>NC_059332.1:100841064-101181897 GCF_018350155.1 Leopardus geoffroyi
TGCCCACTTTATCAGTCAAGGTTCCAGCAGGAAGCAGGCAACACTCTCGAATTATGGTAATTTGAGGGAAATTTAATAAAGGGGTGATTTACACAGAAGTGGGTGGGGTGCAGGAAAGCCACAAGGTACAGTACAGTCCCCTGTGCTAATAACACAGGGGAATTGGGTAGGGCAGGCTCTGTCACACCCCAAGGCCTGAAGGGGCCAGAGGAGAGGGTGAGTGCCTAAACCTGGAACAGAAATGCAGGTGGATGGCACTGCATGACAGGAGCTGCGTCCATCCTTTAAGAGCCACTGCCTAGCTGAGAAATCCAACAGAAAATAAGGATCCCGACCTCACTCCTGCCCTCTGGGCTCAGGCGCTCCCCCTGCTGGACCCAACTAGGAACCAGAGGCAATGGAGCCCACCAAAGCACCGCACAGGTCAGTTTTCGGGGGGCACAGAGGGAGGACAGTGCCTGGTCCTCCCTACAGACACAGTGCCAGGGAGTGTCAAACCTTCACCACCATCACAGACGACAGCGTCCCGTGAGCAAACACTGAGCCTCTGATGCCTCCACCAGGCCCACTCATGACAGCACCTGATGGTATAGGTAGCTGCAGGACACGGGAACAACTCTGTCCAGGAAAGGATTTCAAAAATCAATTCACAAATGTACTTCTCAAATATCTACTGAGCACCGACTCCAGAAAAGACATGATGTTTCACATTTTAGTCTTGGAGTAAAGGCCTTGGTGTCTTTCATGTTGAACTCAATAGGGCTACTGCTGGGAGATGTGTTCATAGGGTTTAGGGAAGCGCCTATTGCTACTTTTTCTAAAAAAAAAAAAAAAAAAAAAAAAAGGCATTGAAATAAATATATTATAGAAAAGGAAAATATCTCAGAGTTTTTAAAGTGGAAACATTGAACTTTTGCATGTAGTCATAGCCTGTAACAAAAGTGACTCTTTTTTTCCCCCCTTTTAATATATATGATTTTCCAACTAGGTTTTACCTGCAAGTAAGCAGACAACTGAACACAGAATGTGAGGTTGGGGGGCCTGAAACAAATAGGCTGAGAGACGATTTATCCCATCCTTCAACTTCTCCCCAACTCATGTTGGTTCCACTCTCAGGAGGCATCATGTCCGATCACCATTCTCTACGCTCACCTTCACTGGGTGCGCAATAAACAACTTGTAAGTCTCACTGTGCCTGCATTTGCCCGGCTCACTGGCAGCAGTGAAGGAACAGTCTCAGGGGTTCTCTGGGTTAGCGGCCCGGTGCAGAGGCGTCTGCCACCACGGGACGCCCCAGGTGACTTCAGAGGCACATCACAGACTTACAGACTGAAAACCTTATTCCTTTTTCAATGCTTTACAAGTCTTCTCCAACATCCAAGTCTCAGCTGGATGCTGCACGTCTACACGGCTCTCTCTGTCACACCTGCCAAGGCCCCTCTTTCCCACTAAGGTATGGCCTTAGGCCCTAGTCTTCTACGGGAAAGGGCATGTATGAGATTGTGGCAGCACTCTTATTTTCATTTATTTATCTTAATGGTGACCATTTATTCATATGAAATGATAGTGCTTTTCTACTGGAGGTCACAAAGTTTCCTTTTTTTTTTTTTTTTTTAATGTTTATTTATTTTTGAGACAGAGAGAGACAGAGCATGAACGGGGGAGGGTCAGAGAGAGGGAGACACAGAATCTGAAACAGGCTCCAGGCTCTGAGCTGTCAGCACAGAGCCCGACGCGGGGCTCGAACTCACGGACTGCGAGATCCTGACCTGAGCCGAAGTTGGCCGCTTAACCGACTGAGCCACCCAGGCGCCCCACAAAGTTTCCTTTAAAATAAGGCTGGTTTAGTATAAAAAAATAATTTAAGGGATGTTATATAAATAATGCAGGTGCTACACAGAAATAGAGGAGGTAATACAGGTGGTATACAAACGACTAGACACTGGGAAACACTGATCTAGTGCTAAGTATGCCTCATGACTCAGAGAGACCTAGGTTTTAGTTCTAACAGCCATCAAATAGCAATAACGATTAATTTTATTGCCTTGTAAACAAACAATTCTTTCACTGAAGGCAGTCGTTCTGGTCAGAGGGTTGCAGCTCAAAGAGAGCCATAAAAATTTCGTAAAATTGCTTTGTAATCTGAATCCTATCTTGTTCTTAACAGAGATGCCTGTGCTAAACGTTAAACGTTTACACAGTATACTACTGGAGAATGAAAATATGGCATAATAAATTACCAAGGGAGAGGACGAGAGCTGAACGCTGCTCTCATCAGGTCTGACAGGAGGGCCTGGGGCACGCCCCTTGCAATGCGAGGAGAAAAACCTTCTCATTCACCTAAGACTCCCTGACAGGACTCCAGGGCCGTCCAGGCAGAGTAAATTACAAAAGCAATTTGTCATGGTACGTGAGTCTTTTTGATGTTTGGTGAAAATACTGCACACTCTGTGTGGTGCTGCTCAGGGAAGACATGGCCATCGTCCCTTCCTACGTGAGCTGTGAAGCTCTTAAGGCATTTTACCTCCGCCCTGTTTTGTTTCAAGTCAGCCCGAAGCCCAGATTCTGACCTCTTGAAAAATTTACACTTATGTTCATATTCCTTTCAAGTCAAGATCTCGGGAAACATTACATCAACCACTGTATGGTGAGTTTTTTCTTCTCACTGGCACGAGCATGAGGAAGCCGGGGGGTAAGGTGCATGCACCCTTACTTGTGTGGACTGCGTGTGCCCACCAAGCCCCTATGTGCACTTGCACTTTGCTAAATACCACATATCAGCAGACACTCTGGAGCTGGGGCCCTTTCCCTAGGCACTGTCTGCTGTTTACTTGTTTCAAAAATATTTCTACAAAGCATCTATTGTTCTCCATTCACTATATAATTGTATGATACGTTGGCAAACAACTGTTCCTCAGTGAATAAAAGTGTGTTTACCAAAGAATAATTGGCATTATTTGGCACAGTGAGCAGACCTTGCCCAGCACCAGCTGATGTATGTTGCAGACATGGAGTCCTCGTCCTTCTGCCCTCGCTGGATGTGCAAGTAAGTAGTCGGTACTTGTTAATTCTGGGATCTTAGTTTTAGCCACGTAAGACAAAGGGATGCTGTTTCATGCTGTATGATTTCATTTGTAAAATGTTTTTAATTACTCTGTTGCTAGAATTACAGGAAATAAATAGACTTCAATTTTACTTAAATCCTAAAATTTAGATTCAGACAAAATGGTTTAAAACATGCCACAATACTTAGTACCTTATTACTACTTATTACTACCCATACTGGACAGTATTATGGGTAAAGATGCTACCGTGCTCCTTATTCTAAAAGAATCCAGTTGCACAGAGACTTGAGGACAAAGGGCAAATACAGTTTTCGGTATGAGGGCTCTCAAATCGTATCTGTACCATACATGTTTTTGGGTGTCTGCCCCATTCTTGTCCTGTTTTCTGGGAATCCGTCCTGCCAATAGCTCGGCAGTGAACCATGTGACCATAGCTAAGCCAGCAACATGATTGGACACAAGTGTACAAGTGAAATTCCTGAATATCACAGAACAAAAGGAGCTCCTTGGGGCACCTGGGTGGCTCAGTTGGTTAAGCGTCCGGCTTCGGCTCAGGTCATGATCTGGTGGTCCATGGGTTCGAGCCCCGCATCAGGCTCTGTGCTGACAGCTCGGAGTCTCGAGCCTGCTTCGGATTCTGTGTCTCCCTCTCTCTCTGCCCCTCCCCCACTCGTGCTCTCTTTCTGTCAAAAATAAATAGACATTAAAAAGATTTTTTTTAAAGAAAAGAATAAAAGGATCTCCCATCGCAAATACTAAAGGGATGTGAGTAAGACTCATCAACTGAGAATCTGATGCCCTCAAAGGAAGAAACGTTTCTGATGACATTTACATAAGCTGGTCTTAAGGAAGACTCATAAATGCCTCAGTAAATCCCAAGTGATTACTGGACTGGTGTTCCCTAATAGTACACACCAGTGGCTACACATGAAGTTTTCAGACAAGAAGATAAAGTCCATAAACCAAATGCCAGACATAAATGTGGTACAGCATGTGAGTTCTACTTAAAGTCAGTCACAACTGCTGCTTTGCTATAACTCCCCCATATAGTAATTTTCAAACATTGTGGCAAGACACCAATGATCGTCTCAATCAGACAACACAAACACACTTCTTTCCACAAATTTCTACCAAGAAAAAAAAAAATAAAGTCTGATACTGATGCTTTATGCACACTCAAGGCCAGCTTATAAATACTCCACTCAGTGATGACATAATTTTGCAACAGTAAAAAGGAACTGGCAAAATCCACCTCTTGCCATTCAACTGAAGGAAGCCCACCCACATGTACCAGCTAGGAACCTACAGGGTGTATGGCTTGGCTTAAAAAGATAAGTCAAGCCAATCCGATTGCTCTGCCAGGAGGAACTAGCAAATGGAGAAACTGTTACTAGTTCGCTGTGGGTTGCTAAGCTAACAGATCATTCTGGTCAAAAGGCTTTTTTTTTCCCCTTTTTCTTTTTCTTTCTTTCTTCATCACAGCTCTTTAAATACAATTCATAATTATTCACCTAGGGAGAACATTCGAGAAGGAAGAAAAGCATGTACATAATTCCTCGGTGAGAGGTGCAGAAAGCAGGGGCTACTGTTTGGTTCATCTGATGCGTGAAGTCTTGCAGGCCAACAGCTGCTGGCTCTCCGGGCATCACAGGTGATGAGGAAAGCTGCAGCTTTGAAATTAGAATACAAAGAAGAAACATATCTGCCAGCTCTCAGGGAATATGTCTGAGGACCCTCTGCACCCCAAGCCCCCGCCTGGCGAGTGCAAAGTGCTCAAGGATGTCCGTGGAACTGCGTGGCACTGAACTTGGCCCAAGAGCAGGCTTGAGTGGAAGTCGGACAGGCCTCGAGTGACACACAGGTTTGAGTGAAGAGCAGCACGGCTGCTCTCAGCGCCACGTCTAACCTGACAAAGCGCGTCGTGAAGAACCAGCCTGTGACTGGCTGGGCAGGAGGGGCGGGTGCCAGGGCCTCTGAGAGGGGGCAGGGCAGATGGTGATGCTTGGGGGGGAGCGAGCGAACAGAAGTGCCCAGAGCAAAACCCCGAGACTCCTCCATCTAAACGGATGTGTTAATGGCTCCCATGGAGCGGGTGTAAGAGGCCTTAGCACATATGCCTCCGTCTACTGTACTGGCTGTAAATAAACCATGTGCTTGTCTGCACCATCTGCTTAGTGTGCACTTTGTGGAACTGTGTGAAGAGAAAAAAGTGTTTGGGGCCAAATGTCTAGAAATTCTTTAGTGGTATACTTAGAAACCAAATGCGCTTACACAGCTAAATTATTACAGTTCCTTTAAAGTGGGTAATTAAATTAAAAATGCTCCCCCTCTTTAATGGGTGGGGGGCAGTGCTGGACAGTAGGGGGCCACACAGCCCTGAAAGGTCAAATAGTAGGTTGCAGGCGCAGAATGAGGCTGGAGACAAGGATCCTACAACTGGAGTTAATCAGTTGTTAGTCACACTTAACCAGTCTTAACTGCAAATTCTTCATCTATAAAAGAGTGTGTCAACCATCTTCCTCAGAGTGTATTCTGAGAATTAACTGGATCTTTAGATAAAAGATATTATGCACATACAACATGTTTTTATGGAGACGGGTCATGCCCTCTATAAAATACCAAGTATATACATCATACATGATCACTCCTCAGATACACACAGAGATTGCTTATCGCTCATTATTTTTACTTCTTCAAAATTATATAAATAATGCAACTAATTCACTCAGGAAACAATTATTTACTGACCATTCACCATATTCTAAACCATGGAATAATTTTAATCAGATGTAAGACATCTACAATCATGTTCTAAAATCACAGACTTAGTGTGTTGCAAATAATTTCCAAAACGGTTGGATTTGTGTTTTCAAAACTAAACAGTTTACAGAATTTAACAGTGGTGTATTTTCCCACCTCTGTATTTGTGATGATCTAAAGTTTAGTGGTTTCAAAGAGTTCAAAGAACACCCTCACTTAACCTGGATGGCCTATTCCCCAGGCCTAATACAGCAGCAATTTTAGGCAGATACTACATACGCTCCCAGAGAACCCAACAACTTTGTGGAAAATTCTCTAATACAGCATGAACAAACACCCTGGTTCATGAAATGCAACCCTGTGAGAATAATCATACTGTGTTAAACTCATTTACAAACTGTATCTCATCTTGACAGAACCCCCAGAGATAATGTAGGTCAAATCCTGATAAAACAAATTCCCAGGATTGCTCAAAACTTTTTATGGAGCTGAACTTTGACTCTATCAGAATTTGCTTGGAGGAAGGAAGAGGTAATGAGTATAGAGGTTAGAGCTAGTGCTCTGCACTCAGGCAAAGTCCCAGACCACAGTGTAGCAGCCGTGGTCTTAGACCAGCTACTTTACCTCTCTAGGCCTTGGTTTTGTCATCTATAAAATGGACATAATAATAGCACCTATCTGAGAGGATTTCTAAGAATTGTCAAGTCAAACAGGTTAGCATACTGTAAGGACTCCATGAATATTAGCTAACACACAGATCTTCGTTGTGTAGAAACAGAATTGGCATGGAAACCAGAGGGTCATCAAAGAGGTGTTACTGAAACTGGAAAGCGGGTTGAGGATGGGGAGACCCTGCTAACTTCTATGTTCCCAACAGCAGCTGTGTCGCCCTTGCTGGGCAGACAGCACAGAGGGGCCAAGGAAATCAAGGGAGATGGATCTTCCTTCTAGTTCTGTCCCAGCAAGACTTGAGCTGGAGGAGAGAGTACAGGATGTTCTGGAAGCAGCACAAGTGAACCTTAATTTCTCATCATGTCCCAACATGGGAGTTGGGACATTCTGATGTAAAGTAATTCTGTAAAGAGAAAGCACAATGTTTGTTCTGGATGAGTTTTAAAACTAAAGGGGGAAATCCCATGCTAACGATGTATTTCAACACTGGTCTTATTAAAAAACTTTACAAACAGGTCAAAATGGCGGGGAGAAAACAAATCCTAACCAGTGGGTTAGTTTCATTTTTTACTTTTTTTATTTTTTCAATATATGAAGTTTATTGTCAAATTGGTTTCCATACAACACCCAGTGCTCATCCCAAAAGGTGCCCTCCTCAATACTCATCACCCACCCTCCCCTCCCCTCCCTCCCACCCATCAACCCTCAGTTCCACTGGGTTAGTTTTAGAAGTGGCTTTGGATTTATAAACTAAGGTGTTTTTTTTTTAATTTTTTTTAATGTTTTATTTATTTTCGAGACAGAGAGAGACAGAGCATGAGCAGGGGAGGAGCAGAGAGAGAGAGAGACACACACAGAATCCAAAGCAGGCTCCAGGCTCTGAGCTGTCAGCACAAAGCCCGATGCAGGGCTCAAACTCACAAACTGTGAGATCATGACCTGAGCCAAAGTCAGACGCTCAACCGACTGAGCCACCCAGGTGCCCCTATAAGCTAAGTTTTGATTCTCAAGACAAAAATGCGGAGGAGAATGAAAAAGCTGCATTACACTGACAAGGTCCCAGATTCTCACCAAAACCAGAACAAAGTAAAGCCTGAAGCATGAAAAGATCTTTTCTGCAAGCTTTTGGAATTTCCTGGAAGGATAAAGATATTACTAGAGCTGTGAATTTAACACAGGTAAATTTTGATCTTCTCTTCTGCCGAAAGGTTGGAAATAATTAGGAACTGGAGATAGAAAAAGGTTTATGCAAAATTTGTATACACACAGTACATAAAATGTATACTATGTGTAGAATTAAGAAAACATATACCTAAGTTATGAATTTCACACAGTGGAAAGAATATTTCAAGGAGTAATCCTAAATAAAATATTTTTAAAACATCTATTTGGTTTAAGCCTTTGAAACAATCCCATACTTGTACTAGCATTTTTACCTAATTTACTAGCAGTAAAATTAAGATGATTTTTCACCTAAAATGAATTCACATGGAAATCCTACGGGGCAGAAATTGAAGCCAGGACTTGACTGCAAACCACGGAAGCATGAGTACAGAGTATTTGAGTTCCCTACATACAGAAAATTTATGAAATGTAATTCCTGGATAATCTCAACATGCAAGGCAGATAAACTGGTGAGTTCACAGTTTTGCATCTATGTGTGTGTGTGTGTGTGTGTGTGTGTGTGTGTGTGTGTGTTTTAAAAAAGATTCACAACGAGGCTTCTTTGAAGAACTGGCTTCAAAGGAATGTGAAGACCTTAAAAATATGTGGTAACAAAAATTTAATTTTGACACTGTAGTAAAACAACTATCTCGTGAAATCCAGCTCAGTCACATGGGATGAGACACAGAGAGCTGAGAAAGATTCAGTCCACATTAGGTCAGTGCAAGATTGCTTCACTGTTCTCATGGGAGCGGAAGCAGTGTAGACAGGCTACAGCTTTGGCCTCCTACAGTCTGTAAACTGTTTAAACATCTTCAGAAATAACAGAGAAAACTGCCACATTATTTTTGATTGTAAAACAAGAAACAAGTCTGAATGATGAATTAGGAGGAATTGCAATGTTTATAGTTTTAATTGTCCAAAATGTCTTTCAATTACACTTAATCTTCACTCTAATAAAAAATCTATTACAAATAAATAGCAACACACAAAAATTCCCAATTAAAGCACAAGAAAGAAAAAAAAATCAATCTTGCTAACCACCCCCTCCCATTGTTGAAAAAATTAAGTACACACATTTGCTGAAATTCAAAATCCTGTACAATTTTAATACGGTCCCACTTTTGTAAAACAGGTATCTAGAGAAAAAAAATACTGGAATTAAATACACCCCCAAACCAGAAACACTGGTCATCTCTGACTGGTGGAATTTCAGTATAGGAATTAGATCCTTTTCTGAGTGTTTCTAACTTTTGCAAACATTTCCTACAATAATAAATGTAATATTCATTGAGCACTTTTAGAGGCCAGGCAGTATCCAAGATGCTTTCTGTTATCTCACAGAGTCCTCACATCTTCACGAGGTATTACTATTATCTCTGCAGATGTGAAAGTGGAAACCCAGGCAACCAACACTGGAGGGGTGTGGACTGGAATTCAGACATGCCTGTCTCATCATTCTGTTACAACTGAATTTCATTTGTGGCCAGAAAACAAACAAACAAACAAACAAACAAACTTAAAAGTAAATTTAAGTGTTACATAGCCAAGTGAAGGGTGAAACGGAGACAATACACTTCCAGGCATTTATGTTTAAGATTTTTATTAGGTACTCCTTAAATTTAGCCTCTGTGATTTTTGTTGTTGTTGTTGTTGCTATTTAAAAGTATGGCATCTATTTGAAAATACAAGGAAATTAATGAAATCTTATATGATCTAAAACCAATGAACTGGATTTTGATCAGTTATATTATCCAATATCCTTTCAGTGAGGATTCTATTATCTAAAATAGACAACCTCTTCACTGATTCTAACCTGACCCTGAAGAAAGAAAGTAAAAAAAAGAAGGGACTTCCCTTTTTAGGAGTCATAAAGTTAGGACTCAGAACATAGAACTCCATAGACCATCTTATGGAGCCCATGATTTCTTGGTGGCTAAAACTCCAATCCCAAGCATACTAGAAATCAAAGAAATAGAAGGTAAAACAGTGCAGCATCATTTTTCACCTCTAATATTGACAAAGATAATAACCAATGAGAAGTATTATCATTAAGAGTATTGAAAAACTCACACCATTGTAAACCTTTAGTAGAGAATGTTTAGGCAATAAATACGGATCAAACTTCAAAATGTGGGAACCCACTGCCAGCCAATGCTCCTTGTAGGGACTTACTCTAAGGAGAAAAGTTAAGTAAGCAAAGGTGTATGTTGCAGTAATGGCTGTTCAATGCAGTACTGCTTATAACAGAAAAACCAGTAATAATCTAAATACTCTTTGACAGGGGAGTTTGCTGCTTATCCCCAGAATTTAGCAGTGTCTGCTGCATGGAGGCGTAAAAATAAATTATCTGTGAATGAATAAATTAGTAGGATACAACTATACAAGCGAATTTTATTCTGTCATTAACATCCCTGATGCCAAGCTACATTCAACATAGAAAGGAGTCCACAGCATTTTGTTAAGTGACCAAAACAGATTACAGACTAGCCTATACAGTAATATCCCATTTAGATAAAAGCATATGTATGCCCGCCTGTGTATGTATGTCCGTAATGACACTATCGGTAGGATTTGTGAATGTTTCATTTTTTTCTTTATACCTTTCCGTATCATTTGGATTTCTTTTAAATAAATCTTTTAATAATATTAATAAATATGTACATATTTCCTATGTGGTTGAGGACAGCTCTATTCTTTGAATTTTTATCCCAACCACTCAAGCTATGGAGGAGGATAACGCTACTAACAGATAACGTTCAGAGGATATAATTTAAGACAATTACTTTTCCCTTGATTTCTCGAATATTGGTGTGTTACAAGTTCTCTTTTCTGCAACTTACTGCTGAAACATGCCTGAAGCAGAATGAACACAAGGCGCATCTGTTTTAAAACAGTTGCAGTGGATGTCCTGGTAACCATTACACTGAAGAGAAAATCTCAATGCACGATATTTCACTATTTTGACTTACTCTGTCCACAACCCTTCTGAACCTACCCTTGTTAACTTTCTGGCTGTCCTCATAGCCCAAGGGTGCTCTCTGCGGCTCTGTGTGCATCCAAATGTATTCACCATCAATGGACTCCATCTGTCAGCTCTACATACAAAGACCTCCAAGTTATTTGGCAAAGAAACACTGCTTTTCTTGAATGCTGGATTGAGTTTAAAAGTGGACAGTTTGTATTAATAACTAATGGCTTCTGGTAATTTTTTTTTTCAGTCCAAGAGAAAATACAAGCATTCCTGATAAACAAATGACAAAGTGTCTCTCTTTGGATTCAAACAAGAGCAACGTGATTCCTCCACTGGGGCACTGTCTGGTTACAACAGTGCCCGGCTGCAATTCTGGCCAGCCTCTGAAAGCAGGAGTCAGGGCCAACAAACACTGCATCTACGCACATGTGCCCTGAAGAACCAGCCAACTGTGAGAATGGCAGACAGAGCACATGAGCTGATGACTGATAAGCTGCCTCCTCTGGATGCCATTTATCTGAAAGTACAGAAATCTGCTGATGAAACATGCCATGCCAATGCACGGGTTCATCAAGTCTAGAATAAGCTACATATTTTGGTCTTGTAGTATCTTCTCCCAAATAATCATGCCCAGAGTAAGAGCAAGATGGAGGGTGGAGAGAACAGAGACAGAACGCTGGAAGGTCACATACATACATCTACTGCTTCCTCCTTGCAGTTCCTGGGTACACTCTCAATCCAGGTGGCTGCTGGGGACAGCAACAGCAGACACTCAACATGAAAAGCATTCGAAACCTCACGCATGAGGGTGACTGGCATGATCTGATCAAGTGGACCATGGATTTAATTATTGCAAATCCGCTTTTTTAAAAAGGCACCACTGTATATGAAGACAAAGCCTAATGGCATGAGCTCTGAGTACACGTTCAGCGGCGGTGATAGTTTGTAATCATGCCTGTTGGATGCCAGAACCACTCATTTGCAAGGTGCATGGACAGCCTGGGGAGCCTGTGCTGTTCAATGCCTGGAGCCTCCTGAGAAAGGAGCCCAGACCATGGCCTACCTTGGGAACCAGGCTCCATCATGGTGACAGGTACTTGATCTTTCACCTGGCTGTTGCCGCTGACTAGTTTTCTCTGATGCTGCTGTCATGGGCCTCGTCTACCCAGAGCTGTCAGCATCTGAACCACAGCTATTTCCTGAGGGATATAAAACTCAACAAACTGCAAATAAACAATACAAAACATGATTTCATGCTGTCATGCTGCTGTTTCTCTAGATTGTAGCATTGTGGCAGCTCCCTGATTTACAAGTATCATTTGACACTCCCTTTTCCCTTCCAATTACTTCTTTCTCCTGCTTTTACCCTTAGTCCATCAGCTCCCTCTGTGCCTATATTCTTCCCCAGCCCCACTCCCAGGATTCTGGCTCTCAAGGTCACCAGGCTATAAAAATCTTTCTTGTAAAGTTCAGCAGCAAGTTAACCTTCCCTGTTCTCAAGAGTTTAACACTGTCAGTGGCTCTCCCCGCCAGTGTTGGCTATGCTTGATCATCTTCTCTCCCAAACAAGCTCTATTTGCTCGCTTTGGTCAGAGGCAGACATCCTCTCAGTGTTGTCTTGTTTCCCTGATCTCATCCCCTACATTCAGGCAGCCTGCCACCACCAACCCTAGAGATTCAACCTTCTAAAAGGCTTGCAATTCATCAAGATTTAATACAGATTTAATAAAATAACAATCCTAAAAGGAGTCTACAAGCCATAGTATGATTTACAAGTACAAGATATCAGTATGGGCATAATCATTTTATTTCATTTCTGTTCCCTGTTGAACAGAAACTCTTGTTCAAACTCTTATTCCAGTATTTAAATCCTTCTATAATCTGGACTCACTTTAAATCTCCAACTGGATCGTGATTGCTGTTTTATGACAGTCCCTGGAAATCGAATATATCCTTTTGTCTAAAAATCTTTCTTTAAAAATGCAGCACTTGAACCACCTTCCCCAAGACCTTGACCCAGATTAAACGGAGTTTTAGCCATTCCAGTAACCCCTTGGGCAGAATTTTAATTAGTTTAACAGACACGTGCATTGCAGAGATCTTTGTCGTTTCCATTTTCCTGCTTCTTTATTTTCTAATTTGTGTTTGCTTACTTCCCAAATTAGCACAAGTAGGGTTCATGTCTTAATATGGATGTTAGTGACCAACAGCTCACTACTGATGACAGATTAGTCCCACCTCCCTCACTTTTTAAAATATACAAATATCAGAGTAGTATTCCTATACACTCACCCTTGGTGTCTCCTCCAGCGGGTCCAGTGACGAGAGAGTTACTAAGAGTATTTAAAAGCCTCATTTCAACTCAGGAGCAAGAAATTCATCTACCACTGACAAAAACAGCTTCAGAATAAATTCCAAACACCCAAGTGTTATTTTATTCACCCCACAAACCCACGAACATTATGTGACCATGACACAAGCTTGGATGACATCCCATGGTGATCAGATGATAGATGTTTTCATTGGTTTCTCCTTAAATCAGGGCTATTAACAGCAGCATGATAGTGAATGAACACCATCAGCAAAAGAGCTCAAATTGTATCTGACAAGGCTCACTTCATAAACCTCAACTATTTTCCTACTGAAGAGATGTTGTGTTAAGTCAATTCTGTTTATACAACCATTATGTATTTATGTTCTCTTTAAAGATAAATGATTCTTTTATGAAGAATGAATTGCGCACAAAATACTATCTGCCTTGTAAAGACGCCAACACACACACTTAAAATACACAAACCAAACACAACCAGTTATCAATACTTCTTCCAAATATAACAAGTGGTGTACAGAATTCTCTTTTGCATAGTAGGGTGATTTTAGTAAGGAAAGCAAAATTAATAATACTACTGTTGGGAAATGACCTGAGAAATAGATTAACTATACCTTATAATACACTAATATTTTTATCACAGAGCTTAAGATATTTTAATTTGAACTTACACTATACTAGTATATATAATATATTAGAATGATCTAACTGAATGGGCAAAAAATACCAACGTTAATTCACTCACTGAATATTTATTGGCAGGTGCTTTGATAGACAAGGGAATATGAAAAGACACTGTCTCTCCAATCTCAAAGTCTTAGGGAAAACAGATACACAATCATAAAGACAACCACATGTTAACTACTATAATTATTCAGTAGGCTTTGCTTGGAAACACCCATAATTAAAATTTGGCAAATCATAAAAAGGGTATGATAGAGATCTATTTATACTGACTGGGGTCATCTCCAAATCAAAAAGCAGTATGTATAAGATGATCCTATTTATGTTGAACGACAACAAACCAACCAGATTACGAGGAAAGGGTAAGGAAAAAAGACCCATCCAGAGGTTAATCATGGTTATCTCTGGGATGAGTAGAAAAGAACATGGTAAAAAAGAAAACAAACAAACAAAAAAAGACTATTTACGTACTTTTTACTTTACACATGAATTTTCAAAGCAATCTATACATTCCTGTAATACTTGACAGCTAAGGAAATAAATGATTAAAGCAGGTAGCACAGGAGCAGCCAGCAAAGCAAGCTGAGATGAGCTACCCATAGAAGGAAATCCAGAAAAGGGTAGAGTCATAGAAGCCACTGGAGGACAGTGTTGAGAGAGAGGGCTGGTCGACCAAATCATGAGACTGCCTAACAGAAGTGAAGGAGGACAAGGACGCCAGAAAGGACAAGCTACAAAGGAGGAGGAGTCTCTAACTTGGAATATGGCTGTTTTGATGGCACAGTAGTGGAAATAAGACTGCAGCGGGGTAAAGATGGGGTGTGAAGATGGGGGTGAACAGCAGCTGTAAACCAAATGCCACAGGACAGGAAACACGCAGGAATAAAGCGGACTGGGAGCAAGCTGCCCCGTCTCTTCCGTGTTGCCAAACTGGTACCAAAAAATACTTGTGGGCCACCTCCAGCATTTGACCCTTTCAAGATTGGCATTGAAGAGAAAACGTCAAGTAAAAATTCTGTTCTTAGTCTCTTTTTTTTTTTAAAAGAATGAGAGCATTTCACATGTTGCCAGGCTCAGAGCAAAGACCTGATACATAAAAACCATCCTCTCATTTTTTAAACATTCAATATTTGAACAAAAAAGTGTTCACCTTGCTTTCCTTTAAGAGTCTATACACTCACATACTCTACTGGTAAACGTTTAATCCAAACTCTTGTATCATACTAACATAACAGCCCTCAGCTAACTATTACCAGTGGTAAAATATGTGTTTGGGTGGGAAGCACAAATTAACTGGTAATTTCTGAAAGGAAAACATTAGGAAGGACCCAAAATTCTCCCAGAAAACATATAAACACTCAAGTTGACTTTCAGTTTATCAAATTTCCTCAGGAAAGAACTTCCCATTTGCAGCTGACTTATATTACAACAACACACCCAATAATTTCATTAGAATGTTATTTTTAATCAGTTCATCATATCGCTTCGCCTCAGGAAGTGGAAGCAAGGAGTACATAAAGTCACCAACTATGGATACAGAACATTCTGAAGTCAAAAAGCATTTTTCACTGGGAAAATAGTTAGAAAGGCACAGCATCTCCACAAAAGAAAGGTATCAACAGTTGATACTCTTACATGAGTAGACGGTCTTTGAAAAAAATCTTCATTGCAAACTTTTGAAAATTGAAAAGCATCTATTGCAAGATGTGAAGAATCTATTTGGTAATGACTCATCTGTGATAACATCATTGGCTGGGTCATTGCCATAGAATCTATTTTAAGCTCATCTCACTTTGCTCTGGTTCTCATAGTTTATTAAGAGGCAATTTGGAAGATGATAAATATTAGCGCTCTACTTTCAAATGATTTTCTCCTGACCCGACAAATACAGCCGCAGGCATGTGGAAAGAGAACTCATGTGAAAGCCCTCTGTATACTAGGCTTAACTTTTGATTGAAACTTAGGGGAAAGCCTCACCACCACCACCACCACCCCTCCATTTAGCATCCTATTAACACTGGGTGACATTCTTGCCCGTGTCTCCATGTCTTTGTCTTTCCATCTACAGTACATTTCTCTGTCTAGTGTCCTTTGTCTTCAGCTTATACACAGTTTTGCTCTAGCGTGCCTTTCCCAGTTCACTCCGTCTCCTCTATTTTGCCTTACCTGCTCTCATTATTTTGTATTTGCATTTGTTTACGTTTAGCTATTTTGTTTCTCTGGTCTCCTGCCTCTTCTTCCATTTAGGACCCTTTCCCCTGCCTGCCCAAATAAGGCGGCCACAAAATGCATTCTTGTGTACCCTGACCCCTAAGGTTCTTATTTGTATCAAGTTCACAAATTCACAGGCTAAACCAGCGTGTTTGTCGGAAAACATCTTTATTTTATACTTGTGACAAAGGAACTGCTTACAATTTCCTGGATTTTTGAAAGCTCCTTCCAGCTCCCCATCTCTGTGCACTGCAGGCATTTCCTTAGACTGCCAGACCCAACATTAGCACTCTGTAGGTTGTAAGACCTGCTAAAAGGCTGAGTCAGGAAACTATGGCCTTTGATGCGTAGGACGAGGGGTCCAGGCAACTTACTGGGATCGCTCTGGGCCGTGAGCAAAGAGGCCCAGACCATTCTATGTCCAAGCAAGACAAAGATTCCACTCCACAAGGCTTTGGGGGAACATCCACTTCTCCATTTAGCTACTACGCTTTCAAGATCTTTGCTGAAAACAGATTTAACTGCCTCAAACAAACACCGAAGACTTAGTTTTATAATCGTGCTTCGCACCCAAACAAATCTGCAACTGAAATAACATGAAGCCTTTGGGATTTAGATTAGAGGCAGCACCATATAGACAAAGAGCACAGTTTTTATAATCAGACAGAACTGGGCTCAAATCCTAGCATTCTCTACATAGCATACCGGGCAAGTTATTCGACTTCTCAGGTTTCAGCTTTTCATCAGCAAAATGAAGATATCAATACCTGCCACGTACGATTTCTGTGAGGATTAAATTATATGAGGTAGGGGTGCCTGGGTGGCTCAGTCGGTTAAGGTTAAGTGTCTGGCTCTTGGTTTCGGCTCAGGTCATGATCTCAAGGTACGTGAGTTTGAGCCCCGCATCAGGCTCCACCCTGACAGCTTGGAGCCTGCTTGGGATTCTCTCTCTCTCCCCCTCTCTCTGCTCCCCGCCCCACCCCCACACGCTTGCACTCTCTCTCTAAATAAATAAACTTAAAAAAAAATTGTATGAGGCAATATAGGAGAATGACTAGCACAGCAGTAAACAGTGGTGCGAGGAGAACAGAAAGCCTGCATGCTTCCAGGCTCTCTTCTGCCAGCCGCTAATGTGAATCCTGGCTTTGCCTTCCTGGTTCCTCCCCTTGACTACCCTTCTGGGAAAGTCTTGATCCTGGCCTCTTTTGGGGTATTTTATGATGCAGAATGAGGAAGGAAGGGGGAAAAGGAAGTGGGTCATGGTTAGGAAAAGTCAGTAAGTTGGTCAGCGCCGTAGGGCGTGAGGAAATCTGGTGGGAGAACAAGGGATTTGAAGCATTGCTGTAGACGCTATATCCCCGCCATTGCACTGACAAACACAAGTAAAGAATTTGCGGTTTGAAATTGTCACCGCTGAACTGTATTTGTTGCACTCTAACATCATCCTGAGGCGGGATCATGTAGCTCTGGATGCATAAGGGTTAGAGTAAGTACTATATTAGTTTTATTATTATTTAATTATCCAGACTTGGAAGTGGAAGTGGTTCATAAGCAACAGGGAAGGGGAAGTAAAAACAACCATCGCCTGCCTCATTGTAAAAGGAATGTAGGGAGGCACTGGGAGGCTGGTGACTGATGGTCAGAGGGCTGGAGCCAGGTCCCATTACCCATCCCCGATTCATTCTGATTCTGGTGAGTCATTAGCATTTCTGTGTTTCAGTTCTTCCCTTGTAAAATGGCAGGGTGGGAGGGCTATATTATTATGGCCCAGCAGTTGACCTTTAAAAGTTTGCTGGGAGATATGCCAACAGCTGGGTCCTCCCAACTCGGACTTGTTGTACTCCTTGAACAAAAGTACGTGTGTGTGTGTGTGTGTATGTGTGTGTGTGTGTGTGTGTAAACACATTATCTATATGTGTGTGCATATGCGCACACACACACACACACACACAAATTCTGCAACTGTCCCTGCACAAACAACTAATCACTGAAAAAGAAAGCCTTCAAAAGGATCATCTGGTTAATCCTGCTACATCCAAACAAGAATATCACTGAATCTAAAAAAATAAGGAGTTTTCTTTTCCTAAAATCTCCAAGGGAGAGGTTTACAGCTTCCGATTAATGATGTACTTGACTTTCTAACAACTCTCATAATGGAAAAGTTCCTCTTTGCTACATTTTTAAAATTGCACTCCTGCCTGCATTCTCCATCCCTCTTAACCAGACTATTTTGTTCTTGGACAGAGCATAGCACCTTCCAACAACTATATAATTTACTACGCATTAACGTTTACTGCTTATTGTCTCATTTCCTTGCCCCCAACTGGAATAAGCTGCCCTGTTCAGCGATTTATCTCAAGTACCTACAACAGTGCCTAGCTCATAAAAGGCACTTGATAAACGTTTATAATTTGAAGCTGAATTCTTTTGTTTAATCTTTGATGAAATCACAAATCTACAGAGCTGGAAGGCGCCTTAGAAGAGGGCCGGCAGCAATGAGAAACGAAGGATGAGAAAACTAAGGCCCGGTGAGGGGAAGTGGATTGCCCCAGGTCATACATTTTCATCAGTGCTCCTTCAACTCGGCCTCAGCACCTCCACATGGAACTGTGATCCTGGGGAAGCAGCTTGGCTGGAAGCTGGCCAATGAGCAAGGCCAAATCTGAACTTGTTTAAAGCAAAAGAGTCAGAGAGAATAAGCTACAGTATTTATTTATGGAACATAAAGTCTCATATAATGATAATAATTGTGCATCAGTAGCTGCTTTCATCTAAGGATCTCAGAGAGCTTATGAAATTCTCAACCGACAGGGTCAGGTATCATTATCTGCTCTCGGACAATGGTGCTAAGAGGTTGGCTACCCTATGGCCTTATTGCAGGATGGTTCAAGGTCTTTGGAACTACATATCCACTGTGTGGTTTTATATTATTCTCTCCATGTCCCCATCCTTATCAATATCACAAACAGCTTGACAAAGCTACAACAGCTACGGTAATCTCCCAGCTTGTTCTCTTTCTGGTGCCCCTGAAACCATTCAGGTACATGCCAAATTTTAAACCAGCGTATAGAGAAACAACACTGGGCATTTCGGGTGTTTGATCCTGTAGTATCTCCTTCAGGTCACCCAGGGCTAGGGCTTCCTGAGCTTGTGCTGGAGAAAGGCCAACCACAAGGACATCTGAGGTACACAGCAGCTTTGGGGGTTGGGAATTTTCTTCTTTCTTCACTTTACTGCCTTTGCCCCACATACCCCTTTCCATCTGTGGAAAGCAGATGAACTCTGTTGGAATTTTTACCTACCCACACAATTATAGAACTTATAGCTACCCTGCAATTATTTAGGAATCACATTAAGGACCAATTAGATTGAGTCAACACAACAAGTTCTGTGGGGGAGTCCATTTATAAATGGCCTTGACCAGGTGGCATTCCTTTGAGGAATGAGGGCAACGCGGGATTCTGCATTCCCACACTGCTCGCCGTAAAGCTCTCCCCAGGTCCCTTTCTGCATGTAAGCAGGGGGCTGGCTCTTCTTTACTCCCTTGTTGAGCAAAGGTACCTGCCTAGCCAGTGCTGCCTAAATGACACCAGCGCTACAGCAGCCTGTTCACCTGCGCCAAGCTTACAGCACCAGGTCCAGGCAGAGGAACACCTGCTACAGTCTGTGGTCTGTCCTATGAGCTTCCTCTGCTTCGGCAGCCCTCTTAACCAGACTGGGACCACACAGCTGACCTCGTCCGTGGGCTGGGAACTTTGTGGCTGAAATGCCCAGCCAGCATCCTGATGTTTGCTGGCACCTTGGGCTTGTGGAAACAGGCCTAGACTCAGGACTTCTCAGGGTCTTCCGAGAGGCCTGTGTTCTGTGTGATGATCTAAAGGTAAAAGCGGAAAAAGAATTCTGCGATCAAATGAATCTGTGAAACCTGGGCAGAAAAATATGTTAAACAATGGTGGTTGCACAAGGAAACTAAAAACAGAATTACCACACGATCCAGCAGTTCCAAGTCTGGGTATATATCCTAAAGAACTAAAAGTAAATTCCTGAAGACATATTTGCACACCCGTGTTTATAGCAGCGTTATTCCCAGCAGCCAGAGGATGGAAGCAACTCAAGTGCCAACTTGGGCTGGATGGAGAAACAAATGCGGGATGTACATAAAATGGAATGTTACTCAGCCTTAAAAAGGAAGGAAATTCTCACACATGCTACATCATGGATGAGTCTTGACAACATGATGCTAAGTGAAATAAGCCAGTCATAAGAAGACAATACTATACGATTCCATTTATAGGAGATATCCAGAGTAGTCAAATTCATAGAGATAGAAAATGGAATAGTGTTTGCCAGGGATTCGGGGAGGGAAGAACAGAGTGTTATTTAAGGGGTGTAGGGTTTCACCTCTGCTAAGATGAAAAGAGTTCTGGAGACTAGTTGAGCAACAAAGTAAATATACTTAAATTACTAAACTGTACGATGAAAATGGTCAAGATGGTAAATTTCATGTCATGTGCATTTTACTGAATTAAAAAAAAATACATTCAACAGCCATCTTTGCAGTAGGACTGATCAGAACCTTAAATGCTATTATGCATGGGGAATCCCCAAGAAGGGCATATAGCAGACAGCTTTGCCCAGCTTATCTGGCCTCACAACCCAGTTTTTGCTGAGCATCTCATGGGACCAGTGTGCTTCAGAACAGACTTTAGGAAATGAGCTACTAAACTGGAAACTGTTAAAAAATAGGAAATCCTACTTTTTTTTTTGATATTTACATCAAGGAAGGCAGGATTCCAGAGCCTGAAGCCAGATTTTCAACACAGCTTTAAGTTGCTATCATCCTCTGATTGAGGAGCACCAGACTCTATGTTCAACCCTGTCACTTATTAGCCACATGGCCTTGGTCTCAAACAAGTCACTACTTTTATCTCCTCTGATGTATGAGAATAATACTGGCTCAACCTATCTTACTGCTTTGTGGTGAAATCTAGTGAAAGAACTTGAAAAGTACCAAAGTGCTATTCAAAATGTAAGACAATTATTTATTATTTAAAAAAATGTATTTTAATGTTTATTATTTATCTTTGAGAGAGAGAGAGAGAGAGAGAGCACACAACAGCAGGGGACACAAAATCTGAAGCAAGCTCCAGGCTCTGAGCTGTCAGCACATAGCCTGACGCAGGGCTTGAACCCACCAACTGTGAGATCATGACCTGAGCTGTAGTCAGATGCTTAACCGACTGAGCCACCCAGGTGCCCCCTGAGATAACTACTAAGTATTTATGCTTATTAAAGTGTAACAGACAACTTATGGCAGCGTGAAGAGCTAAGAATAACATCTACAGGCACCAAACAGGCACTATGAGCATAGAGATGAAAGAGAAGGGAAAAAGGAAGAATGGTGGATTGAGCACTTGTAGTAGAGCAAATAAAGAGTCTGGGAGTCAGAAAACATAGGTTCAAAAGCTGATTTTATTGCTGTCTGACCTTGGACAGGTCACTTAACCTCCCTGACTCTCAGCTTGCCCAGCTGTCAAATGAGGTGGTGGGAGATCATCTCAGAGGGCACTTCCAGCTATGATTCTATGAAATACTGACAGAGACGTCACCACGGCACCTGCACGCCTCCTCCACCAGACACTTGAGCCTGCCCTCGCCTCGCTCCATGCTAGGATACAAAGATGAGCAGGCCACTATCTGTGCTCCCTGGTGAGCCAGATGGGGCTGCTGGCCTGCAGACCAGTACGAGAAGATGAGACGGCACACGTGGGGGATGCCATAGATTGATTTATTTCATATTATTCTCCTAGTGCCTTGCTCCAATGTTTTTTTTAAAAAAGGTGTTTCCAAAGTATCTTTAGTGCAGTACTGACTCAACTGAGCTAAGCAGATGGTGGGGAAAAGTTGCTAACTGAACAGAAGTAAAGACTTTCACAGAAGTAAGGCTGGGCAGACCTGGGGACCCACCTTCCTGCCGGGTTCAGTGACTATTCCCAGAAAATGTGAGATGCCCAACCACTGCAGGTCAGCAGATGATAACCTGTCCCAGGCACCCTCTTGGAAGGGCAGAACGTTGGCGGTGCGGGAAGGTGGGAGAAAAGTGGCTGGACACGGACAGGCAAGGGGC
Organism: Leopardus geoffroyi; assembly: GCF_018350155.1. Taxonomy (NCBI): domain Eukaryota; kingdom Metazoa; phylum Chordata; class Mammalia; order Carnivora; family Felidae; genus Leopardus; species Leopardus geoffroyi. The sequence goes on from NC_059332.1 coordinate 100,863,051, forward strand.
CCAGGGAAAGCATCAGTCTCTGCGGGGGGGGGGGGGGGGGGGGGATGTGGGAGTAGGAGAGCAGGCCCCCATAGTGAAGGAGCTGGTGGGTTTTGATTTCCTGTGTGTCATGACAGAGAACCCCCAAAGGGGTTCCAAGGGGGCAAGTAAAAGTGTGCCTGTGTGAGGGAAGATGGAGTCCCAAATGAGTGGCAGGATGGAGGGAGTGCAGGGGAGAGGAGGCCGGGGCAGTTTAAAGGACAGGTGTTTGAGGCTTGCCCAAGGGCAGTGTTGATACATGCCAGAAGGAATGAAAGTGGTGGCTCGGCGGGAAGAACATGTGTGACCAAAGTTTATCAATATATTAGCCGTGCAGAGTAACACAGCATGCTTCTTCCAGCTCTTGGGGAGACAGGGCAGAGGAAGAAGCCGATGACCAGCTGTAATAACTGAAGGAATTACCAGGTGAGTTGGAAAAGGGCTCTGTTTCTGTCACGTTTAGACTGAACTGGTAATGAAGATGTTGAGTAAAAATATCCTTTGAAGAAAAGGTAACAGTGAAAATGATTTGCAGACATGGGCAGGGGAGAGACTAGACATGGGGGATGTGCAAAACAGAAGGGGCTATTTATTCAATCTGCTTTAGATCAAGGATTCATCTCTTTGGGTCCATGAAGAGGTGCCCAGGAAGTCCACAGACCTCCCAAAGTATCACACTGTATCTCTGTTTGTGTGTATGTGTGCACACAGTTTTCTTGATGGAGGATTTCCCTAGCTTTAATCTGCTCTAAAAGGCCCCCAATCAGTAGGTTAAATGGTCTTAAGATCCTCAATATCATACGGAAAATTTCTCTCCTACCTGCTTGACAAATCTGCCATGTCAGAGCACATTAAGAATAAGGTGTTAAAACTGTATGTATTACAAAACTTAAGAACCAAGGAATACGGGGCACCTGAGTGGCTCATTTGGTTAAGCGTTTGACTTTGGCTCAGGTCATGATCTCAGGGTTCATGGGTTTGATCCCCGCGTCAGGTTCTGTGCTGACGGCTCAGAGCCTGGAGCCTGCTTTGGATTCTGTTGTCTCCCTCTCTCTCTGCCCCTCCTCTGCTCACGCTCTGTCTCTCTCTCTCAAAAAACTAAAAAATAAACAAAATAATAATAATAATAAAAGAACCAAGGAATAGTCACTCTCCTATCATCTTATCAAAATTAAGGTACAACACTCTAAAGACCATTAACACTGGCAAATATATTTAATTTAAGTATTTTAAATTGGCAATGTTAAAAGTACATTTAGAATTTTGCAAGTGCGTTCCTTGCAAAAGGCTTACTGTGTCTATAGTATTTTAATACAAAAGTACCTGGATCTTTAATATTCACAGCTAGATACAAAGACCTGCCAAAAAACAGTTATTAGAACTACTTTTGTCATGACCCCTATTCCCCCCAAAAGGATGTTATCAAGTACACTGTGCAATAACGCATGCCTGTTACTATAAATAAATATTGCACATTCTCCCAACCCATTTAATTACCATTCACCTAAAGCAGTGCAATTAAAAAACTGTTGAATTCTGAAAATGGGAAAAGCCCTCTTGTCTCTCTTAGGTAGTTTTACAATCCTAACAATAGACTTAATGAAGCCTTTTAAAACAAGGACGATTACATTAAAATGACCGGGGCATGTAAAAATTCATTACATAGATCCTCCTGCTGTCTGATGGATTAAATGCCTCATCACACCCTAGAGAGAAGTAAGAACAAAGAAAAAAGAAAAATCACAACTTTCTGAGTGAACATCTTATGCCTGAGATTTAATCTGGCCCCGTTAATCACTCAGGACCACTCTACACCCAAAGTGCAAAGGAGATATATGCTTGCTATCAGATAAATTATGAAATGGCCCTAAGAGTGCTATACGGCTTACTGAATACAAACTGACATTACAATCCACATCTTGATGATGCCAGACAACAATTATCCAAGTTGATACAGCTTTTTCCCTTGAGAAATGATAAGAGCTACAAAAACAAAATCCACTCCCTGGGGAACCTTCAGGGACTGTTAGCACCCATTACCCTTAAGTACCCTCAGAGATAGCACCAACTGACAGTTTTGTTAAATTTATCTCTAAGTTGTTTTAGGTTTTTCTGTTACTATTATACATAGAATTGTTTCTTTGGCTTCATTTTCCACCTATTAGCTGCTAATATATAGAACTACAATTGATTGGGGTGCCTGGGTGGCTTGGTTGGTTGATGAACGTCAGACTCTTGATTTCAGCTCAGGTAATGATCTCAGGGCTGTGGGATCGAGCCCTGCATTGGCCTCCACACTATGCATGGAGCCTGCTTAAGATATTCTTTCTCTCTCTCTCTGCCCCTCTCGTGCTTTCTCTGAAAATAATATTAATAATAGTAATAATAATAATTGATTTGTGTGTATTGACCTTGTATCCTATAACTTTACTAAGTTCACTTATTCTTTCTAGAAGTGGTTTTATATATTCCTTAGGATTTGTCTATGTAAACAGTCATGTCGCCTATAAATAAAGAGAAATTTACTTCTTCCCATCCAGTCTGTGTGCCTTTCATTTCTTGTTCTTTCTCTATTCTCCTTCTTAAAGGACTACAATGGCTTGTTTCACAGGCAAGGAAACTCCTGCCACTGTATTCCAGTTTGCTTCATGCCATTTTTGACCTTTGTAGAGCCATGAAGACTGCACCATGGGAAGCTGTGGCCTTACCAGAAAGATCTTGATCCCACCAAGCCATCCACAGAAAACAGGGGGCTTAGATTCAGAGCCTCAAACTTGAAGGAACAAGAATTTATAGTTGATTTCCTATAGTTCAATTACTTGTACTGCTCAAGATGTTGACACGTTAAAAAAAAAAAAAAAAAAAAAAAAAAAAGACGAAGAAGAAAGAAAAACACCCAAAGGAATTAATGACTTTTTGGACTTTTGAGCCAGAAGGGTCCTTACAGATTAAACCTCTCCTCTTATAACAAAAGTCAGGCTCAGCATGTCCAGCGACTAGTACAAAGCCAGCTGGAGGCAGACATAGAGTCTGCTATTCCAAACAGGACATGAATTGGGAGGGCACAGTCTTGGATTCTAGCCTTGAGTAGGTCAGGAATGTATTCCTGTCTATAGACTGTAAGTCGAAGAGTCTAGAGGAGATCTCAGATAATCTGAGTACTGGTCCAAGTAGATGGCATGACTTGGGCCCACGTGAATATGAGCATCTTTTTTGGACCTTTGCTAAGAGTGTATCCTAAACCAGGGCAAGATGACATTTTCCAGTACCTGGCCAATCTGTAGCTAGTTATTACTATTAAGACATGAGTTGAAAAAAAAAAAAAAAAAAAAAGAAAAGAAAAGAAAAAGAAATGAGTTTTCAGGGCAACTGCCTCAGTTGGTAGAGCATGTGACTCTTGATCTTGGGGTTTTAAGTTCGCGCCTCACTTTGGGTGTAAGGATTACTTAAAAATAAAATAAAATAAAGAAAGAAAGAAAAGAAATGAGCTTTCCTCTTCCTATCTGAATAAACTTACCCTGAAATAAGTTAAAAACTAGGATCTTATACAGCATCTCTGACCCTGTTTAAACCAACTGCTGAACATGATCATCTCATATCATCATAACATCTTAGGGCTCACAGATAGCCCCTGGGGATCCTGCTAAATCTTCTCTTATATAGTTTTTGTATTTTTCTCTTAGAAGAACTTGGCAGAGTCAGGAAAATCACCAGCCTGTGAGCAAGCCTATAATGTGTTCCCTCTTTGCTAACCGAGGGATGTTAATAAGGATGCCCTCGGAGCACCTGGGTGGCTCAGGTCATGAGCCCGTAGCGGACAAGTTTGAGCCCCACATCGGGCTCTGTGCTGACAGCTCAGAGCCTGGAGCCTCCTTCAGATTCCGTGTCTCCCTCTCTCTCTGCCCCTGCCCTGCTCATGCTCTGTCTCTGTCTCAAAAACAAATAAACATTAAAAGAAAAAAATAAGGATGTCCTCAAATTAGCAAACATTATTTCTGTCAATCAAATATATATATTTGAACAGCTGAAATTCTAGAACTTTTAGGAAGTCCAGTTCTTCAAATTTCCCCTCCTGTCATGTAAGGCCAAGCATTCTTACTCACCAATCACTTCTCTAAAATAACCATCAGTTGTCACTGCTAAAACAGAAGTTCCAAGAGGTCAAAAGTGTTTACTGACATCAGAATGAGGCCCCAACTGGACAAAATAGAAATGAGATAATAAAAGAGCATCACTCATGGCTCTTGGGTGTGTACTGGGCAAAGCTTATTTCACCAGAGAAGGGGAAGCTGAGAGGGTAGGAACCACCACACTAGCTACTTGCACTGGGGACAGGGCTGGGGCCTGCTTGGGAATATTACCTCATTTGACTAGCTAAAACTGTAGGGGGTGGGGGTAGATATAACCTCTTTAGCTCCTGAGGAAGCTAGTTAAGTAGATTGCCCAAAGTCAAACAACCAGTTAATGGCAGAGTGGCAATTTGAATCCAGATTGATCTCTCTCTTTTTTAAAATTATTTTAAGTACATTTATTTATTTTGAGAGAAGAGAGAGTGAAAGCATGCAGGGGAGGGGGAGAGAGAAAGAAAGATTCCCAAGCAGGCTCCATGCTATCAGCACAGAGGCTGATGTAGAGCTTCACGAACTGTGAGATCATGACCTGAGCTGAAACCAAGAGTTGGATACTTAACTGACTGAGCCACCCAGGTGCCCTCCGATTGATCTCTCTTAAGTCCATCCTTTTAATTAATTTTATTATAAAAGTAATATAAACATATTAACAAACACTGAGACAAAAATCCCCATGATCCCATAACCCAAATACAATGTTAGCATTTTGGTATAATTTTTGAAGGCACTTCCCACACATGCATTGTGCTTTGCAGAACTATGATCATCATATTCCACAATTTGGTATCCTGCATTTTTCTACTTAACAAGGTAGCCATCTAACTTATTTGACAAATTTTCTAATCATTTTCATTAATATATTATATTCCATAGGTAGACATGTCATAGTTTACATAATGAAACCTCAAACTGAGGAACATGGAGGTTCTTTCCAGTTTGGGGGGCAAAGCATGGTGTTATTTTGAGTATACCATGCTGCCTTCCTAAATATGTATGGTCACCACTGAACGTTTCGGATAGACAATGCCAATCAACAGATGATAAAAACTGTGATTAAAGGGGCGTCTGGGTGGCTCAGTTGGTTAAGCATCCGACTTCGGCTCAGGTCATGCTCTTGTGGTTCGTGAGCTCAGGTCCCGTGTTGGGATCTTGTGCCGACAGCTCAGAGCCTGGAGCCTGCTTTGGATTCTGTGCCTCCCTCTCTTTCTGCCCCTCCCCGACTCACGCTCTGTTTCTCTCTTGTCTCTCAAAAATGAATAAATGTTAAAAAAAATTTTTTTTAAAAACCTGTGATTAAAATATTTTGAAAATGCCACCATCACTGAGCTCTTAGCCCTAGAGTCAAATAAATCTGATGAATGCTATTAATGAAGGGTGACCCAAAAATAACAAGTTAAAAAGAGCCACACTTCTGAAGCTCCAGAGAACATGTGCTGTGAATGGTTTATGCTCCACTTTCAGTTTCCTAGGAATGCCAACAAAAGAAGTTATCCTCACTAAAATCTAGATTTGGAAGAATGAATTCTTTGAAAACAAATCCGATCACCTGTATGTGTCAGAGTGGTCAGAACTTACAAATGAGACCAACATGCTCACCCAGGGCTGTGTCATATTTCATAGTTAATTTGCTACTCAAAATGCCATACACCCATTTTTCTCAGGTCAAGTGAGTAACAGCAGAGCAGCTCTGAGTTTTCATCAAATAACCCTCTGAAGTAAAAGAAACAGCAATGTCAAACCCTGTGTAAATTTACTGAATTTATAAAGTATAAAGTATGGCTGTCATAAAAATCGCCTATGTTTGGGGGAGAGTAATCTCCAAAATATTTGTGTGCCTCTGTGTGGACGTCTGCTTTGAAAACTTTATTAGGATCCGTGCCACCCAGTTTGACGTAGAAACAGCACACTTAAATGCCTGGAAGCATCTATCTGCTCCCCAGATATAGCACTAAAGATTACTGCTGATCAGGGAAAACTGAGTGCAAATGGAGAGAACTGGGTAATTCATTCCTACTGAGATGGGATATGCCACTTAATGACAACTTGACTACAGTCCATGCAAGATTATCTTCCAGCCTTTCACTGTACCCACAGTGGTTATTTAAAACCTAAACCTTCTTCTTCTTCTTCTTCTTCATATCCCTAGCTCTCTCTACCCCACACTTAGACGGGAAGTTGTACTTCATCAGCCCCTAATGATATCCCTTTCCTCTGCAATGTTTAGCTAATCCTGCATTTCATCTTTCCTTTAGACTTCCCCTTCTCTTAGAAGTTAATCTGTTAACTCATGGGAATGTCAAATGGAATGTACAAATATCACCACTTTGGAAAACAATTTGGTATTTTTCAGTAAAGTTGAAGGTGCGCATACTCTAAGACTCCAAAATTCTTCTCTTATGCACTTATCCTAGAGAAACTGTTTGCAGCAGGATGCACATACAAGAATGTTCAAAGTAGCACTGTTTAAAATAGTGTAAAATTGGAAATGACACAAATGTCCATTGAGCAGTGACTGAATACTGTCATAAAATGTGGCATGTTCATACAATGCAAGACCAGATAGCAGTGGAGATAAGTGAATTTCATGTATGTCACTTCATGCACCAACAGAGATGAATCTTTAAAAAGATAATCGATTGGGGTGCCTGGGTGGGTTAGTCAGTTAAGCATCCAACTCTTGATATCAGCTCAGGTTGTGATCTCACGGCTGTGGGATTAAGTCCCCTGGTGGGCTCTATGCTGAGCGTGGGGCCTGCTTGGGATTTTCTCTCTCTCTCCCCGCCTCTTCCTCTCGTGCTTACGCTCTCTTTCTCTCTCTCAAAATAAATATACATTAAAAAAAAACCAAAAACAATTGAAAAAAAAAAGCAATTGGTATAAGAATTCCACACACACACACATATACATACACACACAGCCCAAGACAAATAAAACTTAGTAATAGATTACATAGGGAAACATACTTACACAGAAAAGGCAGGAAATGACAAACACAAAATTCAGAACAGTGGTACCACAGAGAGGAGTATGGCCAGGGAGGAACACATAGGGATTTGCAAAATACTGGTGATATTCCAGGTCTTATGCTGCGGGATGGGTACCAGGTGTATTTCTCGTACTCTCTCTCTTTCCCTCCACTCCACTCTCTGTGTATGCATATAATGGATGGACACACACACACACACACACACTTCTTTGTATGCATATATATATATATTCCTTTGTAGACATCATCATCATCATCATCATCATCATCATCATCATCATCATCATCATCCATGTTACTCTGAGCCCTGGACCCACCTTCCTTAGCGCCTCCTTCCTGGCATTCTGACCCTGTGTGGAGCCCTCAGCTCAGACCTTTGTCTTGGACTTGAGTGCTTTCTCTGTCCAACTCCAATTAAACATGACAACCACTGAAGACCCAACATGGTGTCCTTTATTCTCTATACAGACTCACATGGAGCATTCATCCAGGCCCACCATTGATGGTCAGGTAAACTCTGTGGTAATGCCTTGCTCAGAAGGTGGTGTCAATTGCACTGCAGGGGGACCTGAAACATCACTCAGAGTGCAATGGCTCTTTGCTCTGTTATAGCAAGGAGTTCAAGGCAGTTCTAGCAGCGCTCGCCTGGATCTCCTACACCTGACCCAACCACAGGGTGTCTGTGTTCCTGGGAAGCTTATCAAGTTTCCCCCACTGCGTTGCTGCTAAGCAGCCCGACTTCCCCAAGCCACCCTTTCTTCCTTCCTCCAAAATAATTTCAATTCCACCCATCTCTCAGACACCCAGGCTCCCAACCTTAACAATAGTTCTGCATCTTCTTACCTCTTTTAAGGGTGGGCTCTGAGATTACTTTTCTGCTCTAACTGCAGTTAGAAGACCTCCTCAGGAGCCCCTGATCTTGGTACCATGGCCTTAATTTAGACAAAATAAGAATTCTTACTGAATTTATTCTACTTAAGTAATGTTTAAGCTACAAGTTTTACCTATTTCCTACTCAAAAATCAAAACTGATAAATTATTTCAAAAGCAATTGAATTTGGCAAACAGTTGTTTTTGTTTATAACACTGGTTTTTCTCCCTTATTTAAGTAGACTACTTGTGGAAAAAATACCTAAATTTTAACCACTGTCCAAGAGATCTGAGTTTAGGAGACTTGATTTTCTTCAGAAATGTTTCATACCATCTGTACTGTAACATAAAAAAAAAAAGTCTCCATTTTCACTTTAATGGGACAATTTTCATTTGATCACAGAAAACATGCTAGGTGAGGAATGAATATGAAAAAAAATCACAAGAAAAGTCAGGAAAGGTTGGTTTATGCAAAGAGGTGCTGGGATACCATGAAGCAAACCCTACCCTCAGCCCATGAGGGTCACGACACTATGATACAGTCAGGAGGCCGAGCTCCATGGATGTCTCAACAGCAGATGCTGAATTCAGCAATAAACATTGGAACTGAAACACAGGTCTGAACTTCCAAGCCAGCAAAGGGGATTCCAAAGTGAAAGGTAACAACCTGACTCAGATCTGATTGTGGGAAAAGAGAAACAAAAAAAAAAAAAGAGGCCCTTTGGAGAAAAGCATCAGAGTTGGCACAAGTCCATCAATTTGGGCAAAGAGAGCTTTCAATAATCATGGAGCCAGGAGATACAGTGATATAAGAGAAAACACAAAACTCTGTCATTCGCCACTCGAATTTGAATACAGATACAGCAATGGATACTTATGGGTTAAAGCATCAGATAAAATACCGGCTGCCTAAATTTACACACAAACAAGCCAATGGCATGCAGTGATTTGGGCTTTTGCCCCCAAAAGAAAATATAAAACAACTTCTACATTCCAACAAAGAGCAAGTGATTTAAAAAAATTTTTAATGTTTATATATTTTTGAGAGAGACAGACAGAGCATGAGCAGGGGAGGGGCAGAGAGAGAGGGTTTTTTAAAAAAATTTTTTAATGTTCAAAGAGCAAGTGATTTTATTTTATTTTATTTTAATTTTTTAATTTTTATATATTTTTAAATATATGAAATTTATTGTCAAATTGGTTTCCATACAACACCCAGTGCTCATCCCAAAAGATGCCCTCTTCAATACCCATCACCTACCCTCCCCTCGCTCCCAAAAGAGCAAGTGATTTTAATCATGCTCTGTGGTATTTACCCAAAGGAGCTGAAAACTTACGTCTATGCAAAAACCTCTACACAGATGTTTATAGAGTGTCTTTATTCATAATTGCCAAAATTTAGAAGCAGCCAAAATGTTCTACAGGAGATGAATGGATAAATAAACTGTGGTATATCCAGACAATAGAATATTATTCAGTGTTAAAAAGACATGAGCTACCAAGCCATGAAAAGACATGGAGAGAATTTAAATGCATATAACTAAGTGAAAGAAGTCAATCTGAAAAGGCTACATAGTGTAGGATTCCAAATACATGACATTCTGTAAAAGCCCAACCACAGACACAGTAAATAAAGATCACTGGTTGCCAGAAGTTAGGGGCAAGGGAAGGATGGACAAGCAGAGCACAGAGGATTGTTAAGGAAGTGAAAATACTCAGTCTAATGGTGACTACACATGATTGTACATTTATCCAAGCCCATAGAGCATATAACACCAAGAGTGAACCCTAATGTAAACTATGGACTTGGGGGTGATAATGATGTGTCTATGTAGGTTTATCAACTATAACAACTGTACCACTCTGGTGGGGATGTTGACAGTAGGGGACACTGTGCATGTGTGGGGGCAGGCGTATACGGGAAATCTCTGGGCTTTCCCTTCAATTTTACTGTGAACTGCTCAAAAAAGTAAAGCCTATTAAAAAAAAAAAACCTGAAAAAACAAAAAACAAAAAACAAAACAACAACAACAACAACAAAAAAAAAAAACAAGTGCTTTTTCCTGTCTTGATACCTCTTACCCTGTTGGCTCTGAAATTGTTTCTGAAGCTTTTTCCTTCGAAAAACATTACACAACGTCTTGTTGTTTCATTTACTACCTAGAAAACATGGAAGCCTAGCTATATTTTCCTCTAAGCCACTGTAAAAATAGAAGAAAGAAGTTACGGGGCACCTGGGTGGCTCAGTCAGTTAAGCGGCCAACTTTGGCGCAGGTCATGATCTCACGGTTCATGAGTTCGAGCCCCACGTCAGGCTCTGTGCTGACAGTTGGGGGCCTGGAACCTGCTTCGGATTCTGTGTCTCCTTCTCTCTCTCTGCCCCTCCCCTGCTTGTGCTCTGTCTCTCTCTCTCTCAAAAATAAATAAACATTTAAAAAAAATTTTTTTAAGTTACATGATTGGCTAGTAGCCAATATTTATTAATACCAAATATGAGAAAATACAGTAAATATTATGGTAACTGTCAAAAGTCTTTTTGTTCTTCCAATTCATGGGTCATACATGAAAAACAGCACTCCTGACATTTTGTCAGTGAGGCCTCTCCCATCCCTAAAACTTCACTGTGGATCACCGTGAGGACTTCCAAACTTTGTGAGTAGGTTTCACAAGTTATTTCGTGTTCAATACCTGAGGGCTGTTCAAACTTTTCCCAATGATCAAATTTACTTTTTTGCAATAAGCATCACCCTGATGCACCTCTCTGGTAAAGGAAACAATGTTTTTCTCCCTTATTTAATAACTGTATAATAGGCAAAGTTTTTTAAACTACTGCTTCCCATACCACCCGTTTAGGACTACTTTTCAGAACATTCCTCCAAAGATCAACAAAATCATCTCCCCAACACGCACGCATACACACACACACACACACACACACACACAGGTCCCATCTGTTTTAAATTACTGTGGCACTAAGTCTTGATGAAGAGCAGTAGAAAAAATAATGTCTTGGAAAGAAATGGGGCTTCCCTGGACCATTCTTCTAGCCCAAGTCTCTGCCCCATGTCACACCTGGAAGTGACCCGATCCTTGGCCGGTACTGCCCGAAAGAAAGAGGGGACGACAAAAAGACGTTGCTCACTCCCATCTGGGAACCTCCTGTGTCACCCTCCCTGCGCCCCGCGGCCCCCCTCAGACACTCACCAACTGTTGCACCTCTTCCCTCGACCATCTGCCTCCTGCGCAGCCAGCATCACACGGCTCTTCGGTGGCACAGCAGGACTTACTCAGGCCCCTGAGGCCCACACACTCTTTCCACTACATCATGCTGCCTCGTGACTGACCCTGAAACCACCTCACTTGGTCTTGGCAGTCTTATGTGGAAGGACTATGCAAATAGATGAATTGTTGTCTCACCCCCTTCTTCTGTTAACACAAACGATCCACAGAGCATCCCACTTCCCTTCCCTCACTTTACACGCGGACTACACTCAGTCGTGGTATGTTTCACAACTTAATGAACACCCCTACATCTTCCAAGAAGCAGCCTTATGCACCCGACAGCGGGGCCTGCTCTTCGCAGACCACATGATCGGCAAAGGAGGCCTCTTTAGTAGAGGCTAACCCTAGAAACAAACATTAGGGCTCCACATCTGAATTCGGGCTTCTGGTCTCACCTCAAGAATCACCCACGGGCTAACACCCACAAGCGTGTTACGGAAAGCGGGGCTCAGGACTGACACCCGCTGACATCAGTGAGAACAAGCGGGGACCTCCGCCCTCAAAGCTGTGAATAACCAAGCACCCTACCAACTCTCCCTTCCTGAGGCACTGCCCTATCTCAGGGCATTTTCACAGGACTGTCAGAGTAGATCATAGACACAGAGTACCTGGATGTCAGCAAAGCATCTGACAGTCAGTCATTCAAAGCATAGCTGAGTGAGAAGGGAAACTCTGGGCCAAGTGACAGTTCAGTTTGAGGGCCTCAGAGGTAACTGAGCAACCACACCCAGGGGTGCTAACATCACAGAAGAGCAACACTGGCTTGGAGGGAGGTCCTTGCACAGTGGGGCTTTGTAGGTTTATCCCTGGTAACGTTTTCATCAAGATGTGCTTAAGGGGATCACAAATAATTCATGGCTGAGGGGACAATTAATGAGAGGAATGAACAGAGATTTGAAAACATTTCAACAGGCTGGAATACTGCCAAAACTGACCAAAACAACCACCAAAAAAGAACGCAAAGAATTAACAGAGATAAAGCCCTACTTTTAATGGTAAAAAATCATTTGTGCATATATAGGAGGGTGTCATCGCCTGCCCTACACCCTCTAATCTGCTTAGCTGGGACGACTCAGCCCTATTCCCAAGTTCTGCCATGGGCCCCTGACCCCAGGCTCTGAGTGGGTGAAGCTCCAGGCCTCAGATACACATCAGTCCTGTGACTCTTGACTTCAGACCGGGGGCTTCCTTTTACTCTCTGGTCTCAAGTTCCTGTCTTGGGCCCTCCCCTGTTTTGGCAGTGGACTCTAACTCGTCTTTCTGGACTCAACTCTTTTCATCAGCTTCCTGGCTGAAGTCTCATCCCTGTACACCAGTGCTCCTATCTACCCCTTGGCCTGCTCAGCTGGCCAGTTCCTCTGCCAGACATCTGTCCATCTAGACTGCCACCGATGGAAGACTTTCTCCAGTTTTATGCCTCACCTAACTGTCTACGTCCTAAGTGCCACCTGTTTGCTGCTGGTCACATCTCCATGAGCATGCCCCAGCCTGTGGATGTATCTGTTCTGTGAATCCCTATCTGGAATCTACTCGGGGTCCCAAGCTGATCCCATACCGCTACTGATAGAAACTTGGCTCTTCTATCTGGTAGGGGCAAAAGGTAGAGGTTGGAAGCAATTCGTATTTTAAAGTCTTAAGGATTTTTGTTGAACCCACGTTCAGTGCAAGCTGGAAGTGCAACAGAGTGGAGATGTGACCTTGATTCGCCTAAGGGTAACACATAATGATGCAGAAAACACGTGCATCTCACAAGATCCAACAGTCAGGGGTACAGTCCTTACCCTATGCTGGGCAAGTTACCTCGGAAGTACTGTTCGTGTCTGAGAGCTGTGTTCTCAGAGAGACAATGATACAAAGGGGATACCTCCAGGGGGGTGTAACCAGAACGACGGGATTTCTGACATTAAGTAATGTGAGTACTTGTAAGAACCAGGGCTGCTGGCCGAGAAAAGGGGGATTTGCAGGGATGGAGTTCTCAGGTGCTTCGAGCTGCCACATGAAGGATGGCTGAGGGGCTTATATGGCGAGACAGCTTGGGGTCAGCAGCGGAAGAGGTGGACTGAAGCAGTAAGTGCTGGTCCCATCTCCGCTCCTGACTTGAGTGACCCTGTATCTTGGGCCTCAGTCTCCCCCTAAGACTGGAAGGCTATGATTTTGAAGGCTCCTCCCTGCTCTCAGAGCCCATGATTCTTCATCCTTACATCAACCCCAATCTGAGAAAGATGATAGGCATGGCTTTGCCTGTTCTGAGGCCTGGGAGACCAGATGGGCTCTTAGGTCTCCTGAGGGGCCCCTTCTAGGAAAATCAACCCCACTGAAATAATGTGTGGAACCAGTGGTAATAAGCTTTATGTTTCAGGAAATGAAAAATGTAGAAATTGTCAAAGAGAAGACAGAGGCAGAAAAATGTCCACTTCTCCTCCCCAAGACATTCACTTCCCAATCCCTGCAATCTGTGACTGTCCCCTCACACAGCATGATAGAGTATGATAAAGTTAAGGATCCTGGGAGGAGCAGTTTATCCTGGATTATCCAGTGAATTCTAAAAGCCATCACAGGCATCCTTACAAGTGGGATGCATGGGAAGTGTGACACAGACACACACAGAAGAAGACAATTTGAAGGCAGAGGCAGAGACTGGAGTGATGTGGCCCCAAGTCAAGGGAATGCCTGTAGACACCAGGAGCTGAAAGAGGCAAGCAGTGGGGTTCCTCCAAAGCGTCTGGAGAGGATGCACCCCTGATACCCCAATAGTGGACTCTGACTCCTAAAATCATGACAGAATAAGTCTGTGGTTTTAAGCCATCAAGTTTGGGGTCACCTGCTACGGCAGCCACAGCAAACTAATACTAAGGTTTTCTGCTTGAACTTTTGTTGTAGCCCAGTGTGGGCAGTAATAACCTTCTTTAGGGGCAAAGCTTGAATTTTTATGTATTTTTGATGGCCTATTCCATACTATCTCAAAACAGGTGCAGCTCTGCTTTTAAAAGTGTTTAGGGGCAGTGACAAAGGTATCTTCTAAGCCATTCTTTACACATATTTTACTAATAATGTCTCCTTCACAGGAGACTGCAGCAGACAGTATGTCTATGCAAAAGGCAGACAACCAAATGATTCCAGCCTCTACCCGGCAGGCCTGGCTGCAGGGCAAGAGATTATGCAGCCCCTCGAGGCTACAGAAGAAAGCCTACAGAGTTGGGGGGGGGGGGGCGGTCTTGCTTCTCCATTGTAATGCGGGCTGCTTTTCTCCCAGCAGTGTCCGGCTCCCCCCTTGCAGATGATGAACGCTACTAAGATGAGGACAAGAAAATGAACCCCAGCCTAGGGACAGGCCACAGAGTGAGTGTCCTGCAGGCCTTCCTCGGACTGCCATCCCGTAAGTCACTCTCAGGCTGTCACCCCACAGGCATCACCTGGTGGGACCAGCTCAGGTTTAAAGAGGCGGTTCCCCTTTAAGTTTCTAATTTCTTTTTGATCAAAACATCGTTACTATTTTTAAAACCACACATAAGGGTGAAAGTCCTTTAAATTTAGAGAAGAGAAAATGAAAGATGCGTATGAAATTACCAGTTAAATTACACGAGGCTGGTGATGATTCATTTGTCTTCTGCTCTTTTGGGCTTCAGTACAAGAGAACATCCACTGTGGAGTGGAAACAGAAGGGTGCTCCAGGTCTGAGTGCCACTTGTGGATCCTGTCACTTCTCGATGTGAGTCTTTGGGCAAATCACATCACTTCTGTTGAGCTGCATTTCCCTCACATGTAAAACAGGGCAACTGAGGAAGAGAACATGTGGCCTAGGACACTGGTGAGCCCCCGGGCGTTTATTCATGTTCAAGGGACAAATGAATTATGTGTTCTGCATCCAAGGCTAGACAATTCAACCCTAATGTTTGAACTCTTTCCTTGAATCACAACATAAATTTTTTTATCTGTAGCTCTCCCAATGGTCATCACTGCCTGCCTGAGTTCATAATGTCTAGCAAGAAGGATCTTTTGTGATCTTGGAAATTCAAATTGGCAGAGGGCGTGTTGTTTCTCCTACAGCGGCAGTTTTACAAGCCAGAGATTTATATAAAAGAAAGTTGGTCAGTTATCATGGGTGATGCATAACAACTGCTTTTGGCACACGACTAAAACTGTTTGCTCTTCAACCTAAAAGAGAACTCTGTGCAAGTTCCTCCCTCCCAAACAACCCCCTCCCTCGCACCCAAGCCATTCCCTTTTCCTGATCCCTGGTCACCCCCAGCCTTTCCTTGGGCATAGAGAGGCTGGTCTTTCTCCATGCCCAATCTCCTCCAAGAGAATGGGTAAATCTGTATGGAGGCTGGGGCAAGGCGTGGCTATGGGAGCCAACTGGGCATCCCATAGGCCCTGGGGCTGGCAACCCTAAGAGTGTGGATCAGAGAAGGCCAAAGAGGGGGAGGGTCCCATCTGTACACCTGGGCTGCCCTCTCCAGTCCCCACACCCACTTAAGGAGCCCTCCCACTCCATTCAGGAAGCAATGGCTTCTACAGAGGGCAGGAAGTTCTCTTGATGGCTGTTCTTCCCTCTTCCCCTTTACTCTTTCTGCCTCCTTATCGAAAATGTGCACAGTGAGACGCTACACCCTGACGCCTCCCCCATACGCATACGTTCTCCCTGAAGACAAATCCTCATGCCTTCCCAGCGACCAGCATTCTCAAGCCTTGGGACTCCCCATGCAAGCACAGCTGACCTGTTGGCTCCTGGAAGTCCTATTCCTCTTACTAAAGAAAAATCTTGTATTAATTAATCTTTCCACTTTTCTCAACCAGCTATGTAGGAATTGCATACACATGGCTTTAAAGCTTGGTTCCAGATGCAGTCTCAAATTTTGAACCCTCAATTGTTTAGAATCACTTTGGGTTTTTTTTTTTTTTTTTTTACAAAAACTATTAGCTCCACAATAAGAACCTAGGATATTGTTATGACTTCTCTTGGGACTTATTAAAACAAAAGAAATATTGAAAAATGGAGCAACTTCTATGTACATTCTACATTTACAGATAAACACATTTCAAGGAATTCACTGGGGAGAAGGAAATGTTCTAAAGCATTCTACTTTCTTTTCTTTTGCATGACAATTTTTACTTGGGGAGGCCACTCTATCAAACAGACAGCAGTATTTGTCGCCATATTTGTGGCCCGAAGGCAGTTATCTAAACCCTGCAAACAGCGGAATAGCAATACAGGAATTCTTGGTCTCACTGAAACTACAGAAAGGACGGGTCTCTCTCAAGGCAAGTACCAAATACCTTCAACTGTGCAGAACAAAGGCCATGCAGGAAATGTGGAAATCAAACCTCTCTCCTTAGCCCTTTGAAAGTCATTAGGAGCAAAGTGGATGTTATTTTAATCAAAGCCATTTAAATCATGATTTAAATTACCAAAAAAGATAAGCCAATTTAATCAGTTTTTCTTTTTAAAAAGTACATTTTTGTCCTTCTGACATAACCTGATTACACATTCTTTAAAATTCAGTTGAGTATGGGTTTTACTTTTAGAAGATAAACTGTATATATTTAAATCAGTGATTTATGTAAACCAAACTTGGAAGTGCATCCCTTAATAATTCAAGAAGATTCTCTGCAAAAACAAAAACAAAAACAGTATTACTGGTTCCCTTGTGCTCTTAATGCTCCTCCCTCTTTTATCTTTTGACTGTCTTTGCTTGCACGGAGACTTCATTCTTAAGAACTATCTATTCAATTGTCTGCTTGAGACTTTGTATTTTTGAAGAGAAAGCCAAGGAAGTCTTATCTCCATATAATGCTATTAACAAGCATGGTTTCCAAGATAAAACCTAGAGATGGAGAAGAGAAACATGATTTCTGGAATGCACAGATTTTTTTCCTCTGCCACTTACCAAAGTGGCTTTCAAGGACTCTTACTACCCCCTAATTTGGTTACGTGTCATTCATTCATGCCTGTAGTCAACCTTTTAAGAGGGCATTCTAGAAACCAGGCATTAGGTTTGGCACATGGAAGGATTCAGACCTGACAGAACTTACAGTTCAATAGGAACACAGATACCAGACAGTTGTTGCACAAATAACTATACAACAATAGCTATGAAGAAGTACACGGTAGCAGGGCAACCCCATCTAGAATGGGAGGGATTGTCATGGAAGACTCCTCTAGAAGGTAACAATGCTTTTTTGTTACTCACAAGACTTCTTAAAAACGGGTCACACAAATATACTGTCTCAAATAGTATCACTTCCAAGGTAAGGTAGGGTATGAGAAAAAGAAGCTCTGGAAACAGATATGATTAGGACCCTTACTATTACCATGGTGCCTCAAGCAACTCATGGTAAGGGATATGGCTGCCTCACAAGAGTGCTGTAATGGTCAAGTGTGATGCATAGAAAGCACTCGGTATGTAGTAAATGCTCAATAAACCATAGATCATAATAATTACAGACTTCATGTTGATTTAGCTTTGAGCTTTGACACATCAAGATAAAGTATATTTTCCATTCATGGTTCTATCTTCACAAAAATGTTCAACTGAAAGAGAAAACTCAAAAATACATTTAGAAAAAAAACACACCATGACTTCTGTAATTTTTCTTTCTTGGGTTGGCCAGCAGATATCACTTAATTATACAATGGAGGTACACTCTATTCTAGATTCTTCTTGGCAGATACATAAACACAAGCAAAAAGAACAGTTTATACATCTGTGCTCAGCAGCCTTCTATCAGCATTAGAAAAAATTCTGGAATTGGAACTTTTGAATTAGAACTTTTAAAACAGTGAACTCCCCTAGGGTGGTTACGTGTTTTCCAGGTCATTAGCTACATGACCGAGAGGGTACAACAGGCAGAGTCCTCTGCATGCAGCTCAAATTCACGCAGTCCAAGAAGCATTTCCCACCTCACTTTTAGCTTCTCTCATTCTGAATTCCAGCAGTACTTACAAACACCCAACTCACACGGCAGGGTCCATCACACTGCTCACTCCTTCATCAGATGCTCACTGCTGCCAGTGTTGTGCTTGAGGGTACATTCAACAGACAAGGCTGTGCCTTCAAGGAGCTCCCAACCCCCGGTGGGCCTTATTAAGCATCCTTCAGACTCGTGGCTAACAGCCCTTTATCCTTTTTGGTACAAAGCCCAAGTCAGAAAACAAGTATGTGTGGTTTGTGTTTTTAAGTTAAAAAATGAAGAATTTTACTTGATCCTGGAAAAGGGACCATGTTACTAATGAGAAAAATGAGGCTCACATAGGAGAGAAGATTTGCCTAAGGTCTTAGACCAAGTGAACAGCAGAGCCAAAGGGAGAACCTAATTCATACCACTCGGGACTTCCCACCCCATTTACTGAGCCCTCTTGTCTGCCTGGCATTGGGATGTACTGAGAACAGAATTAACAGACCCACCTCCTCCATTCGCTGGCCCTCCGGGATTCACCTCCGCTTGAGTGGCACAAGGCAGGGCAAGCCCTAAAACCTGGAACAGCTCCAGGCATCTCTTAAACTGTCCCCCAGGGTTCTGGCTATTATAGCTGGTCTGCACCACACCACCCTGAGGTGGCTCCTGGTACCCAAAGGCTCTGTGGCCCAGGAGGGCCACAGTGCTGACCCCCCACCCCACTTATGGAGTGTCTTTGCCAGCCCCTGGCTTCCACAGCCAAAACGCAAGCACACCAGGATTTCAAGAAGGCTCCCCTCCAATCTAGCCCTGAGTAGAGCCTTTCAATTTCCCTGAGTCACGTTGGTTTGTATGAGCTGAAAAGGCCACCACTGATCACAGGCCATTCTGTAGAAAGTAGGGGGCTATGCGGGTCAGAGGTCAGGGGTTGCTCATAATTGTTCTAGAATAAGGTTTCAGTCAGTATACTTCCTCAACTTAAAGGTACACTGACTGAATACAGAATGGCTCTAGTTCAGGGAGAAGAACCTGTCTTACACACAAATTTAAAACGAGAACCCCAAGTCATTCTTAGATGATGAAGTAGAGCCGCTGAATGGCCAGGGGATGGAAGAATGTAACGCAGACCTGCTGAAAAATTACACCCAAGGCAATGTGATTGGGTAGGGGAGATTAGGGCAGCAAAGGATCCCACGGGTAGCTAGTGAGGCCTGTTTAGGTCCAGCCTTTCTTGGAAACCCAAGGCCTCTGGGAGACGAGAGAAGTACAAGCAGAGAAGACTCAACCAGCGTTTACAGAAACAGAGTGCGCGGCTCCTTCACACATGCCCTTCATCAGGGAGCTTTTCTGGATGGCCTGGCCTCACTCTGCACTCCCAGAGCCAGAGCCCCTTCCACACAGTTGTATCACACTGTACAATAATTGCCTGTGTACTTGTCTGTCGAATTCATTTTTGTCTCAACAGATTCCAGCATGGTGTCTAACACCCAGTGGGCATCAAAAAAATGGTAAGTGAATGAAAGAATGACCTGTGACACAGTGACTGTAATTCGAAGGTACAACTAGGGCAGAGGAAAGTAGCAGTCATCTCAGAGGGGAGAAAAACCAAAACCGGATGGACTGAAGGGGACCTTTCTAAACCAGGCTGAAGACAGAGTGCCACCCACCCCTCAGCAGCCCCTGAAGGCTCATCAGCCACAGGACACCTGTTCCATCCTATTTCTAGGGTAAGGAGGTACATCTTCTAGCTAAAACACATGTTCCCGTAATTATCAAAATTGAGTGTTACAACCAAGAGAAGGGAGAAAATAGTAGATTCACCTAAGTGAGGCAAGACTTTCTATTTCACATACCAGCTCGCTCCATCTCCAGCTCAACCTCTCTTAGAAACCTACAGACTCAAGAGTCACAATCGCCAGTTCAGAGTCACCGAGTCTAGGGTCCCAATGGGACACGCTTTCTAACGCACAAGGCATGTGCTCTCAGTGCAAGACTTGTCAACTTACTTTTTCCACGTCTAGATCAGCATCCTGCTTCTTCAAAAAACTGTAGAAGAAAAAAAAATAGACATCAAAAGAGAACGGAGCGCTCTTTTCCTATAAACCTCCCACAAAGTACCACCATAGAATTTCCATTTGCTGCAGACAATCAATTTGCCCACAACTTTTCTCTCGTTCACACAATTGTTGCTATGTCACAGTTGCCACAAACACCTGCCTGCAACTGCAAAGACCTGGCCCTGTACCATCAAAGGAAGCCAACATGAGATTTTCGCTTTCTGAAGCCAGGAAAGATACAGATGGAGGTCTTACACACACACACACACACACACACACACACACGCACGCACGCACGCACGCACGCACCTTCTTTCCAGTGCCTATAGGTCATCCATAGTTGGGAAACATTAAAAAAAAGAGTCTTCCAAGATCTTGTTCAGCTCACCTCTTGGCTTAAATCTTCCCTTAGCCCCCAACCCACATGTGCCCCACTTCCTGTCTGACTGTGGGTGGGCCTCACTGTCAAAACAGCCTTCTTAGGATGGCCCCTCTTTCCCATCAGCTGGAGTTCCCCTCTCTGGGAGATGTGCCAACCCAGCAGCCTGCACCGACTTGTCCACGGAACTTAGGCCCCAGGAATACCTTAGAACCTTGTGCCAACCCCTGGCAAAGTAGAGTGCTGATTCTGTGGCACCCCTGCCCACTTCACATTAATCTTGAAAGTGCCAGGAGCGGGATGGCACCTTTCCAGTTTGCTCATGCACTCTGCCTGTAACCTGCCAATATTACGGTTCCTCGCTTATTATTTGCAATTTTAGCTGTTGGAAAAAAGCTTCAGTTTTCATATGATGATAAAGAAGCAAAATGGTTGGATGGAATTACGTTGACAACAATATGTTAGGGCAGAAAGTAAAAGGTTTGAGGAATGTGAATAAAAAGGCAGCAACAATTTTTCCTCTCTTAGTAGAGACTCACACTTTTTGTCATTATGATTCTTAGCATCCTGGTCCATGGTTTAAAAGACTGCCATCATAAATTACTATCCCCATCAAAACCACCCCTCCCCCCAACACACACAAAAGAATTTTTGCAAAGAATGCATAATTAACAGTAACATCTTTGTTTTGTTTAATCAAAGATGACTCAGAATGAAGGAAAGAAAAAATGACCATGGGGAAGAGCATGAGAAACTCATATATTGTCTTCCGCAGATGGGTATTCAAATCATGAACTGACTGCAGACATGCAGGAGAACCAGCACGAGGTTGTGGGGAGAGAATGTGCTAATGAGCATGCCACTACAGCCCGGACCTTAGCAACCCACATCACCCCATCTCTTCCTTGCTTCTGACACGCTGTCCTGTCCTAAGCAAGGAGATGTCATGAGTCAATATGTGCCTTTCTCCTGGCTAACCCACTAGGGATGCAGACACTGCTGAGCTGTAAAAAATGGGAATCCCCATTGTCTAAAAATGTTAACTAGCCTCCTTATCACCAGCAAAGAGTAATTCAGAATCAGGAGTACTTTTCACCAAAGGGAACAGATATACAGTGGAAGTCTGACTTCCATTCTTGAACACTTCCCCAAAGAAGTTTGGGAAGGCTGTCATTCTGATTTACAGAACGGAATTTTTCTGTTTGCAAGGTGGAAGGTTCCTTCATCCACCACAGAAAAAGAAACACCTGCAGAATCACTACCCTTTCCCAAAGTAGTAAGGAAACTTAACCTCTCTCATGCACACAGCATGAGTGCAACCACATGAGATACCCCGTTCAACGGCAAGCTCTTCCAGAATGAGCCTTAGTGGGGCACCTGGGTAGCTCAGTTAAACGTCCGACTCTCGGCTCAGGTCATGATCTCATGATTCGAGTTCGAGCCCCACGTTGGGCTCTGCACAGACAGCACAGAGCCTGTTTGGAATTCTCTCTCCCTCTCTCCTGCCCCTACCCCACTCATACTTTCTGTCTCTAAATAAACAAATAAACATAAAAAAATTAAAAAAAAAAAAAATGAGCCTGAGCGCCATGACTCTTTAGCAACTGGTAGGTAGCAAAAGGAAAACTGAAAACCTGTTTGGAGCTGCTAGCTAACTACTGCAAAAGGAATGTTATCCATCCATACATATATGCAGCTTCATCCAATTTCTTTTTCAGGCTTACAAAACAGATGGAGTTAATTAACAAAGACAATACATATATGCATCATCCTGCAGCCATAAACCAGAAGGATGTCACAGCTTTAACTTCAAAGCCTCCCAGCAAGCACAGCCTGAGATATTTTTAGGCATCAGCTCCATTGTTTCAAAGAGGATATGGTTTGGTGAAATAAAATTGCCAAAAAGTAAAATTCACAGGACAACCTTGCTAGGTTGAAGACTGGCATTTGTTTTTAAAACCAGTTATGTCTGTCTTAAAGGGTGTGCTTCTGCAAAGCTGAGAATAAATTTTGTCATCAAATGTTTAAGTGAAACAGAAGTACCTTTTATTTAAATGTCTTACATAAAAAAGTCATTCTTTAAAAATTGACCGATTATTCTATTTTATCTTTATTCTAAATATAAATTTTTGGAATATTCAAGTTTTAAATTTTCAAAGCTTAAGGCAAAAGAGACCTTCCTCCTCCCCTGTGTGTGTGTGTGTGTGTGTCTGCGTATAGACCGATATACGTATATAGTTATACAGACATTATCAATAGTTGACTTTGTATTCAATCGTGGGTTTGTGGCCATTAGGGCATTTTCCATGCTTTTATTCTTCCTGCTGAAGCAGTGCTAATGTTTTGTTTGAGAAACATGACTGAAGTGACCCAGATTCCCAAGCGGAAAAGGCTGATCCATGAATGTTGCAAATGTGTGACCGCCTGCAGGAATGAAAGCCAAAGCATGAGACCTTGGCCAAAAATGAACTACTCCCAACTATTTAGATCAGATCAAATCCTCTATCTTTGGGAGAATACACAGAGACCTTCGTTTTTAGACGAAAGTCTAAAACTAAAACTGAGAAGGCTTTGACTTTGAGTTCTCTTGATGCAGCCATCCCTGTAGCCCCCCAACTCCCTGCTCTCCCATTTCCAAATGCCCAGGGGACGTCCCCCCTGGTACCCACCACAGGGACCTTACAACCAGACAGTGCAGGCACAAGAATAAACAGAACCAAAGGGGGTGTCAGCCACATGTTCAGAGAATGGCAAGAGGCTTAGTAGTCCTACAGGGCAGAGAGGGACTTACGAGTGTGGAGGTAGGCTGGTGGGAGAAAGGTGGGAAACTGAGGCAGAGGCCAGCTAAGAAGTCAGCCTGTGAGAGGCATACTCCTGCACTTACCAGTGTATTTTCTACACGCCTCTATCCCAGGAAGGGGGAGGAAAACAGATACAGCCCCCAGCATCTTCCTGGCACAGGACTAAGCACCGTCATTCTGATCTCACCAACTCTGCTGGGTAAGTATAGTTTTCTCCTAATTAGCTGTCAGGGCCCAGGACAAAATCACCTTTTCACTCCTGTTTTCCTCTGGTCCCGCTTCCGTGCAGAACTAGATTTCCTTTCCTCTGTGTTCTTACAGCACCTTACACAGTTCCTGCGTCCTGGTCTTCCCTGCTCCAGAGCAGTGCTCAGCCCAACAGGGGTTTCAGCTCTGCTGATGGAGGGGTGAAGGGTGAAGAGAGCCGGTGACAGAGTGACTGATGAAGAACTGACCAATAGAGCTGACTCAAGCTGTACGTAGGGTAGGGGTGTGTGTTGGGGGGAGGGCTGGAGGACAGAAATGCAGGGTGTGCCCACATACCGCACATGCCACATAGATAACCAGAAGCTGACCTTTCTTTCAATTTCATCCTGTGTCTTTAGCTATAAATAAGTGACAAAGATCCAATCTGGAGATTCTGCTATTATTTTTAATATTAGCCAGTGTTTCCTTTCCACTTAAAAAGTGTGACTGAGAAACTGACGCTCAATATGTTAGAGTCAAAACCACAACTCCTGTGTGAAGAAGGAGACTTGAGGGATATGACAAATCCAAGACTTAAATCATGGTTCTGGGTTTTGTCTGATTATTTCAAGAAAAGGAAGATTGAGAGAGAAATGAAATCTACTTTTCTCTTGCCACAGAATCTTCTCTATTTCCAATTCAACCCTTCTTACTACTTGCAAAAGATTTAAAATATTCATCGACCTGCCAAAAAACATCTGCATGCTACTCGACACATCTATTCACATCTGAATGCCTTCTTTCTGCTCCAACGATCATTGCTGTATTCAGTCAAACTAAAGTGAGAACCTCAGAACTGTACGTGGTGTGATGTCAGTGGCACCGAGGATAAAATGGCCATTTGACAGCAACTTCCATATCAAGTGTGTCGACAGGGGCACTGCTCCTTTGGTTATTAACTTAGGATCCAAGGCACAAAAAAGACCAGGCAGGGCCAGACTCTGCCACAATTCCAAAGAAAGCTAAGACGCACACAGAGCGTACACAGAAGCTCCTCAATGTTCCCCGGTGAAGGGGCGGCCCCTGGCTCCCTGCCTGCAGCCTGGGAACAGGCCCACTCTCTCAGTGGGCTTCCTGAGGCCTTCACAGCTGCACACAGACACGCAGTGCAGTGTTTGGGACCATCTACGCTCAAGGTCACCACAATCTTCTGTGTGCCCAACAGCTGGGGCAGGCCCCGGAGACAGGAGCCAGCTCAGACAAGGCCCTTTGTTGTGGGGTATTCCTCATTGCCTGGTTTCCCCAGGAAAAATGTATTTTCCTTTAGCCATTCACTCTGGCCCTACCTCATTCTCCTGAGTCCTTCTCCACACATGAACCTTTTAACAAGGTTAAAAGCTAACCTCCCATCTTACCTCCCTCCTACCCTGGTAAAGGCACAATGACACAATGGTGTCCATGTGCACAATGGTTAAGAGCAGATGGCCTTGACAATGTTGGTGACAGGTCAAGACTCCTGAAGAGTTTAAAGGAAAGGGTCTAGCCTGGGAGAGGACAGTAAAGGTGGCTGGGGATCGCCTTTGGGTATCCTATGCTAGGAAGATGTACTTTGTCGTATAATCTCATTCTTATTTCTTTTATACAAACATTGATTTACTTCACTGAAAAGGTAATATACGCTCAATGAAAAATCTGGAAAATCTGGAACCCCTGTTATGATGTTGGAACTTTCCCCTTCTGGCCAGTATTTCTATGCTTATGTAAATGTTAACCGCTACTACAGCACCTCCAACTTGCATGTCACAACTGACGGCACATACAACTTATTTTGCATACAGGCAAACAGTGGGGGGCAGGGTACCCTCAATATGAACAATGTACCTAGTAAAATTAATTGCAGGATCTATTTCAAGTAGTAAGGCACAAAAGGGAGGCTACATCACCTAAGGATGCTTCTCACCACGGACCTATGAATTACTCTCTAAAACACAGAATTTTGGTCCATAGCCAGGGAGGAAGTGGTTGGATTCAGTTTTGTTTTGTCTTTTTTTTTTTTTTTTAGTCTTTCAATGTTTATTTTTGAGAGAGAGAGAGACGGAACATGAGCAGGGAAGGAGCAGAGAGAAATAGAGACACAGAATCCAAAGCAGGCTCCAGCTCTGAGCTGTCAGCACAGAGCCCGATGTGGGGCGTGAACCCACAAGCTGCAAGATCATGACCTGAGCCAAAGTCGGACGCTCAACCAACTGAGCTACTCAGGCGTCTGGGTTGGATCCAGTTCTATCTCTAGCTCTGTTATTTATTTGTTCTGTGACTGGGTGGGGGCAGGGGTGCAGGAAGGGTGACATTAAATAACCCATGGGGCCAGGCAGGTAAAACAAATGAATGAAGCAGGTGAGGTGGGGCTTGGGTGAGCTGAAGAGCCCTGAGGCCGCTGTCATGAGAGAACACAGGCTTGGTTTTGTCAGACCTTCCAATTTTTTTCAAAAGAAACAGGGAATCTCAGTTTTTATACAAAAATGCCCCATTTAAAAATGTTCATTTAATTTTTAAAATGCCTCATGTGGCCTAATGAAACATAATAAACAAGGGTATAATCCGGCCCATAGACTGGTTTGCTATCTGTTTAAGTCATAAGATCCAGCCCTTGGTTTCTCTTAATATTAAATAGGAAATTGGCCGCTATCCACCCCTTGGGGTTATTTAAGAGCATGGGGGAGGGGGATTATTATCACGTAACAAAATAATCCAAGCCCATTCAGATGCACAAAGCAGAGTAACATGATCCCTTGGTTTTATGTAATGTTAATAGATGTGGCTTCATTTTTTTGTAGAATTATTTGAAATGTATAATTATACATGTTAGCTTCCAAACAAACAAAACAGGTAATTGTAATAGCCTTGGAGGACGAGGGTGTGACCAACTCGATCAAGCAGTGGGGTGGAAGTCTGAGGGGAATGGCTTTGATTTTTTTTAAACAAACACTGTGTAGAGACAGGTGGTGTAGACAACCCTCTCAAGAAACACTGCACTAAAGGGCAGCACAGCAACGAGGTGGTCTCTACGTGAGAATGCAAGGTGAAAATAACTTAATCTTAAAAATGGATGAAATCACAAATGTGGTGACAGAATGAGCATCATGTTAGAATAAACAAACAAACAAACAAAAAAACCCCAAATACCAACTAAGGCAATTATGTCAGCAAAATACTAGACAGTATTGGGTGCAGTAAAAATTTTATTATTAAGAGTGAAGAAGTTAAGATCTAGTTACGCTGGTTTTCTTAAACAAGAAGTCAGGGAGGGGGGAAGATCTTTACTACAACACACATTGCCCCACATTTTACACTGTGCCATTTCTGTATTTGTCCTTTTTAGCCTACTTCTAGCAGTCTCTCTTTGCTAAAATACATTAGTTGCCATGGAAACAATGTCATAGTGTGTAAAACCACTCACTGTCCTTGGAAAGGCATTCATGATAAAAACTGAACAGTAGCATGTTTTAAAAAGCGATCCCATAGACAGCAGTTGTGTAAGAACACCACAAGATCTCAAAATTGTGACTTCGAGGTATTCCTCCACCACCATCATATGGTCCGGTTTCCTCCAAGTCAACCAGTGAAGCACCTTTCCTCCTCTTGTACACCAAGAGTAATTACAACAAAATCTCCCATCTAATGTTGGTGAAAACAATAGATTCCCTATGAGGCACGCTCACTTCTCTCGATGGGGTGGGGCTGGGAAACTGTAGAATCAGAAGGTTTGTAGGCATGATAACACCTCTGCTAATGGATTTAGTCCTGTGATACCTGCTGCTGTCCAATTTTGTTTTAAGAGAGGGAAATAATACTTAGGACATAGAGATTTACACTTGCTTTTCCCTATTGTCACAGATTAGCAAGACACTCTTTCTTTTTTCCTTTCATCAACACAAAGTAGACCATATTTATTTCTCTGAGATAATACACTGAGCAGCTTTCATGTGCCATGTTGGCAAAGGAAACAGGCAAGATATGGGTCCCCTGGAAGCTGAAAATCTGGTGGAGCCAACTGGGCAAGGGTGGGAGCATAAAAGGCCTCCTGGGCATTGGTGAAGAGCCGGATTTTATTCTAACTGCAAATAGGAAGATAATTGAGTGGTGTTCCCCAGCAACATGATCTCACATAGATTTTTAAAAGCTCACTCAGCTATGTGGGAAGTGGGATTGGAAGTCAACAGTAGAGGAGCGCAGGGCAGTAACGTTATCAGAATCGTCCCAACGAAAGAGGGCAATACAAAGCAGATGGAGAAATGTGATCTCTAATTAGGGTGACTTTACACCTTGGCTCCTCTGTGAAAATGCTAGATGACATCTACTGTCCTGGGCACTCGTCAGATTAAACATTTGTGTAAATGATTCATTTTTAAGCCAAGTATTATTATTATTAGTTGCATCAAAATGTACCAAGATTGGATTTGCATTTCCATCTTCTGCCATAGATAGACTTGCCTGCCAGTGGGTGAGATAATCTCAAGGTGAAGAGAATTTTCTGAAAGGTGACCAATGACAATCCATCTCTTTTCCTGTCCTTTTCCTATCTTGGCCTAAGTAAACACCTCCCTCCCAAGGAAAATAGACAGGATGCTCACCAATAAAATAAAGAACACTTGGACATGAGCAGCTCAGGGCAGCTAACTCCTCCCAGTCTCAGAGGGCAGTGCCCCTGGCAGACGCTGGATGCAGTACTGTGAGCCATGCTGCAGCTAGAGTTGCACAAGACACCCATCACAAGGGTCAGTGAGAAACAGAAGATTACAGGTTAGGTGTACATGAAATATATTCAGGACATGGCCCTTCTCAAGAATGGTGTAAATGCTTTCATTACAGTGTTCTTGTCATTTATCGATGGCTATTCTAATTCACTTCGTAATGTGCCTTTTGGCGATAATGAAAACAAAAAGGAAAAAATGGCAAATTTAGTGAAAAATTAAGTACTGTATTTCTATTTTTCGAGAAAGCTGATGATGGAATGTTAACGCATACAAACTGCTGGTTAATATTCATTATCCACCATGGGAGCCATAGTGATATCATTCACTCCATAAACCACAGCCACAAATCTTCAGAAGCACAGATCAGCAACTACTTCAAATGTTAATCACTTTTGTAATAAGGTTGTGTCCGAGGATGACAATCTAACACATGCTGCTATAGAAGGTTCACTAACATAGCACTCTAGGAAGTATGACTTTTCTTTTAGATCAAATGCTTGCTATTCTAAGTTGATTCTGCTTATTTCTGAGTAAATAAGTACATATATGAAAAGCAAAGTGATAGCTTTTAATGTGTTGGCTTCATTAGCAAAAGAAAAGAAATTTAACAGTTAAATGATTCCAGTTTTAGGTAGTATTAACCAGAGGTTTAAGTAGAAAAAATCAATTCCAATAGTGGTTTGATTTTTTTTTTTTCCATCTATTTCCTGAGATCAAATAAAACTTGTGGAAGTTCATTCTGTCACAGGTGAACATCTCCTGTGACTGTGAATGCCACTGTAAATTGTAAAAAGTTTAACATGAGAGGGGAGCCTGGGTGACTCAGTCGGTTAAGCATCTGACTCTTGATTTCAGCTCAGGTCATGATTTCATTTCATGATTTCAGGTCATGGTCTCACGGTTCATGGATTCAAGCCCTGCATTGGGCTTTCTGCTGGCAGCAGAGACTGCTTGGGATTCTCTCTCTCTGCCCCTCCCATGCTCTTTCTCTCAAAAATGAATAAATAAAACTTAAAAAAAAAAAAAAGCTTAACATGAGAGAGGAAATTATTTGTTTTTGCAGTGAAATACACATACAAATTTTATAATGCTAAAGAAAAACTGCCCTTACTAAATCAAGAAACCTATGGAACAGAAAGTCACTTGGAATTGCGTATGCATATGCATAACTCATAAATGCATTCAAATAAGTGGCTATATCCTACCAAATGCAAAAAAAAAAAAAAAAAAAAACCAAAACTGTAGATGTAGAAATTGACAAATAATAGGAAAACATAACTACCAAATTTTTGTGACAAAGTGTTTTGTGAATATTATTAACATTTCAGCACAATAATATGTGCCTTTTACTTTGCCACCTGTCATCAGCAACCAAGTTTTGGAAAAAATGTTTGAGGGGCTCCTGGGTAGCTAAGTCAGTTAAGCGTCTGACTCTTGATTTTAGCTCAGGTCATGATCTCACATTTCGTAAGTTCGAGCCCCCTGAGCCTTGTGAGTTGGAGCTTGGGATTCTCTCTCTCCCTTTTCTCTCTGCTCCTCCCCTGCTCATGCTCGCTCGCTCTCTCTCTCTCTCAAAATAAATAAACTTTAACCAAAAAAAAGAAAAAAATGTTTGAGAAATGATTCTCTAAATCAACCTAGTTGTTGCATAATGGTATGATAGATGAATCCTGTAAAGTTTGGGTGCGTTCTGTTCCAAAACAGTTGGAAATCTTTCATTAAAGCAGTGAATGAAGCGCCAAAACACTTCAGTTCTTTAAAGCTTTTAGCCAATTGCAATTATTGAAAACAAGGCTTGCAAAAAGGAAGATGTTGAAATTTATCCCGACAAAGCAAAGGAGGGACTAAACACAGTGTCCAAGATTTAATTCTGAAATTGTATTATGATGTGTTGAAGGATCTCGACTTGAGGTGATGTTTTGATGGTGCTCCTAGTTTTAATTGGATACATTTATATTAGGAACCAGAATGGAGCGAAATTATGAAGATCTACAATTTGTGTCATCTAAATGTGACAAGACATTCAAAAGGACCACAGAGGAATTTATTTTCATGAGTTTTGTAAAAATATTTATTAACGATAAAAATCCTGAGGGTAAAAGACCTGTGAAAATATTTGGGCTAAAATATTAACACATTTCAACACGTAAAAAGTTAGCCCGAGGAAAGCCTCCATTTAGCAGAATTTGCTCTGAGCTCATGTGCATCGGTAGAAAGAACTATTTTCTCTGCGAAAAAAATATTTTGATATATACCATGAATGCCAACTGATGACAGTAACAATTTCACATAGTGACTATAAGACACAACTTTGAAGACGACTAGAGGCAAGTCTATGAGAACATTTAAAACAGTTCATTCTTCATAAAAAATATGTGACATGGGTATTAGAGACATATAGCTAGAAACTGATTAGAGTGAATGTACACCCCAAATAATTATGGTCATATGTTCTTTTTAATGCTTACTCAGTATAAAAATGTTTTTTTCTTCTAATGTACATGGACATGTTTTTAAGTTTTAGAAATTTTATTTTTCCGATTTTGAATAGAACCATTTCAAAGGTCCAAACATGGAATCAGTTAATAAATCAACCTTTAAAAATTCTATAGTATTGATTATTTTAGTGACTCCTTTCCACAGTGTTATGATCCCACATCTCGAGTTCTCTTGGCTCCCACTGACAGATGAGGAAAAATATGAGATGCGTGTATATTTTGAGAAGATGTGCTCAAAGTGCCACCATAATTTTCTAGTAGAAAAGTATATAAGCAGCATCCTCAACACACCACCAAATACACACTTTTTAAAGCAAGACTAAAGATTTCCCTTCTCAAATTACTAGGAATTTCAAGAAACAGCAGGTTTTAAAACATCTTCTTAAATGTAGCATCATCCTTGTACGAATGTCAAGTTGGGATGAGACGTAATTAAAAAGAGCTAACTGGTTTCTGCGCCCGCCCCCCTCCCCCCCCCCCATTTAGTGTTCTGGTAACTACTTATGAGTTATACTCGAAAATGAATCCCTCCGTATACTCATGCTTTATTTAGTACATGAGGACTGAATAAAAGTGAAGAGTTTCTCCCATGATAATCAGAGATTGAATACAATCTCTAGTATTCACCCTGATTCCTTTAAATTACGGAACTGAAGGATCACACCCAGTAAATCTTCTCTTCTAGTCTCCAGTATCACAGTAAATTGATTAAAGAAAGTCCTGAAATTCTAATAATTTCCACTGAAATGAGTCTCCCTGGCAACTGAAGTCCTCCCTTCCAGGGCACTCAGAAGAACTGCCACAAGCTAAAAACAGGAAGCCCAAATCCCCACTACATTTGGGAAAATCTGGTAGACAAGCCTGCTCCTTGAGAGGGCAGATCTTCCCACTTCTTGCCCAAAGTGAACCTAATACACGTATGCGAAGACATGATTTACTCAAAAGAAAAAGCATACTCTAAGAATACAAGCCAGTGAATATGCTGCCATCATTGTTACCATCATCATCATCATCAAGATAAAATACAGCTCAGATGCAATGTGGCAGGAGTGAAATTTACACCTATTACTCAGCTGTACACACACAAAAAATGTTACTTAAGGACACCTGGCTGGCTCAGTCACTGGAGCATGCAACTCTTGATCTCAGGGTCATGAGTTCCCACCCCATGTTGGGCCTAGATCTTCCTAAATAAATACTTTTTTTTTTATTTAAAAATTTTTTAACGTTTATTTATTATCGAGAGACAGAGCATGAGCATGGGAGGGGCAGACACAGAATCCGAAACAGGATCCAGGCTCTCAGCTGTCAGCACAGAGCCTGACACGGGGCTTGAACCCACCAACCGGGAGATCATGACCTGAGTCGAAGTCAGAAGCTCAACTGAGCCACCCAGGCACCCAATGAATAAATGCTTTTTAAAAATGTTACTTCATTTCTCCAGTGTTTAATTCAAATTGATCATGACCACTGCATTTCTGATGATAGTAACAAAAACAATCTTGCCACTTCAAGATAACTTAATCTCTTCAGATTTAAAATTCTTAGTTGCTTCAGGGCAATTAGTCAAATTAAACTTCTCTAAACTGCCTCTCAGGGCTGTGTTCTTTTCCCTTGCCCTTCTGCCCCCACCCCAGGTTAGCAGGATGGGGAGAGGACCTAGTCTAGGCACTGCCCTCCATGCCCTCACTGGCGTCCCTGGGATGTTTCATCCCTTTGTCTTTGGGTGTTGGCCTGATTCTGCTGATGTAACTGGTAAATTGAACCCAACCAGTCTCCAGGAGTGAGACTGCACAGTTCACTCTGTGCCGTCTTCATTCTGCCTCCCAGCTCCCTCTGCACCTCCACATGTGCCTGAGGGGGGCCTACAGGCCCGTGGGATCGCTCCTATGCCACATGCAGGCTTTGGGGAATTGAGAGGGCTTGCTTCTGCCTAAACACGCCCCCCTGTAGAGTACACTACAGGTAGTTTCCTTCCAGGGTTCCAGACCAAATGCAAGGTATGGGTGTTCTCTGCAAGCAGATTCTCCTCCACTCTCCTGAAGTGGGGGATCTCAGCCACCCATTCATTTAGCTCTAGTCTCCTCCTAATCTCTACAAGCTCCATGCTCCATCCCAGGAAGGTATTTCCTCCTTCCTGCATGGCTTACTACACAATATATACCAGGCCTTCTGAGATCTGCCTCCTTGGAATCCACAATCATTTTTCTTCTAACAAAGCCTGCCTCTTTTGAGTGAAGGCCTGGGCTAATTCTGGTCTCTGAAACATGCTTCGAGGGCTTGTTTTGAAAGTCAAAAGCTGAACAACGTCTTCTTTGTCCTAGACCATATTCTGTCCTCCCCCTGAAGTAATGGAATCCTTCGCCTCAATGGGGGAGATTCCCAGGGAAACAAGAATTAGAAGGAAAGTAAAGTAAATTGAATACTAGTTTAAGATTATCCCCCACTAAACAAGGTCATAATGTAAGGTTTCAGAGATCCCAGAACATTCACCCAGGATTTTTAAATTTTAATTAAAAAAAAAAATTTTGAAGTAAAGTCTACACCCAACATGCGGCTTAAACTGATGACCCTGAGGTCAAGAGTAGCATGCTCTGCTGCCTGAGCCAACCAGGCACTCCATTATCCAGGATTTTTTTTTTTTTTTTCAACGTTTATTTATTTTTGGGACAGAGAGGGAGAGAGAATGAATGGGGGAGGGGCAGAGAGAGAGGGAGACACAGAATCGGAAACAGGCTCCAGGCTCTGAGCCATCAGCCCAGAGCCTGACGCGGGGCTCGAACTCCCGGACCGCGAGACCGCGAAATCGTGACCTGGCTGAAGTCGGACGCTTAACCGACTGCGCCACCCAGGCGCCCCCAGGATTTTTTTTAAAAGTGCAACATACTGACATGCCATTCTTCTAGAAGACATCATTTACAGCCAACCCTTGAACAACATAGGTTTGAACTGCACAGGTCTACTTACACCTGGATTTTTCTGGATAAATACTGTACAGTACTGTAAATGTATTTTTTCTTGTGGTTGGTTTTAATATTTTCTCACTTTACTGTAAGAGTATGGTATATAATACATATAACATACAAAATATGTTAATCAGCTTTTGATGATCAATAAGGCTTCCAGTCAACAGATGGCAATTAACATTCAAGTTTTTGGTAATTCAAAAGTTATACATGGATTTTCGACAGCCCAAGGAGTCAGCACCCCTAACTTCTGTGTTGTTCAAGGGTCAACTGTACACATATTTGAACCAAGAGCAAAAGAGGCCTATGGATTTCAGTTTCTTGAAGTATTTATACCTAATGTCCTTAATCATTAATCTACAGTTGAGCAGCTATCCATTCAACAAGGAGCCACCCTTATTCGGCATCATTTTAGAACTCTACACTCCCCTAGGTTTCCTCTTCCGAGGGCTTCCTGCCTTTGTTTCCCCTCTTCCATACCTGCTGTGTTCACGCATCATATCTGTAAGACTACAGATCCTTCCTTACTGCGTCTACCATCCCAATTCCAGCTTGCTCCCCTAGCCAGCCTAAATCCTACTTGCAGCTGATTCCACCGATATTTTCCTTAGTCTCTAAGAATATCCTCCTCACTTGATGGTTCAAATCAATTCTCAACTCTAGGTCACCAAACAGTCAGATTTTCCATTCCAAAGTAACAAAGTACTACAAGGCCAAATCACAAAACTGGGCTAAAGCGAGCCATTAAAAAATACCTACAAATTCCAATGGGGCCTCACTATTTCTCTGTAATACATTTTTGGTTTTTTTTAAAAGATTTTATTTTTAAGTAATCTCTACACCCAATGTGGGGCTCAAACCCACAACCCTGAGGGGCGCCTGGGTGGCTCAGTCAGTTAAGCGGCCGACTTCGGCTCAGGTCATGATCTCACGGTCAGTGAGTTCAAGCCCCTCATCAGGCTCTGTGCTGACAGCTCAGAGCCTGGAGCCTGTTTCAGATTCTGTGTCTCTCTCTTTCTCTGACCCTCCCCTGTTCATGCTCTGTCTCTCTCTGTCTCAAAAACAAATAAACGTTAAAAAAAAAAATTAAAAACAAAAAAACAAAAACAAAAAAACAAAACAAAACAAAACCCACAACGCTGAGAACAGGAGTCACATGCTCCACTGACTGAGCCAGCCAGTCACCCCTCTCTGTAATAATTTCTATCCATCTATTAAAATATTACTCTATATTTTTGTGGCTGTTTGGACTTCTTCTAGATTCTCCAAGCTGTCCTCCTATCTTTGAACCTTCCAACCTTGGATAATGGCTCAGCCTCCAATTTTACTGAAAAGCTTCAGGACATCCACACCTTTGAACTTCTTTCTTTTCACATAAAAATGTCAGGGGCGCCTGGGTGACTCAGTTGCTTTAGCGTCCAACTTGGGCTCAGGTCATGATCTCACGGTTTGTGAGTTTGAGCCCTGCATTGGGCTCTGTGCTGACAGCTCAGAGCCTGGAGCCTGTTTCGGATTCTGTGTCTCCCTCCCTCTCTCTCTCTGTCTCTCTCTCCTGCCCCTCCCACACTTGCACACGTGCTTTCTCTTAAAAATAAATAAACATTAAAAAACAATTTTTTTAAATGTCAGTATCTTCATCTGCCTCAGTGATGGTTAGAAATCACACGTGTAAAATACTGTGCCTGCCCCTTCGTGGGAATTCAGACTTGCAAATACCCTTCTCATGTGTTCTTTCTCACTTCAAGTTACTGCTAATTTTTATCCCATTGAGAGCTATAGTGAGTTGAATGGCAGCCCCCTTCCCATTATAAAATATGCCCATCCGAAATCCCCTCATGGGGAAAAGGGTCTCTGCAGATATAATTAATAAATTAAGGATCTTGATGGGGTGCCTCAGATCTTGATGGGGGGATCTTGATGGGGTGGCTCAGTTGGTTAAGCGACCGACTCTTGATTTTGGCACAGGTCATGATATCATGGTTGGTGAGATTGAACCCCATGTTGGGCTTTGTGCTGACAGCGTGTATCCTGCTTGGGATTCTGCTTCCCTCTCTGCCCTTCCCCTGCTCACGTTTTCTCTCTAAACAAGCAAACATTAAAAAAAAAATAAAAAAGAGGAAGTTAAGGATCTTGAGATGAGATCATCTTGAATTAGGGTAGGCCCTAAATCCAGTGACAAGCGTCCTTATGAGAGAGGAGAAAGCCATGTAAAGATGCTCAAAGGAAAATCTCATGTGAATTGGTGGCAGAAACTATAGTGATGGGTCTAAAAGCCAAGGAACGCCCAGGCCTGCCAGCAGCCACCAAAAGTTAGGAAAGAAGCATGGAACAGAGTCTCCAGAACAAAGTGTCACTGGGATGTGACACCTTAATTTCAAGACTTTTGGACTCCAGAACGGTGAGAGAAATTTTTCTGTTGTTTTAGGCCACCTAGTTTGGGGTATTTTTGTTGCAGCCACAAAAGACTAATACAAGGGCTCCTCCTATACCCATCATGATCTTGCCCCTGCCAACTCTTTGTTGATCCTCTTCCATCCGTTATCCCCCTCTCCCTCCAATCTCACCCACATCACCCTCACTAGTGGATCATTTCTGCATGTTCTAGCTCATCTAGAAGGTTCTTAAAGCCCAGCTGAGTGTCCTGGTGGGCAGTATAGAGCAGGGTTCTTCCCACACTGGCAGTTCTGGATCTCAAGTGCATGAGAGCATTGTTGTGGGGATGGAGGCCAGGGTACTTCAACCCCTACACACAGAACCTCTGTCACAGCTCGGGACAGGAGATCCGGGAAGCGGAGTTTGCCTTGGAAACTCTAGATCAGGGACTCTTAAACCTTCACACACTGCACCCTTCCTCATTTGGCATACTTGGGCCAAGGTACAAAGAACGTCTGCAGTTTTCCAAGTGCCAGTCCTCCTTATATCACATTCAGGCATAAACTAACCAGAACTTCCCTGGAGCTACTGGCACTCACAGAGGCATCTGGCTCAGCTCATTATTCTGGAGTCCTCATAGGTCCTTGCCAGCCACACCTCACGGGCCTTCACTGAGCAAATCTCAGTCTCTTTGGAGAACTACCTGCAACTCTTAACAGTCTGAAATCAACAATCTGTTGAATAATGACTACAAGATGGTGGGAATTATATGGACAACCACACCTATATGAAAAGAAGGATGTGATATGGCACATTATCTACCTATGCCTTGCCCCTAATTTGAAAACAGCATTAGAAGTTGGCATCACTGGCATTTTCACCCAAGGAAGTTGAACATAAGGGGGAACCTAAAACACTGTGCAACCAAAATCTGGGTTCTGAACCATGATTTTGAGGACCTACCAATGCAAAGGACCTAATGTACTACCTACAAGACGAAAATATATTCAAGATGCATCTCATTCCAGAAGTACTGAAAACACTTGTAAGACCTCCCAGCTTGGAAGCTCAGAATCATAATCAACAAACATTTAATAAATGCACAGCTCAGTGTAGTGTCACATAGCACAACGCAAATGAAATGAGGTGTGCTTTCAGCCTTCTAGAAGCATGCTACTGAAAACGGACAATTCTGACAGGGAGATATACCAAAATGACTGAACATGAACAAACTGGATAAATGCATGAGGT
Organism: Leopardus geoffroyi; assembly: GCF_018350155.1. Classification (NCBI taxonomy): domain Eukaryota; kingdom Metazoa; phylum Chordata; class Mammalia; order Carnivora; family Felidae; genus Leopardus; species Leopardus geoffroyi. The sequence goes on from NC_059332.1 coordinate 100,900,499, forward strand.
GGTGACATTACATGCCAGCCAAGGAGAGAGTGTATTAGGACACTGGCATGTGATCTCCTGCATTTAAGGAGGTGGCTGTGGAAATGGGAGGGGGGTTGGGGGAGAGGAGGTGCTCAAATCATGGACCATGTATGGTCAAGGAAGGGAAAAAAGTTCACTACTGCTTTCCAAAGACCATAATGGCATTTCAAACAACAGTGAAGCACCAGGTACCTCCCCTCTTTCTGGCTGCAGCAGTTGGACTACATCCATACAAAATGTTCTTATTTATTCTCCCTCCCTTAGATACATGAAAGCTGGCATCCAGGTGAGGGCTAAGCAGGGCGACGCATTCATGAGGAATCACAGAGAACTTTCCACAGGTAGCTGAGAAGACTCTTGATGAGTGGCTGACAAACACTGACTGTTATGCTGTTGTCATCTTGTTACAGAAATGACTCGAGTAATGACCCCTAACCATGGAAAACATTTCATAAGGTTTATTTTCAGTCATTCTTTTGATGGAGATACAGAGGCTCTGGTTGGGGTACAGTGTTAGTCATGACTTTGTAGGACCTTAAGTCTAGAAAAGAACCTTCCTCCCCTGCCAGGGAGATTCTTCAGATGCTGATACTACCAAGTGAACCAAATTAACATAGGGAGAGGATGGCACTTCCACAGTCACGGTTGGGTGTCACATGGCTGAGGGACTCAGGTAAATGCTACTTGGAGAGGTGCAGATATGGATGGGCACCGGCTTCCCCAGTCCTCTCAGACTTCCAGGCACAACCCTGGTGGCCACTCTGCACTCTTCCACCATCCACTACTGTTTTCTTCCAAATTCCTCCCAGTGTTGAAAGATTCTGCATTTCTCCTGGTCTTGGATGTCACTGCACCACTGGTAACTTCCTATGGTTTTTAGTGAAAATCTTATTGGTGAAAACCTGATGGCAGAGGACAAAGAAGTAACTATTTCCCTGACCACTCTAAATGTTTAACCAAAAGCTCAAGATTACGAGGGAAAGATCTTTAAACACACACCATCCTCAAAATACAACAGTGGTTCCTGAACCAGTCTGGGACAATCATTGACCCTAAACCATGCGGGCTGGTAGAGAGTCAATCTGGTGCCATCAGAAACTACAAAAACTACACAGGCTCAACATCCAAGCCCCACAGATGGCCAGGAGACCAGCTACATACTCCGGGGCCCTGCTCCAGGGCCTCTCCAAATAAACATCCACTGAATATCTACACTACGAATGACATCGTGCTACCTGCTATAGGGGGGCCAGCAAACAACATTTTTGCACACAAAGGGCCAACGGTTTCTTGAGAATACAGGACCCACACACATTCCTTGGAGACCTAGATTATAGTCTAAACTAAATTAGTAACTGGATATATGACCTTGGGCAAGTCACAAAATCTCTCTGAACCTTAGATCTCTCCTATGAGAATTTAACTAACAACATAAGGCATCATTTATTAGGAGACAACTGGTCATAAGTATTCAATGTAAGAGGATGAGGAGATTAGGGGAAACTTCCTAAAGCTGGGATTGAAAAATGGGTAGAATTCTGAGGGAAAAAAAGGGCTAGGGGATTTCAAGAAGGGAAAACAAAGGCCAGAACCCATTTTTCATATTAATGAGATACTAGACTAACATCTGGCTAATCAAGTGTTAGTGTAGTGGTAAATGAGGTGAGCCAAGTATGACTAAGAATGTGAACATGGAAGGCGTTGAATGCCAGCCTAAGGAATTTGGTCTTTTCTCCTATTCACTGGGTTGTTCGTAAAGGGACAAGGCAAGAGAACCAGTATCTACATCAGCTGGTACATCCATTTCACATGGATCAACATCCCCTCACTCAATTTAGAAGGTATAGGAGTGAAGCAACTGCAATCATTATTTGCAAACCACAGGAGAGCCTGAAGGACATAACATATCAAGAGAATATAGACTGGGCAACAGTATATATAAAGGACAGCCACAGAATTGGCATTTTCAAGTAAAAGGAGTTGATAAAAGATAGAGAATGACAGAATGTTAGCATTTGTTGATAACTCAGCTCCTACAACTGAAACAATGAGGTGCTCTATATTTGTAGGTTAGACAGTAAACTCTACAGGGAAAGGTGAAAGCCTCCAAACTTTGAGAGCAAATAAGAGAAACCATGAACAGAAATCAGCACTTTTCAGGTATCCTTGTGTGCATGTGCCTAGTTATAGGCCACAGATCACACAATTCTGGAATAAAATGAAAACTGAAATGAAAATCAAATTTTATAAGTGACAATATTTGAAACCGTTATTGCTTTTAAATAGATATGACAACGTATGGAAATGAAGAAACTTGTTAGTGTTTATTTGGCTTTTGGGTAGAATTTAATTTGGAGGGTGGGGGTGATCCCACAGAAATACAGATTCAGTAACTTTTGCTGGGGATTAAAAGAAGAAAGGATTGGGAAAAGTGCCCTGGGCTTTGTTGTGGGAAAGGCGATCTGGCTCATTTTTAATTTTCCATTAAAGCCCTACTTTTCAGTATAAAGCAGATGGAATCCTTATACAACTCCATGAAAAGCCTACTATTTTTGGGAACCTCAAAGACGGAAGCTCTGAGAAAAATGAAAGTGTTTAAATTCATCAGATAAAATCCCACCAGCACATTCAAAAGAAGCAGGTACTTAGAAACCTTAAAAATACAAAGTAAGTGGTCTTTCTGTGATTGATTTCTGATCCCCAGCCTCCCCTGGGCGGCTGCTGACTCGGGCTGACTGATGATTTTCTACCACTTCACGGCCTGCTCCCATCAATGTGGATGAGACTCACTATGCTTGCTTCATTCCTTGTCTTTCAGAAGCTGCCTCCCTGATGGTTCCATCCCTGCTGCCATTCTCATATCCAGAAGGGAGTTCGGTGCTCAACCCGGACAGCTCCAAACCTACTGACTCAGAAGATGGCCCGGAGATATGCACTCTGTAAGATCCTCAGAGAATATTCATGTAACCATGACCCTAAAACTCTCTCCTTATTATTATGAGCTAAGACCGAGTTCAATATATTGTTTGTTGTTCTGCCAGGGTGGATGGAAGAACAAGAGAGCTGCTGTTTACAGAGCATGGACTGTGAGGTACTGGGCTAGGAGATGATATCCACTGTCTCCATACTCATGGCTTACAATCTCATTTGAAAGATGGAACAAAATTAGTGTTAGGAGCATAGATTTCTGGAACCAGACTGTCCAGGTTCAGATTCCAGCTCTAATGCTTACTAGCTGTGTGAGCCTGACTAAATCACTTAACCTCTACACCTCAGTTTTCCCATCTGTTAAGTAGGAATAATGATAGTATACCATGGAATAGTGCTGGGTGTTGTGCTGGCCAATTGACCATGAATATGATATTGTCCCTGACTTCCAAAGAGCTCATAAGTCAATGAAAAAGACCAGTATTCACCCATTCTTCCATCCAGCTGATTCCATCTTGCTTTACAAGTCCAACTATGATGATGGTGATGATGAGGTAGAAATCAAGTGCCATGGGGGCCCATAGAAAGGACCAAAGAGGGGGCTTCCCAGAAGGTGAGTCTTGAGAGGAGTAATGAAGTAGTGAGGTTTCCACTGGGGGGAAAAGGTGTCTTTATATCCTCTAACACTTAACACAGAAACAACTGCAAAGCAAAGGCAAGGTCATTTGAAAGTAGGCAGGGAAAGAGGAACCACAGCTTTGGAGCAAAAGCAGGCATGAGCCTAGGAGCCAGACAGACGTGGCTTCTTTAGTAATTAGCTGTGTGACAATGGGCAAGTTACTTTATCTTTCTGAGCCTCAGTCTTCCCATTTGATCAATGGGGATAATAACACCCGCCTCATGGAGTTGTTATAATTAAGTAAATTACTGTATGTAAAGCACTTAACAAGTCCTCTGGGGTGCAATAAAAGCGGTAGGTATTATTACTTTTATGGTGTATTTAAGGAGGGGTGAGTAGCTATGGTGTGCTACATGGTTTTTTACATTATCACAAGGCCAGAAGTAAGCAGTCCTCAGAAAAAGCCTTATGAATTGAAATAAACAATGAGCTAAAACTTTCTCGTGCTGTATTTTTTTTCTCCCCCAAATTTATAGTTAATAGACGTTCAATACACATTTGCCCGAACCAACAGGGTGCTGTTGAGGTCATGGGGTCTACAAGGGCTGAATATATGATGACCTCTGCTTCCTAAAAATGTCCAGGAAGGACCCAAGTCGGCTTCCGATCCAGAGTGAGGCCTCACGTGGGTCACCCTGGAAGCATGGAGATGAATGGGGAAATGCTCTCATCCAAACATTACGACAACTCAGAGCCTTACAAACGTTGTTAAAGTTTCATGAGTCAGTAAGCATTATCTTTCCTTCCCACGTTTTTATTAGACGATAAATCCAGTTCAATTTATATCCTTCTAGGATTACTGTGTCCTAATCAAGTCCAGAGTGCCACTTATTCCTAGGCTGTCTGTACTGCATGTCACCCAAGTCCCTCCAGGTAATACGGTTTAGGCTACTCATGTGTTTTAGTGGCTAAAAATTAGATTTGCTCAACTAGAAACACTGAGCACTCTCTCTCTAACCCAAATCACCATTTATTCATAGGAACCAAGTGCATGAAAGTCATAACTCAGGTCTTCTCCCCCTACTCTCTAGTTTGTTCTGTCTTCAGGAGGTATGGTGACATTCTGAAGTCAAACTCAAGGGATTTACATTGTTAATAGGTTAAAATTCTGGTTATCTGACTAAAACCAAGAAAGTCTTTGATAGGGCTAACTTCAAAGTGCTTTTGTTTTTTTTTTTTGTTTTTTTTTTTACTCTCAAGAATAAAAAAGGCTCTGCATTTCTAACAAAGACTTGCTAAGTATGCTGTTTTCAATCATACTATATAAACTTTCCAAGCTTTCCAGTAATTCTTGATCCAGACCTGACAATCCATCACCCAAATCTCTGCCTAAAATATTCAAAATTTCCTTCTATGCAGACAGTACATCTTCACCTTTCCTTCCCTAAGGGATATATGTATTGTATGTATATCTGTTACATGTATGTGTGTACACACACACACACACGCATACATTTTAACAACAGCAGCAAACTCATCACTTTTCCCATATGTGGGGTTTTACGTTTATTAACTCACTGACTCCTCACAGAAAGCTTTGAGGGCAGAACTATTATCTCCGGGTTAAAGGTGAAAAAAGGGAGGCACGGAGTTTAGGTAGCTTGGCCCCGTTCACACAGCTGGAAGGGGCTGAACCCAGCCCACACCTGAGTCCATGCTCTTGACCACATCCTTCGCCTGGACTGAATGGCTTGACAGTGGACCTTAAGTGGTGACTCTGCCACCTTGGACAAGTCACCTAGCCTCTCTGGGCCTCATTTTTCTCCTAAGTAAAACAGACGTGTTGGACTACGTGGTCTCTAGTTCCTTAAGGTCCTATGTTCCGCAGTTTTGATACATGTTTCTATCTTGGTCTAGGGAGCAGCAGAGTCTTAGACCTCCACCCCTTATCTTCCTGATGCTGCTCTGGCTGGATTCGGAGATCTTTGGTGCTAAATCAAACTGCACTTTTCATTCTTAATTTTGCTTAATGTCCGGGGCATAACCCTCTCCTCCTGGTGATCAAGGAAACCTCTCTCCCCTGGGCCTGCTCAACACTCTGGCTCTTCCATTCAGGGCTCCTCTAACCTCCCCCATTCCTGGGCTCTCCCCCAGCCCTGTCTACAAAGTCCCTGAGTATACTGCCCATGCCCATTATTTCAAGTAGTTTCTAATTTGCTGCTAATAGACATATATTTAAGTCTTACTCTTCACTCCTATGACATACCTCAACCTGAAAGTCCGAAGTGTCCATGATAAAGTCATCATTTGACATACCTGTCCTCTCTTACTGTATTACCTGTCTGCATGTTTCTCTCCACCTAATTTCCCAGGACCCCTCTTCTTCCCTGCCCCTCAATATACTGTCTTACCCTCTCTTACTCTGTTTTTTTTTTTGTTGTTGTTGTTGTTGTTGTTGTTGTTATTGTTGTTCCATCTCCACTTCCATTTCTTCCATTCAGACTTTTATATATTGCTCATCTGAGTTTCCATAACTACCTTCCCCGCATTGGTCTTGACTGCCTCTGCAACAGCCTACACTGTGGCCAGATAATCTTTTATAAAATACAAATTAGATCAAAGCATCATCTCCACTTAAAACTGTTAAATGGCATTCTGACATTCTGGCCCTTGAACAATGCAGGAGTTAGGGGTGCCAATCCCCATGCAGTCGAAAATTTGTGTATAATTTTTTACTCTCCCAAAACTTAACTATTAAAAGCCTACTGTTGAGACTGCTGCTAACATAAACAGTTGATTAACACATATTTTATATGCTATACGTATTATATACTATATTCCTGACAATAAAGTAAGCTGGAGGAAAAAATGTTAAGATAATCACCAGGAAAATACATTTCCAATACTATACCGTATTTATCAAAAAAAAAAAAAAAAAAATCTGCATATAAGTGGACTGTGGGCAAACCTAAGTTGTTCAAGGGTCAACTGTACTTACAAGAACACTCAGATTTTTCTCTAGCCTATCTTCTTCCTCTGTCTGTCTCTCTACAATACCCCCCCCCCCACTCCAAAAACTACTTCCAATTTCCTAAAAGTGCATTTGCCTTCCGGGGCAATGGCCTTTCTACAACACTCTACTAGCTGACTCCTACTCTTCATCTCAAAGACACCTCCTCTAACCTTTGCTGCCTGGCTGCCTCACTTTTCCACCTCTTTGTGTAGTTCATGCTCCATTCTACATGCTCTCTTCCTCGTGTGAGGGCCCCTAGAATCACAGCAGGCAGAGACTTCCTTTGTCCAGGTAAGTTCCTTAGAGCAGGATCACACCTCTGCCCCTGAAGCATGTAGCTCAGTGTCTGGCAAATGGTAGATACAATGAATGAATGCTGCTGAATAAGGAAATATGTATGACCGTTCACATTTACCCACCTATCTGTGGCCCACAGAAGGACACAGCTTAAAATAGAAATCACACAGAGTAAAAGTATTTCCAGTATCAACATGCTTTGCTTTCCCATTTTTAACTTTTTAAATTTAAATATAAGGTTGTTTCACAACAACTAGAAGTATCAGTTTCCAAAGTATTTAGCTATCTTCCTCTTACGGCATGTGACGTATTTTAATTAATATTATTATATCCATATATAGTATTTTGCATATTGCCTAGTGGCTGAGAGCAAGGGATTTGAAACCAAACTAATTGGGCCTGAACTGTGACTGTACCACCTAATAACTATATGATCTTCAGTTAGTTCCTTAACCTCCCCTGCTTCAATTTCCCACCTGTAAAAGGGAGAGAAGTGAAACCACTTCAGATCATTATTGCTAAGACCAGAACTTCAACAGCGCTTGACAGATAATAAATGCTCGATAAAAATTAGCTATTATTTATTTACTTTTATCTCCCCTGGCAGACTGTGAGCCCCTGAAGAAAAGGACAGCAGATGCATTCATTTTCATGACCCTATCTCCCAGTGCCTTGCACACAGGAACACACTTGGCTAATGTTTCCAGAACAGATGAATATAATGAACCATTTGTAGCAAAAATATATGCATTATTAACTATGATGAATAGTATGGACAGCATTGCTCCAAGAGTTTGGAGGCCTGTGGAGAACAGAGACTATCCAGAACACGAGCAGTTTGCCCTGCTCCTGGAGGTCTGGAAACTCACTTAGTCCCCGTGGAATACGCAGATATCACAATCACCAAGTCAGGACAGCTGTGTGGTGAAGGGGACCCAGGCAAGACTGAGCGCTGGGCTGGCTAGGGCTCCCTTCTCATTAGCATGGCCCCAGGCAAGAAGTTTCTCCTCTGCACTCTGCTTAATTTCCTCTTTCAGTTAAGAAGGTAGGACTGTGATTTCTAAGGACCCTCCCAGCCACTTTGGGAGTCTATAAAATCAACAAATAAAAAAAATCTAGGCCAAGAAAGGTTCTACTAGAGTAAAAGAACCATACCAAAGTCAACACAGGAGGCATGAGATCACTGTATTACAAGTAATCACTGAGTGGGAACTACTTGAACCAACAAAAAGCAAAGTTTTATGAAACATGTTTAAAATAAAAAGATCTGAACTTATGAAATCAAAAGAATAAAAGAAATGATGGGTTTATGCTCCAGGTTTCCATACAATTTAGTTTTCATCAGCCTACAAACTCCTTGAGGGCAATGACTGTGCCTTGTTGAATGGCAACATATGGCAAGGCTGCTGGTCCAAAATACATTTCTTCTTTTTTCTTAGTCACATGGCTAACCTACATTTCCCAGGCTCCCCTGCAGTTAAATGTGGCCACCTAACCAGCCCTTGTGTACAGAATGTCAGTGGAAGTGATAGGTGTCATTTCCAGGCCAAGGCATTTAAAAAGTGGACTACTGGGGCGCCTGGGTGGCGCAGTCGGTTAAGCGTCCGACTTCAGCCAGGTCACGATCTCGTGGTCCGTGAGTTCGAGCCCCGCGTCGGGCTCTGGGCTGATGGCTCGGAGCCTGGAGCCTGTTTCCGATTCTGTGTCTCCCTCTCTCTCTGCCCCTCCCCCGTTCATGCTCTGTCTCTCTCTGTCCCAAAAATAAATAAACGTTGAAAAAAAAATTTTTTTTAAAAAGTGGACTACTGCATGAGGAATAATAAATGTCTATTGCCTTTGAGCCATTACGTTTCTGCAGGCCTATTTGTTACAGCTGCTAACGTTAGTTTAATAAATCCAAGTGCCTGGCACATACCAAAGACCTAACTCACATTTACTGAAACAGGATAAGACCAGGTTCCTTCTCTCAATGTGCTGACCAATTAATGATGGAAACAGAGACAGGCCAAATGTTACGCCTGCTGCTGAGGTCTGAAAACAAAATTGGAGGCGTGGTGATTTGTTTGGTGGGGAGGATAAAGAAAACATCAAAGACTTTTGAGCTGAGCCCTAAAGGTTAAACAGAATGCAAGCAGATCTGATGGGATTGGAGAGTCCAGACCCAGGACAAAGCATAAAGTACAGAAAGCAGAGTGTGCATTTGTTCACATTCAACCTTATCATTAAGTCTCTTTAGCTCGGTCAACACAGTGTGAGCTTATTGTGCACGGACTTTCCTTCCTGGGTCTGGCATCAAACAAACAACCCTTTGTTTTTACAGCATACCCATTAACCCTATTGCTTTTTTTAAACATAAAAAGTTCCATGATGAATGTCCTTAGAAAGTACAGAAGTAAATGTTTAATGAATCATGACTCTTTGCTAATAAAATTCTTGAAAAATGACTCTTTTCTAATAAAATTCTTGAAAAACAAACTTAAGACAAGAGTCAAGGAGCCATGCTCTTAGGAATCAATGGGTTCAACCTACGTTTTCATATTATCAATTAAGCATGTAATAGCCACTGGCTTACAAAATGGAACATTAAGCCTCCAGATTTACATTAACATTTCCTCCTTGAGAGGAACACCACACAGATGGTTCAAAGTTCAATCAAAAGATTCTCTACATCCTCGGCTCATAGCTAAGTGCCCCCCTACCCCCAAACGTTAGATAGTTAACAAACCACTTCCTCCAAAAGTCTGTGAGTCCCTTCATCTGAAAGCATAGCACCCATGGGGCCAGGACTCAGGAGAAAGAGCACAAAGGGTGGAAAGTATTGCAGTCGCTTGGGGTGGTGAGAGGAAGGATGTGGGTGTCTGAAGACTCCCCTGAAGCAGGGAAGAGACACAGTCTCCCACGGCCTTCCAAATACCAATTTGAATGCTGTGTTTTTGATGCCCCCGGAAACTTGTTCAAATATAAGGGTAAAACACACCAATGGGCAGACAAAATTTCAAGACTTCAGCACTTCTTAGACTTGAGGGAAGAAGCAAATCTAGCTGCCTCACTCGTATCAAATACTAATTTAATTATCTGACTCAGAAGCCAAATTCTTCTGCTCCCACACCGATTTATCCTACCCCAGCTTTTTAGTACCTATCCTCAGAGGAGAGGAGGTTCAAACAAGGTGGAGGAAGGCTATCTTGATAAGAAAGCAACTCTTGGGACTGCTGGAATCATTTCCCCCTTAAATCTAAGAAGTACTGCAGCTGCCAGTCAACGCTACTGGGCCCATGAATACAGCAAAATGACAGCACCTGCCACCCTGCAGCATCTGGGGCCTTTTATGTTTTGGTAAATGTGGCAGGAAAGACTCTCAGAGAGAAAATCAACTGCTTTATCTGAGAGAAAGGGAAGCCCCAGTGAAGAGAAAGAAGAATCATCGTGCCCATCCTTGGGTACTTTGTGCGTCTCCTCTCTGTACACTGAAAGGGCTCTTTGTGTCACACACACACACACACACACACACACACCCGGCGAGTCTGTGTGATTTATTAAGGGGAGGAGGGGCAAGAAGGGTGATTTTATTATCCCGCTTCTCACTGAGTCCCAGCAAATCTCCGCCTGGGCCCAACCTCGGTGGCCTCTTTCTGGCCCAGTCCCCTCTGCCTGTGGCCGCAGAGATAAGAGAGGGGAGGCGACCAAACAAAAAACAGTCATCGATCTGGGGAAGTAGAGAGGAAATTCAGCGGGCAGGGAAGAGAAAGGAGGTTGAGGGAGCAGAAGGGGTGGGGAGGCAGAGGAAGAAGAGCGAAGGCTCCAGCAAGGGGGACAGGGGAAGGTTGGGCGGGTGGTGGCACAGGAAGAGTGAAGGGGAGGATGGGGGAAGTGCTAGGGAGGTGCCAGAAATAGGCAGGAGGATGAGCTGAGGAAAGCGACGACCGCAGAAGGAGGCCGAGAGGTGGAGGAGTGGGGCAGGGGTGGGGTGGGGTGGGGAGGGAAGCAGCACGGGGCATCAATTATTAAGTGATTACATCATCCCTGACATTAAAACAACACACACAGACCGAGTCCCCGCGGGGGGCCCCCGAAAGGAGGGCGAGGGTGGAGTCTGGGCCAGCCTCGCCCCCCTGACAATTCCTATTCTCACCCTGCGCCCGCTCGCAGGCGAGGAAACGGGCCCCCCATCCCTGCGCTACCTCAGGGCCGCACCCCGCAGAGGTGTCCTCCCGCGCGGCCGCGGGAAGACTCCGAGCGGGGCCAACTCCCCGGCAGCCCCGCGGGGCGCCCCGGAGGCAGCAGCGGCGACGACCGGGAGACTGCAGCGCGGGGCCCCGCGGCGGGGGCGGCGCAGCGCGGGGGCGTCGGTGGCCCGCGTCTCCGCAGCATCCCCACCGCCTCCCAGGGCGCATCCCCGGCCGCTTACCTGCGCGGCGCTCAGGCTCCGGAGCCCATTCACATGGTCTTCTGCCCGCCCTCCTCCCGCGCGGCCGAGGCGGTTCCGGGGGTTCCTCGGCGGGCCCGGGAGCCGGTGGGCCTTCCGAGAGCGCCGAGGGGGCGGCGCCGGGTGTCCCCGGCCCGGCGGCCGGATCCCTCCCTGGCGCGGACGGCGGCCGCCGGGCGGTGCGGCGCGGGCGGCGGCTTTGTGTGTGCCCAGAGAGCTCTCGGTGCGCTGGCTGAAGCGCCGCGCGCCCGGACGTTGGAGGACGCGCGGCTCCGAGGGCAGCCTGCTTCTGCTTTCGCGGCCGGCCGGCGGGCGGGTCTCGGCGGCCTTTGGTCACGACGACCCCTCCTCCTCTCCCGCGGCAGCCCCCTCCCCGCCGGCTCCGCTCCTGACAGATGGCGCAACTGCAACAACGCGCCGCCGCCACCGCGGCTGCTCGCAGCTACTCACGCTGATGCTCCGGCCCCTCCAGCCCCAGCCCGGGGTGAGGAGGGGGCGGGACGCACGCTGAGAGTGGCAGGCCCCGCTGCCCTATCAACGCACCCTTCGGGAGCTGCGGGCGGCGACCATTGGTTTCTGGGCGGGGGCGGGGCCGAAAGGGGTGGGGCCACCGGGTGGGTTGAGCGTTACTGTGGCAGCAGGCATCCTGGCGTGCGTGCGGTGTGGGGTGTAAGATGGGATGCGAGGTTGGAGGAGTTTGTGTGTGTGCTTTTAAGGATTGTGTGGACTTGCGAGGTAGTGGGTTTGGGCGGGGGAAGTAGGGGAGAGTGTGAGCTGCAGTTTCTGCTTTGCGGAAGGTTGCGGCTGCCACTGCAGAAAGGCATCTGCCATTCCCCCCAAACCATGGGAACCTGCCTCCAAAAAGGGCTATCTTGCCTTTTCTTGTGTCTTCTCATTTGAAGGTGGGAGGATAAATTGGGAAAGTGTTAGGTGGTGAAAACGTTTTCTCTAATCGAACTTCAGAGTGCCGAGCAGCCCGGAAAAACCATCACAGAAGCCTGGAAAAACCAAGAGAACCCTGGAAACGCACAATTAAAAAAGTATTATTAATAATAAAGAGAAAGAGAAGGGGGGAGAAGGAGGAAATTGAGATTACTCTATTAGTCTCCTATTTTCGTGGACACACATTTTCAAGCAAAGTCTGGAGGAAGTATTACTAAAATAGGGGGAGGGGTGGAGAGGGCAAGTGTGGACTAAGGAATCTGAAATCAGAGTAGAGATTTGTTTGTATAGTTTTTCCCCAACTCATGTTTAATTGTAGCCATTGGTTGTCTTTGGTTTCTCATGACATGTAAGCTTCTCGTGTTTTTTTTTTTTTTTTTTTTCCTTCACTGAATCTGAGCTTTTGCTCAGATTTTCCTTAATGAAATAATAACCGGTTTAGTATACAGTTGGGAGCGCATCAGTCTTTATTTCCTACCCAGCTTTTCTATGGCAGGATGTAACTTCATAAAAAGAAACACTTTGGCTTCCTGATTTTCTTTATAGGTAATTCCTGTTTACTGAAAGTTCTCCTTTAAGGCATGCTCAGATTCATTCTCCTCAGTAATTTTGGCAAGAACCCTCCCCCCCCCTCAGCAAATCTAATGTTCTGAGATATAGAAGTGAATTAGTTTCTGCTTCTATGCTCAAAATCTATATTACCTTCCTGCCCACTAGTTTTTTTTTAACCATAGTTTAAAAATATCAGCCACTTTTGCTGACTTTTTTTTTTTTTTTTTTTTTTGTACACAGTACTTTGAAAAAAGTTTCCTGGGGCACCTGGGTGACTCAGTGGGAAGAGCACACAACTCTTGATCCCAGTGTTGTAAGTTCGAGCCCAACGTTGGGTGTAGAGATTACTAAAATAAATGTGTTTAAAAAAAATTGCCAACATTTATTAAAGGATTCTCATTTTATGGATGAGGAAACCGAGGACAAGAGAACTTAATAACTAAACTCAAGGTAATAGTATAGGGTGGTTAGTGTCGGGTGTTTTTTCCTCCTTTAAACAAAATGATAAATGAAACCATGTTTTAAATTATATGTCTGGCAATTCATTCCAAAGTCCCAAGAAATGGAACTCCAACAAGGACCAGAAGATTTCCACACACAAGAATACCAACTTCATCTAGCCAAGAATTGTTGATCTTAAGAGAAGGGGCTTCTCTTCCTCAGTACTAGCCTGCCATGGCTGTCCTAGATTTGAAGTGGGTTGGAGAGGCAATCGTCTAGAGCAATGGTTCTCAAACCATAGCATATATCAGAATTATTGGAAGGGACTTGTTAAAATGTGAATTGGTGTTCCCCACTGCCAGAGGGCTGATTCAGTAGGTTTGGAACAGGGGTCGAGAATCTGTACTTCTAACAGTTTCCTGGTGATGCTGCTGCTGCTGATCTGTGTACCACATCTTGAGAACCACTGGTCTAGAACCAGGCTGTCCAACATGGCAGCCGCTAGCCACACATAGCTGTTAAGTACTTGAAATGTACTTGAGTACTTGAAATGTGGCTAGTGCAAATTAAGGTATGCATGCTGTAAATGCAAAAGACATATTGGATTTCAAATATTTAGCATGAAAAAAAGAAATGTAAAAGATAAAATGTTATTAAATTTTATTTCACCTATTTATTTAGTAATTTTTGTTAAAGTTTGCCATTTATTTTAAGAGAGTGAGAGAGGGGGAGGGGCAGAGAGAGGGAAAGAGAGCTGATCCCAGGCAGGCTCACAGTGCTAGTGCAGAGCCCAATGTGGGCTCTAACCATGAGATTATGTTGTGAGCCAAAATCAGGAGTCAGATGCTCAACTGACTAAGTCACCCAGGTGCCCCTATTTATTTTCATTTTTACATGTAGCTACTAGAGAATTTTAAATAGCATATATGGCTCATATATTCCTATTGGATAGCAGTGGCCTAGAGTTGTTTTTGATTCCAGCTCCATAGCACACACTGTTAGCACCTTTTTTTTTAATCTTTTATGTTTTGTTTTTATTTTTATTTTTGAGAGAGAGAGACAGAGACAGAGCATGAGCAGGGGAGGAGCAGAGAGAGAGGGAGACACAGAATCTGAAGCAGGCTCCAGGCTCCAAGCTGTCAGCACAGAACCCAACGTGGGGCTTCAACCCACAAACTATGAGATCACGATCTGAGCCAAAGTCAGTCACTTAACCAACTGAGCCACCCAGGTGCCCCTACACAGTTAGCAACTTAATGAGGCAAATCACTTAGCTTTTGTGGACCTTTGCGTTCTCATACATAAAATGGGGAAATAGTAAAACTGATCTCATACTGCTTTGTGAAGACTAAACGGACATGCAAAAAGTTTATGCATACCTTCCTCCTATTTAAAGATAAACTATCCTGTACTCTCAGAAAAAAATACTCTTAAGACATGGACCTCCTTTGGTATCCCATGTTGGATTCAATTTATCTTACGTGAAACCTGGAGTTGGTGGGGTAAGACATCTTCTTGTTTAAGCTTTCTTCAAAAAGAGTCACTTTTTAGCGTCTGTAACTCTAATAGCTTCTTGATCTAATTAGTGAACAAAAAGAAGGGACAATGCAATTAAAATGACAGATTAACCTGCTTCCATCACGACTCCATCCTGTTTTTGTAATTCTTTCCTTGCCTACCTTTTTATCTGTTGCCCTTCTTAAAAGTCGCTTTAAATGGATTTGGCTTCCTCTGGAGGATTTGCTAATGGCCTGAACAAGTGTAAGAGTACTGTGAAGGATTTGGATACCATTCCCCATTTTGATCTGTGCAGGTCTCTGCAAACACCTTGATTAAAGAAAGGTCCATGACACTGTCCTTGGCCTACTTGGGATAAGTCATTATTGTTCTCTGCACCCCTGATTTATTTTTATTTTCTTCTGGACAATTTATGTTATTATATTATATAAAAATGATATATATTATATATTGTTACAAATATAATATATTATGATGTATTATTATATTATTATATAATATTATATATTATAATTATATATAATATAATATATATTATATGTTAAGTATATTATGTTATATAAATTATGTATGTAAATTATGGCAATTTATGTTATATATATATATAATGTTTTATTTTTCCATTTTTATTTTTCTATTTCTTTACCTTACAGTTTCCTGTTTCTTTCAACGTTTATTTTTACTTTTGGGACAGAGAGAGACAGAGCATGAATGGGGGAGGGGCAGAGAGAGAGGGAGACACAGAATCGGAAACAGGCTCCAGGCTCTGAGCCATCAGCCCAGAGCCCGACGCGGGGCTCGAACTCACGGACCGCGAGATCGTGACCTGGCTGAAGTCGGACGCTTAACCGACTGCGCCACCCAGGCGCCCCCTCAGTTTCCTGTTTCTATCTGGGGGTTATTTTGTCTCAACAGAATTGCTTATTATCTCGTTTTTAAAGTAACATTTCCTTATTTTTTATTTTATTGGTCAAAATATTTTCTTGCCTCATTACATTTTACTTTTCATCTTCTTTTAAATGTTAACTCAGTAGCAACATGTGTGACAAGGGTAAGAATGCTTAATATAGAGTTCTCACAAATCAACAAGAAAATAAAATGAACACTCCGGTTGAAAAACATGGGCAAAGGAAATGCATCTCAAAATGGCCAGTAAACATGCAAAGAAATTCAACTTCACTTGAAACCAAAGCAGTGCAAAGATGGTTTTTTCAACTACCCAGTTGGCCAAAGACATAAAAGGATTTAAGGAAATGGATACCCACATCTTTATTTTATTTTATTATTTATTTTTTATTGTATTTTATTTTTTAAATATAATTTATTGTCAAATTGGTTTCCATATAACACCCAGTGCTCATCCCAACAAGTGCCCTCCTCAATGCCCATCACCCACTTTCCCCTCTCCCCCACCCCCCACCCACATCCTTTTTAAAAAAATTTTTAATGTTTTAATTTACTTCCCCGTTAGTTAGCCTATAGTGCAATAATGATTTCAGGAGTAGATTCCAGTGATTCATCCCCTACATATAACAGTGTTTATCCCAGCAAGTGTCTTCCTCAATGCCCCTTGCCCATTTAGCCCATCCCCCCACCCACCTCTCCTCCAGCAACCCTCAGTTTGTTCTCTGTATTTAAGAGTCTCTTATGTTTTGTTCCTCTCCTGTTTTTATTTTTGCTTCGCTTCCCTTATGTTCATCTGTTTTGTATCTTAGATTCCACAAGAGAGTAAAGTCATATATGGTATTTGTCTTTCTCTAATTAATTTCGCTTAGTGTAATACCCTCCAGTTCCATCCACATTCTTGCAAATGGCAAGATTTCATTCTTTTGGATTGCCAAGTAATAATCCATTGTATATATATATACCACATCTTCTTTATCCATTCATCTGTCGACGGACATTTGGGCTCTTTCCATACTTTAGCTATTGTTGATAGCGCTGCTATAAACTTTGGGGTGCGTGTGCCCCTTCGAAATGGCACACCTGTAGATACCCACATCCTAATGTTAACTGGCATAGCACTCTGGATGACAATTTAAGAAAAGTTTAATAAATAAATAAATTAATTAATTTAATCAATTTATGAAAAGTATTTTGAAAAGTATGTACCTTTCAGTCAGCAAGGCTACTTCTGGGAAAGAATGGAAGAAGTTTACAAGGATATACCTATGATGTGAGTAATTACAACATTATAATAGTGAACAATTGAGAAAAATCCACTGGTAAGAGATTCGGTGTGTTAACCAAGCTATGTCTATAATAGAACACTACACAGCCATGAAAATGATGATAAAGCCACTTATTTATTTATGTGAAAGGATTTTCACAATAAATTAATGTCTCTATATTTTTATGCATACATATTCCATTGTTTTAAAATTTATCTACATATAAATTTTCATAGAGAAGTATGCAAATTCATACACAGAAATTTTAACAGTGATTTTCTCCAAGTTATCAAATTATAGATCATCTTTGTTTTTTATCTTTTTTTAAAAATTTTCTGAAGTTTTTTGTATTGGGCATCTATTCACTATTTAACAGAAGAAACAATAAAACTTAAACCTTTTCCTGTCTTTGCTACTTTAATTTTCCCTTTTATCTTCTTCTTATTTTCCCTGTTGATTTTCTTCCCTTTTGAAGGAGCCTTGCCACTGGTTTCTGGTGGACCTCCTTGGGACTTGTAAGAATGATTCTCAAAAAGCTTTACTTATTCTAAAAGCAGGACACTACCAGGAACTGGTCCCAAGGCTAACCTTTCTGTACCTGGCACACCTGGTTTACTGTGAAATTCTTGCTTCTGATATCTCATATCATCAAGTTCTTAAAGAAAGAGCTACATACTTGAAAATCCATGTTGTTCAGAATATAGCCAAAAGCAGGAGATGGTCCCGGGAAAATCTCATATGGAAGGGAAGGACCCTCCATGCTACACCCCAGCCTAAGCTCAGGAAAGGGTAAGAGTAGATGGTGTTAGACCTCTTTTTGGAAGAGGTCCAGCAAAGTTGCCGTAGCTGGGATTCTGCTAGCACTTCATTCCAGCTCTCTCATGTTAAATGTTATCCAAACTGGATAGTTGCTCCCTTTGGTGGGTCACAGCAGAGCCTTCTTGGCATGTGGCTTTAGCTCCCTTTCCTCTTAAAAAGATAGGAATTATTACAAATGTGGTTTTAGAGCCCAAGTCCACTGACCTCTGCAACATGCTCTCATTGTGTCAGGGTCATTACTGGACAACCCAGGCCTGTTAGAAAGAAAAAAATTGGGTCTATAAAGGAGGAGAGCCTATATCCCAGCCAAACCACAGGGAGGGTGGGAAAGATGGTGATGATCGAAAACGGTGTTTCTTGATTCATTGCTTGACTCCCCAAGGGAAGCCTGGATCATTGTCTGATGTGGTTCTAGTGTGTGAGGATGGGACTAAGTCAATCTTGAAGGTCTCAATGAGAACACTTCTGATTTCATATATAGTATCTATTTTCCAACAGATCTCCTACTGGAGACCTTGCAGGAGTCTAACAAGGGAGGCTCTCTTATTGTAAGATGGCCTGTCCCTTTCTCTTACAGCCTGATTAGCTGTCCCTCCCACTCTGACCAGTCTTGACTAATCACTTTTATCTATTTCCTGGTGCCACTCTATGCAGTGATGGTGCTTGAGGCTCATCCTGTGTGGCTAAGCCACTGGTACAGATAACTGGATCAGAAGCTTTCATATTTCCCAGTTTGCAGGCATAGGATGATTAGGCCTGACCTTGGGGGAGCTGAAACTGATTGAGACATTCAAGACCTATGCAGTGAGGCCCAACATGTGCTGTGTGCTGTGTGTGTGTGTGTGTGTGTGTGTGTGAGAGAGAGAGAGAGAGAGAGAGAGAGAGTTTGATCTGGTAGAGCTCCAAGAGTGTATCCTTGATGATTCAGATATTTTTTTCTGGTCATAGCCTGATGTAGTCCTAAAGAAAAGATAATGTCTCGGCTTTCTAATTACTTTAGTGATCTACATCTGTATGAGATGTAGATTTTATAACATTCATCTTGCCACTTTCAAGTATTCAAATATTCTATGTGTCAGGCTGTCAAAGGAAAAAAAATGAACAGAAAGAAGAAAATCATTGTTATCAGTCAAGGTTCTTGGTTGCGAGCAGTATGAACTATGTCTAGTTTCAGCAGAAAAGTAGTTTATTAGAAGGATGTTGTGTAGCTCAGAGAATCAGTGAGAGAACTCGAAAAGTAGACTCAGCGAATAGGCAGGAATCAGGAACCACCACCCAGGGGCACATCTGAGGCCTGGTTAGGATGTTCTGTTGGGGCCGTCACACCGCCAAGGACCTTCTACCACTATTGGAAGTAGATTCTACACTCTCTCTTCATTCTCATTTCACTTACTGAAGCCTCAAATTCTTGGGTGGTAGCATCTTACAGGCAGGCCATACTGTAGCTTTCAGGGTGGTTGGAGAGCGGGAGGCAGAGGGGAAGGGGTATCTGGCTTTCTCCAGCTTCTGTGGAAAATGGTAAGACCTTGCCCCCAACAAACTCAGATAATAGGACTCTCCCCAAAATAGGAAGGGAAGCGAGACATTGGGCCAGAATTTAAAAAATGACAAATGCCACCCTGCAACTGTTCACCCATATCTCTGTGAACCTCGGATTTCCATGTTTGAGTGTCATTGCTCATTTAACAAAAATTTCTTCCTCTTCAGTCATGATTCTGTTTTCTGGTGAGAGGGTGACAGGCTAGGTCCCACACTTAAATTTCTTTGGCAAGGTACACAATATCTTCTTGAACATAATGTCTCACATGAATGATCTTTAACTTTCATTTATTCTACATTCAAATGGGAGAGTTCATTGTCTCTGGGAATGAAGGATTTATGACAGGTCTTATAGGGATGTGAAACTTCTGAGGAATGGGGACATTGGTAGAATTTTTACCCTGGCAGCATAAGAGGCTCAGTCAGCTCTAGTCTCTTCCCATTTATTATCATCCTTCATGTAAAAGACATTCTTATAGTGGCTTCCCAGCTCACAGTGAATCCCACTTTTGGGGAATAGCTACCAAAACCCAGAGGTGGGCTTCTAGAGACCATGTCTCTATGAACTGACCCTCAATAGCACAGGCTAGCCATTGCCATCAGGAGTAGGCATTTGTCCCATTGTCCCATAAAGAGCCAACTATTATTTACTGAGTATTTGAAAATTGGATCAGAGATATGCAGATGTGAGTGTATTAGTAGGAAAAGCCAACTGCCCTTAACAAACATCCCCAAATCTCCATGGCTTTACATAACAAAGATTTGCTTCTCTCTAAGGTCATGGTCTAATTGGGTTTCTGTTGAGCAACTTTTCACAAAGTGATTCAGGGACAGAGGCACCCTTCAACCAGGATGTCACTGGGAAACAAGGGAAAAGAGAATTGCATGGCCAATTTTAGGATTCAACATAAAAGTGATTTATAGCATTTCTGCTCACATTCTATTGGCTAGAAATAGTCACAAGGCTACACCTATAGGCAAAGGAGCCGGGAAATGTAATCTAGTGATGGCAGCAGGAAAAAGAGGAAATGACTTTGGTGAGTATCTTGCCACACTGGGAGATGGTAATACTGAGCAGTGCTCCGGGGGGATGATCTACGAAGTCCTGCTGCTGATCACCCTTCAGCATTTTGGTTTCTCTTCCTTTAACTTGATTGGTCAACTACTTAGATCCACTAAGAAGAGGCTTCTTAGATCAGTGTCCGTCCAATCCATATCTCCTTATGTTCAATGTAGCCAGACGTATTTACATATGTACACAATGGTGCATGTATAAGGACAATAAGTTCTGCATTTTTATATCGCAATAGATTGGAAACATGTCTTAAGTGTCAATAGGTGACTAGTCACATAAATTATGGTACTTGCAACTCTTTGTGCCTTAAAACAGACTAAATTTTTTTAAGAACTTGTAGAAAGTGTTTATTTCCCTTTCACCTCCCACTTTAGCATAGCTGACCCAGAACCTGCCATCACTGATCTGGGGAAAATAGGAGTTGGGAAAAGGATAAAGTGAACTGTGGAGTTATCAAAATATATCCATGAAGAATAGAACTTGAAAAGTTTTGAGGAATAAAAAATTGCATCTAGGATTCCTCAAGGAAGAAGTTTGGCCCTTCATACACCATCAACAGATATGGATGCTAACTTAAAATTGGTGCCATCTCACATATGCCCTGGCAAAACCATCTCTTGCCCTCCTGCTGTCCGGCTTGATAAAGAGGGCCAGGCTCAAAACAAACAAAACAAAATGCTGACCAAGTTAGTGAAGCAACCCCAAAAGGAAACTTAGAAGACCATAGCTGATACGACTTCCAAATTTTAAAATTATCTTAAATTTTTGTAATTTGTGTTTATGTGAAAACACCTGAGTCTGTCAGAACCAATAATAAGGGCAGAAATAGTTCCATGGAGTGTGTATTTGGCAAGTGTGGGTATGGAATCCCAGGATCCCTGTTTCATTTTGGAGGCTTAATTGTTCTAGCTTACTATAAATTGAGGTCAACTGCCTTGAACTTTGGAGGCCCCAGACCAATCTGAGGAATCAAGCCCTCTTCATATGATCCATGGAAGCAAAAGTCACTGAAAAATAAAGCAGCCAGAGAAGATCTCAAACAGACTTAACTGATAGACGAGCTTATAGAAATTATACTCTTTTTTAATTAAGAGAATCAAGTTTATTAGAAATGGTCTATTGAAAAATTAGAAAATATTCATGTTGGTATAAACTGAAAGGTATTCATTCCACCCTGGATTCAACGTATCATTTATTTTAATTCAGTTTTATTTGTCACTTATTTTATTTAATTGCCTTTGGATAAGCTGTATGCATTCACCAAACACTTTCTCGCACATACTGTCTCAATACGAAGAGAAACATTCTATTTCTATTCAAATCTGAAATTAGACAAGGACATTCCTTTCACCACTAATACTTAACATTGTTCTGAAAATTCCAGTAAATGCAATAAAACAAGATGAAGAAACCAAAGGTATAAATAATGAAAAGGAGACAAAATTCTTCTTATTTCCTGTTGATGTGATTGTCTACCTGGAAAGGCTAAGAGAATCAATTGAAATGCTATTAAAACTAAGAAATGAATTCAGTTAAGGAAGCCAGTTCACAAAGATCATGAGGCTCTAAAAACAGTGAGCTAAAAATTAGGCATAGCCAAAATCACCCTTTAAATTCTCCAAATTGCCCCTGAAATACTATATACATGGAGGTTGTATATGCAACTCTACACACTATATCTGTATAGATATATAATATCTACAGTAATTTGCAGCACATTTGAGTATATATGTAAAGAAATTTAACAGTACTCATTTTTTCATGGTAAAATTAATGTTTGAATATATAAGTATACGTACATATATTTCTGCCATAGACAAAACAATCAATACCTTTCTTATATTGCTAGTTAAAAAGTATACTTTTTGAAAGTCCCATTTACAGTAGCAACCAACAATAATTAGGGGTTACGTCTTGGTTTGGGTTTCCCTAGAAGCTGACCCCGAGACAAGGATGAAAGTTAGAGTTGTTTATTGAAGAGTCATCCTGGGAACCCAGTCTGGGAATGAGAAAGAGAGGGAGGAGGGAAGAAAGTCAATAGAAGATGCATCATTAAGCCATTTTCTGGGGGTAAATAGAACATTACTACACTGGGTCCCTTTGGAAGACAATGTGAGCATATGTCTAGGGACATAAACTCCAGATTTCCAGCTGGCCCTGCCAATGGGCCTAGTGTATTCTTACTCCCAGAAAAGACCCCTTATAGAAAAGATCCCTCATTCCAGGGATGCCCAGGAAGCAGCCCTCGCTTGGCACATAGACAGGAATGCCAAAGTTATTTGGTAGGCAGGGCATTGGCAGTGTCTACCACATGTAACCTGAAAAGGAATAGGACCTATATATAAAACCACACACTTTTACTAAGAATCATAAATTGTAAAATTTAAATGGAGAGACGGACCATATTCTTGGGAGGAAAGACTTAACAATGTTAGGATTTCAGTGTCCTCCAAATTAAACTATAAGTTGAGTATAATTCCAACGAAAATTCTAGTGGGTCTTTTTTTTTTTTTTTTTAATTTATCTGGAAAGAAAAACTGAGTAAGAATGGTTTAAAATGTTTGAAAACTTTCATGTGGTCAATATCACCCTTGAAAATCTTTTAAGTAATGGTAGCGTATTGACCTTACCAGATAATGAAAGAGTGGTACGGGTGCAGGGATAGATAGACAGACAAAGGGAATATTCTAAAGATTGTAGGAACACACTCAAATGTTTATTAGCATGTAATTAGCATTAGCATGTGGGATTTCAAATCACTCATAAATGAAAGAAATAGTGAATGAATATTATTGGTATAAGTTAAACCCTACATCATACTATACAGCAGAATGAACTCCACGTGGATTTAAGGTTAGAATGTAAAGAAGTCAAAACAATAAAGTACCGGATAGAACAAATGAGGGTAAAGAGAATGAGCGAGTCCAGCCTATGCTTGACACCTGAGATAGCATTTCAGAGGCCAGAAGTGATGGAATTGAGTACATAAACGCGAAAAACATCTATTGACCTAAAACACCACAAACAACAGAGCAAAAGATAAAAGAGAAAGCATTACTGTACTTAATACATAAAAAAACACTTGCAGTTCTTGAAACTTAACACGAAAATATTAAAACACTAATAAAAATTCAACTGGGCAAAGTACCCACTCGTCCATTGTTCAACAAGTGTTTCTTGAGAGCCTGTTCTATGGGAGACACTGTGCTATGAAGAGAACAGGGAAGGCAGAGTGGAAGTACTTAGAAAGTGCCCAGGTGAGGCCTCTACAAGGAGTCACCTACAAACCAAGACCTTTAGGATGAGCCGGAGACTTCTGGGTGAAGAGGAGAGGAAGTGGAAAGAGCATTTCAGTATGCGGGAACAGCATGTGCCAAAGGCCCTGGGGGAATGGAAAGGAGGCCAATGTGGTAAGGGAAAGGGCAGGGAGAATGGTGAGGAATGAAATGGAAGAGGGAGACAAACATCATGCAGAGTCTTTTGGAGTGTGATAACTAGTGTGGAATGTATTTGAAAATTTATGGGACCCCAATGAAGGGCTTCAAGCAGGAATAACATGATCAAATTGTTCACTTAAAAAAAATGTCCATTTATGAACAGCAGATCAGGGGGATGCAAGAGAATATACAGTGTGACAAGTTGGGAAGTCATTGTAATGGTGGAGATGAGGCTAGATGATGGTGGCTGGGACTGGGGTTTATGGAGGAGGGAGAGGAGAAGAAGGGTCAGGATCTATTTTGAAACGAGAAACAATAGGACTTGCTTAAAATAGGGGAGGGAAGGCCCAGGGGAGGGAAGGCCCAGTGGAGCATGAGAAGGCAACCAAGAATGACCCTGGTTTCTAACCTGAGTAGCTCTGAAAACGGTAGTGACATTTTTAAGTTAGGGAAGACTGAGGGAAGAGAAGAGGGAATCAACGTTTCTTTTTTTTTTTTTTTTTTAATTTTTTTTCAACGTTTATTTATTTTTGGGACAGAGAGAGACAGAGCATGAACGGGGGGGGGGGGGGGGGGCAGAGAGAGAGGGAGACACAGAATCGGAAACAGGCTCCAGGCTCTGAGCCATCAGCCCAGAGCCTGACGCGGGGCTCGAACTCACGGACCGCGAGATCGTGACCTGGCTGAAGTCGGACGCTTTAACCGACTGCGCCACCCAGGCGCCCCAGAATCAACGTTTCTTTTGAACATGTTAACTTTGAGATTCCTGGGACACCATCAGTTGAATGTCTAAGTCTGAAACTCAGGAGGGAAGTTTGGGTTGGAGATATGATGAGTACACGTGGTAATTAAATGGAAAGTGATGAGATCAGATAGAGCCCAGGACTAGGCCATGAGGGGTCAGACAGAGGAGAATGAGGAAGAACAGCTAGAGAGACAGACCGATGTGGTATCTCAGAAGTCAAGAGAGGAGAGTCTTTTGAGAACATGGTTCATGGGGTCAAATACTACCAAAAGGTTTAAAGAAATGAGATCAGAAAAAATGATCCCCAAATTAGGTGAAATGGAGGTCATTAGCGATGGGTGGGGAGTGGGCTGAGAGGTCAGTGAACAGAGGGGAGGTGGAACCTGGTGTATACAGACCTCTGTAAGAAATTTGGCCCCGCAGAAGGGCTGAACAGGCAAGTCCTAAGGACAAAACACAGGTGTCCACGAACAATGAAAAAGCAGTTCACTTCAGTAGTAACCCACGAAAAGAAATTAAGCAGGAAAATCATATAATTGTTAAACTGCCAAATTGGCAAAATACTGGATGTTCTCTAAGTTGGGGTGGGGGTGGGGGACACGTACTACTCGAGGAATTATAAATCCATGTAACATCTCTGGACACTTAGCTTTGTGTTAGCATTTTGACTCAGCAATTTCATTCCTAAGAATACATCTGAAGGAAATCATCAGGGATGTGTGCAAAAATTTGGCTGTAGACATTTTTGTCACCGCATGAGTCGCGTAAAATAGTGGCATATTGGAAACAACTGAAATGTTCACCAATAAGAGAGTGGTTAAGTTAAGATATATTGTTATAATTCAATTCCTTGCAGTCACTAAAAATTATTTTGTAGAAGACTATGACATAACATGAAAGAGATGATAGAATATGTTATAAAACCTACGATGGCTCTCCTTTATTTAGTGCTTAGTATGTACAAGTGTTATCTATTATTAATGCTTTACATAAGGTAATTCATTTAATGGTCACTAAAAAACCTAAGGAATAGGTATTATTATTATCCCACTTAAAAACATTTTTTTAAGTTTTATTTATTTTGAGAGAGAGAGAGAGCATAAGCGGGGGTGGGGGGTGGGGGTGGGAAGAAAGAGAGAGAGAGAGAGAGAGAGAGAGAGAGAGAATTCCAAGCAGGCTCCTGTCAAAGCAGAGCCCGATGTGGGGCTCGAACCCACAGACTGCAAGATCATGACTTGAGCCAAAATCAGGAGTTAGTCGCTTAACTGAGCCACCCAGGCGGCCCTATTATCCCACTTTATAGGAAAAGAAACCAAAGCCAAGATGGTTAAAGAAACCTGCCCCCGGCTGTGCAGCTGGCATGTGTTGGAAGCAGTACTCTGGGGAAAATGTGACATCTTGCAGTGGAACTTATGGGTTTTTTGTTGTTGTTGTCGTTGCATTCATTTTGTTTTCTTATGTGTAATTTTTCAGATTTGCGACAAAAAAATATGTATTGCTTTAGTAATAAAGTAACTTTGGAGAATACGTGAGGGTTTTTCCATGTGTAGAGGATGAGGCATTAATATCATGAATTATGACATACTTTAATAGACAATGGGACCTGTGGACTAATTTCTGCCAGAAAAAGAAAAAAGTGGGCATAATTGATCATAATTTCAAAACCAAAGTCGTCTTTTTGATCAGGGTCTCCTCGCTTGTCACTGATACAGTTACTACCCGTGTAGCCAATGGTCCATTCATTCCGTTATGTAGAATGGATTATGCAGTTTATTTCGGCTGCGTACCAGGAAAGACCAATAATGACAGACATTCAATGTTTGGGTGCTTTCCTGAGAGGTCTCTGCATGATGCACATAGGCTTTGATTATTCCTGCATTCAAAGTTCTTCCAAACCCAAATTGTTACTTACACCCTTTATGGCACACAGCTCAGTGCCTCAATTAATTGTTTGTGTATGTATCAGAATAAATTCAAAATTATTTCCTTGGGAGAATCTTGATCCTCCCGTGGATAGTCTCAGCCCATCTCCATATGAAGATAGTGGGTTGGGGTAACTATTACATGGCTTTGTTTATACCGTAGGTCAAGTCTTATCTCTTGAAATGTAAAACAACAAACATCACCTAAGTGCCCATAAAGCTTTAGGCCTCACTCATAGCAGGTGTATTTGCTCTAGGTGGTGAGTACATTCAGATGCAGAAAAGAGACCTTATGTGCATCTTGGTTGTGCCACTTAGTAGCTTAAGTGACCCTGGACATGTCACTTAGCCTCTCCCAACTGCAGTTTTCTCATATTTGAAGAAGGGTTAAGAGCACTCATTGTAAAGGATTGTTGGAAGGCTAAATGAGCTAATGTAGACTAAACCCTTAGCATGGGGCCAGGAAAGCCTTCAAAATATATTAGGCAAGAGCTCAAAATATGTGTTTTTAATTATTTCAAAAATGTAGACTTATTTATCTTGAAAAGATCACAGTGATTATTTTGGTTCTTATTCCACATTTTATAAATAAGGAAACAGGATTTGAGAGGTGCTTCACTGTATTTTATTTATTTATTATTTTTTTTTATTTTTTTTTTTTAACGTTTATTTATTTTTGAGACAGAGAGAGACAGAGCATGAACGGGGGAGGGGCAGAGAGAGGGGGAGACACAGAATCGGAAACAGGCTCCAGGCTCTGAGCCATCAGCCCAGAGCCTGACGCGGGGCTCGAACTCACAGACTGCGAGATCGTGACCTGGCTGAAGTCGGACGCTTAACCGACTGCACCACCCAGGCGCCCCTGTATTTTATTTTTTTAACAAGGTCTTTTTTGTTGTTCAATGTCATGCTATGGTTTGGTTTTAGAACCGATGCTATAATTTCCTTAGTAACTAGGAATGCTTTCAGCGGCAAATAATATAAAAATTGAGGAACAGTGGCTAAACAAATGGATTTATTGTTCACATATCAAGAAGTCTAGAGATCACCAGCTGGTGGCATTGGCTCATCATCTCAGTGGGGTCATTAAAACCCCAGGCTCTTTCTATTCTTCTGTTTTACCATCCATAGCATGTTCGCTTTTCATCTGAGGACTCCTCCTCCTCTCTTGGTTGCAATATGGCTGCCACAGCCAAAGCTTTACAACATTCAAAGACCAGAGATGGTAGAGGCTGGGTGCATGGGGTTGGCCTGGGAACAGCCAGGCAGAAAGACCTTCTCCTTGTATACCTCTTGCTTTGTACCCAGAGCAGAACCCCCAGCAGACTTCCCCGTATACATCACTGGAAAGAATGGGATCACATGTTCATCTCTCCCCAGAACAGAGGCCAGAACTATGTTCTTTATTTTTATTTATTTATTTTTTTAACATTTATTTTTGAGAGACAGAGTGAGACAGAGCACAAGTAGGGGAGGGGCAGAGAGAGAGAGGGGACACTGAATCTGAAGCAGGCTCCAGGCTCTGAACTGTCAGCACAGAGCTTGACTCAGGACTCGAACTCACAGACTGCAAGATCTTAACCTGAACCGAAGTAGGCCGCCCAACCGACTGAACCACCCAGGCGCCCCCAGAACTATGTTTCTTGATATCAAAGCTTCTCTTCCTTATATCTGAACAAAGTGGGGGACTTGTTGGGTAAACAACTATAGTCTGCCAGAGTCCCCATCTCATGACACGTGAACCATTGTACCTTCCCCCTGTCCCCGATGCCTCTCTGCTCCAATCCCAGGGTGTTCCCCAGTGCAGCTGTCTATGCTCTGTCATCCTGCTTATTTTCCATAGCATTTCTGACAGGGACCCTACAGATAGGATGGTGGAGTCTCCATTTTAGACAAATCTATTCAGTAATAAGTTAAAACAAAAATTATTGTTTTGTCTGCTGTATTGCTCCCAAAGTTCCAAACATCAAAAAGCCAGTAAAACCTGAATACTTGATGAGCGCTTTTGGTTTGCAGCCAAGCTCTTAAACTTTTAATATAACTTGAAGTTTATTGAAACTTGTATATTGGTTATATACATTCGTAAAATGCTCTTATCTTTGCAACCTTTAAAGAAAAAGCCAATAAATCCAGATTACATATTAAAAGCCCTTATATGTTGTCAGAGTCCACACTGGAATGAAGAAAATATACACTTCTGAATGCAACTTATTTCTCTTGAGGCATCTTTAGGTAGATTCTTATTATAGTTCAATTTCTAGAGCTTACTTTGCTAAGAATGTATTTCTTGTGAGTTCATAAGACAGAGGATAATTACTAAGGACACAGCTGTGGTCCAGTCAAGTTGTAGATTTCAGTATTCCTGGGAAAACATAGTCAGAACTTGATAGGGGCACCTGGCTGACTCAATTGGTAGAGCATATGACTCTTGATCTCGTGGTTGTGAGTTCAAGCTCCATGTTGGGGGGTAGAATTTACTTTAAAAAATTAAAATAAAAAAAAAAAAAAAGAACTTGACAGACCAGGTGATATATCGATAGGAAATCATTGATTTAAAACAAATCACTTTTACTCTGCACAGAATTTGGCTACCTGAAAGGCCCAGAGGACACAAGGTTATTTTAGAAATAAGATGATACAGATTGCTTTAGCAAATACTACATCATATTTAGTCCAGCTAAGAGGGTAATGAGGTTGGATCTTACAGTTCTTGATTGGACCTTGTTAACAAGAAGCCGTACATGAATTTACTTATTAAATTATTTGGAATTTCTCTTCTCCTTATCTTCTATCTTACAATACCCAATATTGTAATTTTTTCCAGCAACATGGTCTTGGAGTTCTGCCTACACTTCTGGTAAATCTTTTAAGACTCAGGATTGCTCCAGGATTTATTCTTTTGAAATCTATTAAGAGGGTTTCCTCTCCGCTAACTCCATGGTGTGTGTTCTTTCTTTCTTTGTGTTCCCATAGCTATTTCCACTGTGTCTTTCAAATAGCACAATGCAATGATGAAGAGAAGGAAACTGGCTGAGAATTTTGAAGATTGGAAAATTGGGTCGATGCCAAAAAGTATGAGCCAGGCTGTTTCCCCCCTTTGCTCATCTGCTTGCTCAGTTCACTGAAGACTGGAAAGTCCGAGGCCAAAAAAGATATGGATCTTATCTTGTGTCAATAGAAGCAAGCCAACCACACAGGTTTGCACCTTCTAAGCAGTATTATAACCATTCAGTATGAAGGAAGGGAGCTCTCAGGCAGATCCATGAAAAATGATATGTGTGGAAATAGCAACTCATTCTGAGAATTAAAAAAAAATATTATTATTATTATTATAATTCGGAGTCTTCCTCATTTACTTCCTAGTTCATGGTATTTTCATTCTCAGGTCTCTCATCTTCAGAGAAGAGCATTTTGGCTTTCTCTTTAATTGGATACTTATTAAAGCCAAGGCAGCCGCAGGATGCTTCCCCCATCCGAGGAGAAGGGGCTCCAGCTGGGAAAAAGACTGAGCTTCCAGAGAGAAGCCCCCCGGAGGGAGGCAGAGATGGACCTCAGCAGGAGCTTAACTTTTCAAAGCTGCTCTTCCCTTTTGGAGGAGAAAGAGGAGGATCAGAGGGTTGAGGCTCCCTCACAGCACTTCTAAAACCTACTGAGGGCTCATCACTACCCAACCAAGACTGCCATGTACAATTGGTGTGCCAGCTTCGGTTAATGCCGTCGGAAAGAACAAACAGGCCTGCCTACTTGCAGATTTGGAAACGAAAGCTCAGAAAAGTGACAGGGTAGGGCCCAGCTGATTATTACCACTATCATCTCCTTTTCAAATGAAATGTAATCATATTTTTGCTCACCCATCGTTAGGGAATTCCTGGCACAATACCCAATAACTACTGCTAATGATCGTGGCCATGGGACAATAACAGGCTGGAGGGGCTTTCATTGTGTGCTTAATATCATCTGTTCTGTTGGAGCTTCTTAGAGTCTTTCTATTTAAAAAAAACTAGTAATTCAACTTGTCAGCTATTGAGCAGATACATTTGAAATGAGCTGCTTTAGTACATACCATGAAGATAAAGAGAGGTAGAAAGAAGGAATTAAAGACATCCTTTGTTTTCTAGAGTACCCCTCTCCCAACCCCAAGACTAAAATACCAGGCCTGTCCATTCAGATGGAGAGATGGAAAATAAAAACTTTATTTTAAGTTTAAGACATATGGTGGTGGCCACCTAGTGCCAGGGAAGTTGAACTTTAACGTAGCGTGGCAAACATAGCTACATTGGACTGGATTTCTTCTTTGTTTTTCTGTTCAGAGATTTCTTCATTTGCTTTTGATTGGTGGTTCAGTCTTCCTACAACCAAGAGGAGGAACTTTGGGCCCTGCTCTCCACAATCCCATTGTCCCGCCAGGTTCCTGAAGCATTCTTCCCACAGGACTGCAGGCGTGGTTTTGATGGGATTTCTTTTTTTTCCGTTTCAGTTTCAGCATGTAAATTGAAAACTTAAAAGCCCATGGGTTGGAATGAATGAAGGCCGGGAATAGATGCATCTTCTTCCATTTGGAGCTCTGGAATACAAATCACTGCTTCGGCATGGGGAAAGAGAGGCAACCAGGGCGGGAGGGAAGAATAGATGAAATTAACGGGCCTAATCTCACTTTATAATTAAAAATAGGAAACTTAGAAACACGGGTATTTATCATAGATAATACAGCGATACCACAAGTATTTATTGATTACTACAACCAAAGTACTTCTTATAAGAGATGTGAACCTATTCCTTTTGCAAATCACCCAACAATTTATGGGTCCATGAGGACCTTCCCATTTAGAAGACTCTAATTAGGAATATTTTCATAAAACTCATTTTATTCATTCTCTTTTCTCTTTTATAAAGCCCTCAGCCTTTTTTTATTTTAAGTTTTTATTTATTTTGAGAGAGAGTGAGAGCAGGGGAGGGGCAGAGAAAGAGGGAGAGAGAGAATTCCCACGCAGGCTCCACACCATCAGTGCAGAGCCCGACGTAGGGCTCGAACTCATGACCACTTGTGAGATCGTGACCTGAGCCAAAACCAAGAGTTGGACGCTTAACCAACTGAGCCACCCAGGCACCCCAGCCTTTTTTATTATACTACTTTTTCCTTCTCATCAAATAGACTTAATTATGGCACTTTCATCTTAAAACAAGAAGGAAACTTCCTCACTAAAATGCCCCCCCCCGACCCCCAGTGACTACTCTTTCTCCTCCCCTGCGCAGCTAAGATTCTTCAGAAGGATGATCCCTCCTTCGCTGAAACAGCCCTGCTTCCCTTAAGTCACCAATTCCTTGATGTGAAATCTAATACACATGCTTTGGATCCATTTTATCAGACCCTCCAGTATGCTTTGCCCCCGTTGGAATGGTCTCCTTAAAACATTTTCCTCCCCGGATATCCATGACTTCATTCTCTCCCAAGTGTCCTCTTATTTTTCCTCTTGCTTCTTCTCATTCTCTTTTGTAGGCTCTTCTACTGACCCTCAACTTCAAGTGGTAGCAATCTCATGCTTGCACTTCAGTGTTCCCACTCCCTTTGGAATTACATTGATTCATTCAAATATTTCTTGAGCTCCTACTGTAAAGAAGGCAGAGTTCCTGCTCCCTGAGCTTGCGGTCTAGTGACAGTGACTTTTGCATAGGTGCTAACGACCACGCCACCAGAAGTCCAGGGCAGATCTTTCGAGTCCTAGACTCATCGACATTTCTGCTTTGCACACAGCAACGTGAGCAAAGAGGTTGCTGACACATTGGAAAGTGGCCAAGAAAACAACAATGTGGGTTAAAGGGCATATGTTTAAGAAACAACGAAAATAAGTTGGCATGCACACCCTAGAAGAATGGCAGGAAAAGAAGGATATGGTGATTTATAAATAACTAAGAGCCACTAAAAAGAAAGGGAGGAATGATATATTAGAAGTGGTCAAAGCCATCAAGGCAAGAGAAGAATGAAAAAAATACAACGTGTGAAAACTATGTTGGGAAGTAAGCTTGGCCAGAAAAATAAGAAATTAAGCTATACATATGGAAATCTTACTAAATTTCAGGCTGAATTTTCAAAGTGTTACACATATTAACCCATTAAATTCTTGTAACAACCCAGTGAGGAAGGTATTTTATGATCTCAGAGGAGGAAACTGAGTCCTGCAAACATCACACACAGACTTTGCACCCAACGGTCCTTTTACTATTTACAGTAAAATAATAGCATGAATAAAATGTTTATACTCTTCGAAAGAATGTCCAACCATGATTTTATCCATCTTCACAACAGTCCTGTTATTGGTCCTACTTAGAGATAAGGGACGACTTAGAGAGGTTAGGACATTTCCGTGGTTGCTTCATCAGTAAATGGTACAAGTGGTTTTTAGGCCAGGTTGGCTTATTTTGCTACAGGAGGCAAACTTCTAAGACAATGAATCATAACTATAAATCGATGGCATTCAAAAAGACAGGCCTGACCCCCTTCCATTTCATCTCTTTCTTCTTCTTCTCCTCTTTTTTTTTTTTTTTGCACAGACATGTACTTGTGAATGGCTTTATTGAGATATAACTCACATGCTATAACATTTTCCTATTTGAAGTTTTACTTCAATGGTTTTTAGTATATTCAGAGTTGCATACCCATCACTGCAATATAGTTGGGGACAATTTTAACAAAAAAGAAACCCCAAACCCATTAGCTGTCATTTCATAGACCCCACCCCCCCACCTCCAATCCTTAGCAAACACTAATCTACTTTCTGTCTCTATGGATCATATATATATAGAATACGTGGCCTCGCATGTCTGGCATCTTTCCACTTATCATGTTTTCAGGGTTCATTCGTGTCATTGCAGTATTTCATTCCTTTTTATGACTAAACAATATTCTGTTGTATGGCTACACCACATTTTATTTATCCATTAATCAGTTGACAGACAGTTGGGTTATATCCACTTTTGGACTCTTACAAATAAGACACTATGAATGTTCATGTATGAGTTTTTGTGTGAAAGACACGTGTTTTTAAACAGCTGCTTTCAAAAAGGCCCTAAGATCCATAGAGGACTGGCCTCATGAAAGGCTCTGCAAAACAGACAAAACAGATTCTATGGTCAGATAGGTGTGGTTAGTGCTTCTCTCTGCTCTTTTAAAGTCACGTTACTCAGTAAAGGCACCAAGGAAACCTGATCTCAGAAAAACCGTTTAACTCTTTTGCCTAGTACTCTTCCAACGTCTGTAGTGCTGGAAACTTCTTTCACAGAACACATTAACATTCTGAAAAACGAGTGTGCTATGGAACACATTATGAAAAATGCTGCCCCAAATGTTTAGCAAAGAGAGCGTTTCAGGGAGCAGAACGCTTGGAATTCATTCTGGGATTCTCCCTTTCCTTAATCCAATCCAGCATCTTTGCATATGACATGCAGAGTATAATAATAGACCTAACGTTATGGCCCCATTTCTATTTCGGGTTGGGGAAAACAGGTTAAAATTTCCTCTTAAAATATGGCTTTTCCGGTAAAAATAGTAGGTCGCTCTAACAGCACTGTCTCAGGAAAGCTCAATGCCAGCCAGTGATCAGCTGTGTCAGGAGTACAGATTTTGTGACCACATGGCTTATGCCTTCATCATCTGTGTGATTTCCCTGGTACCCAGCAGAGGGTTCAGCACTCAGTAGGCACCCAAACTATTAGTGAAGGACTGGGTGCTGATTACAGAATGTATTGGGACCCACCATTTTACAGGTGAAGACAAAGGACATAGAGGCTTGCCAAAGGGGACACAGCCACCAGCTGCAGCACCAGGACAGGACTCTGATCCTTTGGCTTATAATTCTGTATTTTTTTTCTGACATGTACCACGGAGGGTGAGAAACTTATTTTTTAAGATCCAAATTTCAAATGAAACAATGTTTTAGTGAATGGGGCTTGAACTAGGCTAAAGGGAATCGGGCCAACAACTGAAAGTCTGAAGCGTTCCTTCCTTCCTTGGAAGGGTGGAATCTGGGAAAGAAAGCACCGTAAGCCCTGGTGCCAGTGGGAGGCAGAAACTGCCTCGGCGTGAGCAATGAACAGTTAAGGGAAATACTAAGACCACGAAATGAGAGCCACACTGCAAACATCATGTGGAGTCTGGGTGTGCTGCCATGCATTTTCAGCACTAATCTACACACCCAGTTCTCAGAGTGGCAAAACTATTGTAAGAATATGTGTCTAAATACAATCTGTACTAAACAAGCCTTGCGAAGATGAGCCGCCTACTTCCCCTTTGTGGTTTTACTGGGTCATTCCGCCTTCGCCATCGCACATGAATCTGGTGTGCAGCAATGGAGAAAAGTGTCATTTATGTCTTAGAGCAACCCAAAAAGTAAGAGTTCTGCTTCAGTGATTTGCTGATATTCATTAAGACTATTCTAAAAAATTATTTAGTTTCACATTTTTTAGAAAGATGCCATCGCATTGGAAAGTAAACGTAAACTCAACAATCCCTTTTCTCTCAGATTTATCTTGATCCCCTTTGCCATTTTATTTATTTATTTAAAATTTTTTTAATGTTTATTTATTTTTGAGAGAGAGACAGAGAGAGAGAGAGAGAGAGAGAGACAGAGTGCGAGCAGGGGAAGGGCAGAGAGATGGGGAGACAAAGAATCTGAAGGAGGCTCCAGGTTCTGAGCTGTCAGGACAGAGCCCCACGCTGGGCTGAAATTCACAAACTGCGAAATCATGACCTGAGCTGAAGTTGAACGCTTAACTGACTGAGCTACCCAGGTGCCCCACCTTTGCCATTTTAGATATACTTTTTATATCTTTACATATGGAGAATTTCATGTCAGTTGACCTTGTTAAGGATTCTTTAACTCATTTTGCTCATTTTCACTAGAAGTTACGAAGGTGCCAAACAGCTCTTCTGGGTCCTTTCCTGGGCTCCCAAATTTGCCCTCTTGACTTATTTTCTTGAATTACAGTATAAGCCCCTGGTTTGTTTTCTCTTTCACAGCGTGTTTCCCTAATATTTAATTCAATACTAAGACACTGTACATTCATTATTTCACTTACATAATAACTACAATAGCAATTCCCCCTAACATTAGGATGATGCTAACCCCAGTGTTCAATACAAATACTTGTTGAATATAAAGGAATCCCCAAAATAGAAGTTTCTTTTCTAGGAATAGGAATCAAGTGTGAAAAGGGATCTTTCTACCAGTTGTTTGCAGGAAACTGCCAGCCTAGAGGCCGTGTAGATCACAAACCAGAGGTCAAGTGCTTTCCTGGAGTACAGAACCATTACTCTCCCATCTCTTACTCTAGCCCACCCACCCACAGGGAAAAGGGATTTGGTCCTCACCAGCAGAATTAGCTGGACATGACCCTGGCTGTCTGGCTCTGGCAAC
Source organism: Leopardus geoffroyi (assembly GCF_018350155.1). Lineage (NCBI taxonomy): Eukaryota > Metazoa > Chordata > Mammalia > Carnivora > Felidae > Leopardus > Leopardus geoffroyi. The sequence continues at coordinate 100,936,374 of NC_059332.1, forward strand.
CGGGTTGCTTAAATCCTGTATCTGGCCTCCTGTACCGCTGTCCCTGCACATTTTCTCAGCAATGTGGGGCCAGTTCCCATCCTTTTTTTTTTTTTGCTTTCCGTTGCTAGGTAGCGGTCTTTATTATTCTGATACCTGATAAATAGATACAGGTAAAACCACTTCTGACACACGACACATTGGCGACAGCAACATCCTTAATGCTGGACTGAGGAATGAGGAGCTTTGCAGAGGTGGAGGCACAGCAGGTTCTGGAGTGAGGCAGTTTTGCCGACAGCCTGTTCATCAACTCCCTTGTGCAAGTCACTTCACTTCTGGGGGTCTCAATTTTTCCGTAAGGTCAAACAGGTTTAATTCCACCATGAGCCAACTCATGGGATTGTTGGGAAAATAGAAGAAACTTATAGACTTGAAGACCTTTAAGAACATGGACAAGAGTTACCCCATGTAGCAGATGTTATTGGTTACCATGTCAAAGTGTTTTGATCATGCCCTTACAATGTTAACAAGGAGATCTTCAGAAAATAGCAGTTCCTCTTCTGTATGAGCCGGAACTTTAGACACTCAATCAAGTACACTGACATTCAAGAGGATATGGGAAAATTAGGGACTTGGAAAAAACACAGACCTGAGTCTGAGTCCAATCTGAGTTACACTGGGCAGATTAGGAAATCAGTTAAAAAAGAAGTTAAAAATAGAAGTTAAAAAGTTAAAAATAGAAGTACCCTACCATCCAGCAATCGCATTACTGGGTATTTACCCAACACTAATTCAAAAGGATACATGTACCTCTATGTTTATTGTAGCATTATTTACAACAGCCAAATTATAGAAGAAGCCCAGTGTGCATAGACTAATGAATTGATAAAGAAGATGTGATACACACACACACATACACACACACACACACACACACGCACACACACACACACGCACACACGTTGGAATATTATTCAGCCATCAAAAAGAATGAAATCTTGCCATTTGAAATGATATGATATGAATGGGGCTAGAGAGTATAATGCTAAGTGAAATAAATCAGAGAAAGACAAATGTCATGCGATTTCACTCATATGTGGAATTGAATAAACAAAACAAAGTGGGGGGTGGGGAGAGAGAGAGAGAGAGAGACAAAACAAGAGACTCTTAATTATAGAGAACAAACTGGTAGTTACCAGAGGGGAGGGAGGGGAGAGGTTAAATAGGTGACAGAGATTAAGCAGTGCACTTGTTGTGATGAGCACTGAGTAAGGTAGAGAATTGTTGACTCACTGAAACTAATATAACTAATATAACACTGCATGTTAACTAGCTGGAATTAAAATAAAATAAAATAAAACTAGCTGGAATTAAAATAAAAACTTAAAGAAAAATTGGGCAGATTCCTTAAAATGTTTCCTCAAGTGTAAAATGGGGAAACCTATGTCTGCTTGACATCCCTCTTGTGAGGGTTAAGTGGAATAAGTTACATATGGCACCAGCCTAGTTAGCTGGGTCCTCGGGGGCCCTTTGGCTCTGGAGATAGAGGTGTATATACCACCTCGTGGAGTAGGACCAGAATCCAGTAAATGTTAATTTCTTTCCCATTTTGCAGATTGTTATGAAGAGTCAATACTCCTGACTAAAGCACTGGCTCTGCCTGCAGGAATCCTTACTACCCACTCTCAAGTTCATGTGGGTTGACCTTGCATTTTGACGGAGAGTATAATACAGTTTGTCCTTTTCATACCCAACATCAAAATTGTTTGGTTCTGACTTTGCCAACAAGAGAAATTTAACACTACAGACCCTTGTTGGAGATTTGACCATGAATTAACTCTTCCAGCACGTATTAAGGGCTCAACGGGGGTAGCTGGGTGGCTCAGTCGGGAAAGCGTTTGACTCTTGGTTTTAGCTCAGATCATGATCTTACAAGCCCCACACTGGGTTCTGCACTGACAGTGTGGAGCCTGTTTGGGCTCTCCCTCTCCCTTTCTCTGTGCTCCTCCCTTACTTGTGCTCTCTCTCTTTCAAAAAAAAAAAAAAAAAAAAAAGGCTCAACTGGTTAACTTAGTATTTCAAAAGGAGCACTTTAAGGATGGATTCACTATAAAATCTAATGAATATATAGTTCTATCCTTCCCTCCTAATTTAATCATAAATGAATGAATTCAAGTGAAAATGTATCTTTCCAATGTTCAGTGTTGTCTTTTTTTTGCAGATAAAAAAGCTGATAGAGAGCCTCGACCCAACTCCTGGTCAGTTTTATACCTGTTGAGTCTCTAAGTACCTGGGTCATCTACTTAGCCACTCTCTTTCCCTTCTGCCTTTCAGAAGTTTGCTATTCAGGGAAGGATAAATACTTGCAGTGAACCCTTTTCAAGTTTTTGTTTCATGAAAAAAGCAGGCATCTTCTGGAAAAGGGTGTGCATTTTTGAGAGTCTAAACTTAAGAAAAACTCAGCGCCCACTGGAGAACCCATAGCCTACATCAGGGCCTATAGAGACCAGCTGATCTCAATGAATGGAAGCATCTATTTCTTCTAGGACCTTTGGTGGTCTCTGTTTTGATTTCCTAATCATATGCTTTAGCTTAGTCTGATAAGCTAGCTCAAATCCTTTTGAAAGTAAACAGGTTGTAAGTTCTAAATAAATAAGACTATCACTGCCAAGCTTGGTTTCGGGCTCCTGTCAAGGACAGTGATCTGCAAACCATTCTCTAATATCCATCCTGTGGGCTCACAGTAACTACCTCCCTGGGACCCCCTGAAGCTCTGGCTTTATCCCATTGACAGCTGTGAATGCAATGGGGAGAAGCGGTGTTCCAACATTTTGCTCTCCCTAAAGATGGAACAGGTGGGGGACAGGCAGTGTGATAATTAGAAATACGTTGCATTATTAGCTTAATCAGACATCCCAACTTCTGTCCTCTATACAATGGAGGTTGGATAAAAAGTTACTTGCAGCAGTATGAATTGTCCCCTAAACATATTCCAAAGACTGAAGCTCCATCCAACACATTAGCCAAACTAGAAACTTGGTGGTAGTTGTCAACATTTTTTGTGCCCTCTGACAATCACTGGGCCAGTCCTGTGACTTCTATCATCTAAACTAGTGGTTTTCAAGCCTGGATGCACAATGGAATTACATAGCAGTCTTTACGAACATGGATGCATGGACCCTATCTCCAGACACTCTGATTCAGTGGCCTGGGTGCAGGATCTGGGTGTCAACATTAAAAAAAAAAAAAAAAAAAAAAAGCAAAAACAAAAACAAAAACCCAACAATTCCCCATGAGATTATAATGTGCATCCAGGATTGAGAACTACTTGTCTAAACCTAGCTATAATCAATCTCATCCTGTTTACAAACACCGTCACTTTTTTTGATTCATGGCCTTACCACGTCTCTCCTAGACTATTGCAAAAAGACTTATAACTGACTTCCTTGACTCCTGTCTTCTCTGGGTCATCCATAGCTGACATAATACCAATTTGACCTTTTTTTTTAGCCTCATGTCCCAAAGTTATTCTTTCCATCATTTGAAAATCCTTCCTTACCTGCATAATGGCAGTCACTAACATTTAAAGAGTCACTGACTTCAGGCACTGTGCCAAACATAAATATTTCATTTGATCCTTATAGCAACCCAATGAGGTCAGTAGTAGAATTATCCTCATTTTACACAGAGGAGACCGAGGTTTCAAAAAGTTAAGTACATTAGAGACACTATGTGATGAAGGCAGAATTTAAACGCAGGTCTATCTATGCTCTTAACCATTAAGATGTTTTCCCCTTGTTCAGGTTAAAGATAAACATGCAAGTTTATAGTCTCCTTCCAGAAACCCTGCTAAAATCTTTGAAAGAATAAAAGAGGCTTAAACTCACAGGCACAACAAAAGTAGGAGAAAGGACATTAGTTGACGAGATATTTCAATCATACTTTAATAGGCAGAAAAGGGATAGAGGAGAGGCGTCTGATACAGCTGGACCGAGGATTCCATGTTTTAAAGGACAAGAACAAGGGCAACAACAAGGAGGGAGCAGATTAGTTCGGTAGAACCCTGGAGTAGCTCAGGCTTTGAGGAATCCAGTACAGCTGAGAGTGTGCGGGAAGAAGTTGAAACTCCATGAAGAAGTCTATCGCCTTGTTTACAGCCCAAGCATAGAACACTAGCTAGTGTCTGTATACTCGCTACTGAGGCAGGAGGTGGGTTTATTCTCTGAAGAAAGGGAATGAGAAAAAACTCTTAGGATTTGGCGACAATTTGTACAGCATGGGCAGGAGTTAGGCATAGGAGTATAAATGGGGGAATTAACTGAAAATCTTCATACGGAATGGTCAGACTCCTCAAAGCCTTTCCCTCGTAGACTGTTCCTCAAAATGCAGGTAGTTTTTCAGACGACTGAAGATTCTTTGTTGGAAAAACTGAGCAGTTCCTGAGAAAAGATGGCCACATACTAGCGTTTTGGGGTTCTCCAATGAAAGGATAATTTCCTACCAAAGTGAAGTCCATTTGGAATGGCCCGTGAGGGAAGCCCTGCATTAGATTTCTATGGCTGTTGTGTCAAATGACCACAAATTTAGAACTATCCTAAAATAAGAAGGTTATTAGAAAAAAAGATAAAATGAAGTTTATCCCTGGGGGCCGAGTAGGAATGAAGGTGTGCATGAGGGGCTTCTCATTATAATCCCATCTTGAAAATTACATTTTAAAACCCTGCATATGTGTTCATCTGATAAAAACATTAAAATGAAGGGGGGCGCCTGGGTGGCGCAGTCGGTTAAGCGTCCGACTTCAGCCAGGTCACGATCTCGTGGTCCGTGAGTTCGAGCCCCGCGTCGGGCTCTGGGCTGATGGCTCAGAGCCTGGAGCCTGTTTCCGATTCTGTGTCTCCCTCTCTCTCTGCCCCTCCCCCATTCATGCTCTGTCTCTCTCTGTCCCAAAAATAAATAAACGTTGAAAAAAAAAACATTAAAATGTCTAAAAATACATATTGCTTCTCCTCTTTGTGATATTTCCTCCACGGAAGGCCTTCTTCTCATCTCTGCCTGTGAAATCTTTAAGTCTTTAAGACCCAGGTCACATGCCAAAGTTTGTGCCAGCTCCCCCAAGCAAAATTAATCACTCTCCCACTTTGGGTTACCCTTGCATTTTGTACATGCCGCTACTGTGATGGTAGACATATCGCACATCATTATTATTTGTTTAGAATCTATCTCTCCTACCAGGATGTGAGCCCCTTCAGGGCGGAAATTGTCTTACTCATCTTTATGTCCTCAGTGATAATATGGTACCTGGCTCATAATAGATACTAAGGAAATATCTATTGAGTTAATGGCTGGGAAGAAATGAATCCACAAATAAAGTAATGGGAGGGGCAATCCTCTGGAGAGCCATCGGTTTACTGTCTGCCCAATGTCTAAAACAGAAGAGAGAATAGTACGTAATATTCCTGATAACTACAAACGTTATCAAGCCTTAGTCTGAATATGAGATCAGATCAAGACAATTGCTGTCTGGGCACACACAGAGGGAACATAAGCTGGTGCCTCAACAGTGAATTTGTCTGCAAAGAAAGGTGTGTGTGAGTTTAATATGGGCCAAATATAAAATATCCATAAAACACCTATAAGAAAAGAAGATAATGTACTCACTATAACTGTGAAGAAAATTTAGTCTTTTGTCCGTTAACAGAACGAATAAATTACCTGTGACAAAGGGGACTTATGACATAAAAATATGCTTAACATGGATATTTATAGCAGTTTTATTCATAATTGCCAAAACGTGGAAGCAACCAAGATGTCCTTTCGTAGGTAACTAGATTATAAATAAGATGTGGCCCATCCAGACAATGGAACATTAGTCAGCGCTAAAAAGAAATGAGCTAGGGGCGCCTGGGTGGCGCAGTCGGTTGAGCGTCCGACTTCAGCCAGGTCACGATCTCGCGGTCCGTGAGTTTGAGCCCCGCGTCGGGCTCTGGGCTGATGGCTCAGAGCCTGGAGCCTGTTTCCGATTCTGTGTCTCCCTCTCTCTCTGCCCCTCCCCCGTTCATGCTCTGTCTCTCTCTGTCCCAAAAATAAAATAAACGTTGAAAAAAAAAAAAACAAATTAAAAAAAAAAAAAAAAAGAAATGAGCTATCGAGCCATGAAAAGGTATGAAGGAAACTTAAATGCATATAACTAAGTGAAAGAAGACAATCTGACATACTGTATGATTCCAACTCTATGACATTCTGGAAATGGCCAAACTATGGAGACAGTAAAAAGTTCAGTGGTTGTCAGGCATTGGAGGGTGGGGAGGGATGAATAGGCAGAATACAGAGGATGTTTAGGGCAGTAAAAATACTCTGCATGGTACTATAATGATGAATACATGTTACCACACATTCATCCAAACCCGTAGAATGTACATCAGCAAGAATTATCCCTAATGTAAACTATGGACTCTGGGAGATTATCGAGTCAATGTAAGCTCATCGGTTGTAACAAATGCACCCCGCTGGTGGGGATGTTGATAGTGGGGAAGGCTGTACATATTTTGGCACAGGGGTATATTGGAAATCTCTATGCCTTCTTGTCAATTTTGTGATGAACCTGAAACATCTGTTTTAAAAAAAGTATTTTAAAAAATATATTTTTAAAAATTATGTAAACCTGTTTGAATTATATAATGAAATGCAATGAATCTAATATAGTATATGGCAGATCTAAACAGGAAATAGAGTTTTTGCACAGCATTTGAAATCTTGCTTTGCCCAATCATATATTTCTTTTTTTAAATGGTTATTTATTTATTTTTGATAGAGAGAGAGAGAGCACACATGAAGAGGGAGGGCAGAGAGAGAGAGAGAGAGGAATCCCAAGCAGGCTCCACGCTTAGCGTGAAGCCGGACACAGGGCTCGATCCCACAACCATGAAATCATGACCTGAGCTGATATTAAGAAATAGACACTTAACCAACCGAGTCACCCAGGTGCCCCCCACCCCAATCATGTATTTACTCTATAATGTCTGACTTCTCACTTCTTATGGAATAAAAATTTCCGTCTTCACTGCGGTCTCTAAAAGTATCCAAGATACGGCCCCTGCTTGGCTCCCTCTGACTTTATTTTCTCCTCCCTACCCTGCTCTTCTCTTCCTTGACCACCTCCCGCCCTTTCCTGTCTCGGTAGCCCAGGGCTTGCTCTCTCTCACTGACATGCTCTGCCCTGCTGTTTGTGTCGTCTATCATCCTTACGTCTTAGCTCAAATGTCTGCTCCCCAGGGACACCCTCTCTGACTATCTTATCTCAAGCAGCACCACCCCAAGTTACTCTTGCTTGCATCATCCTACTCCTTCATTGCATGTGTCACAGTTGGTAATTGTCACGCGTATTTATTTGCTTGTTTTTAAGATTTTAGCTTTTATTTGTTTGTTTGCGTTTTGCCCATCTCCCTGCTAGAAAAGAGATACCACCTCTGCCCTAGATAACCAGTGTGTCCCAGAGTTCAAGTGTAAAGGCGAAGGGCATCATGACCCTTTGCTAGGGCCTGGAAAGGGGTGCAGACAAAGGGGAGATACTTGACTCAATAGTCTCTCTTCAATCCACTGGGTAGTCCGGCCCTGAGGGAGGCGGTGCCTCAGGGATCAACAGTTTGGGATTCACTATTTTTCTTTTCTCTTTCCCCCATCTGTAATACACGCCCTAACATGTGACTTCCAGACATTCAAATTCAAATGGCTTTTCAGGAATACTTCACATCATGTGCAAAGCGAGGAGACCACTTGGGAGGGCTGTAATATACCTGCCACTATGCGCTTAGCATGTCTGGAAATGCTTGCTTCCTTTATTCATGTTTCGTTTTGGGTTCCCACTCTGCATCCCGAGTCCTGCCATCTCTGTGGGCAGCGAAGGCAACTTCCGAGCCTGCTACTTACTCCTAATAGGAAACATCCCTCTGACTTGGGCCCCAGCAGACAATGGATTCCCAGTTGAGCAGAAACATGTGCATCATTATGCCTTTTAATAAATATTCTTTTTAACCCTTTCACCGTCACTGGAGCTGCCCTAAGGGGAGGGGAAAACACCAGAAGGGAAAAAACCATGTATCGTAAAAAAATGATAGAAACAAATTTAGGATTCAGAAGAACGGTTGCAAACTTACAACACCAGTTTCTTGTTCTAGTTTGATTGCAAAAAGTATGAATGGACATGTGATTCAAGGGGATTAAAAACATAAGCAAATAAACACGGACAACGTTCAGCTAAAAAATATTTACAGATACTTAAGTTCAAGTGATCTATTGATATTGTTGCATCTCCAGTAAACTGGAAACTATCAAATGTGGTACAAGTTTCCGATCTGCCAGGGTTGCAGCCAAACAGCTTCACTCTAATTGAAAATTAGAGAACTTTCTGGAGAGACTATGGTTCATGTAGGAGCCATCAAATTGGTCATAGGCCTTGCCCTGATAATCCTGCGTGTGGAAATATATTCTAAAGAAATACTCGGAAGAAAGAAGTGTTTACCTGCACTAAGATGTTTTTTCAACGTTTATTTATTTTTGGGACAGAGAGAGACACAGCATGAACGGGGGAGGGGCAGAGAGAGAGGGAGACACAGAATCGGAAAGAGGCTCCAGGCTCTGAGCCATCAGCCCAGAGCCCGACGCGGGGCTCGAACTCACGGACCGCGAGATCGTGACCTGGCTGAAGTCGGACGCCCAACCGACTGCGCCACCCAGGCGCCCCTGCACTAAGATGTTTATAGCTAGTCTCTTTGTAGCGACGACAAAATAACACAATGCAAGCTGGAAATAATGGAAATGTCCTATAACTGGTATTATAGGTATAATTGGCATATTGGTTCTAGATCTTGGCATCAAAATGGTGGACATGTGGGCAATATGGACATGTGAGGAAGTTATTTTAAATAACATTAAGTGAAAAATATCATGTCGCATTGAATACACAGTGATTATAATTCTTCACATATATCTTAAAGAATATAATCACATAAAAACATAAAAAATCACATAAAAAAGTATCAGAAGAGGTCACAGAAGCTTGTAAAAACTAGATATTTATGGAAAAGGGATGCTTTAGTATATATATATCTGTATACAACATACAGATATATATATACACAATATTGTCTTGATGTTTGCTTATGTTTTACTGTAATATTGACTAAATATATTCTAATTTAAAATTCTAGCAACTCGAACTTGAAAATAAATTCCATATCCAGAAGTGCGGTGATTTTCCCACTCTGCATGCTCAGAGTGAGAGTTCTGGTGCGCTCCCCTCCGCAGGGAAACGGGCACGAGAGAGAAACTCCAGTCCATCTGTTGCCCCATTCCTGCCGGCAGTGAGGCACTGGCAGAGACACAGAGCTAAACCCTCGTATTTTTTTTTCCTCTTCTTCTTCCTTACTAACAGAACTCCAAATTCTTAGCTGAGCAGCGTCACACGCAGTAAAGAGTGTGTTTCCTAGCTCCCTTTGCTCTTAAAAAAAAAAAAAAAAAATTTAACATTTATTTATTTTTTGAGAGGGAGAGAGACAGAGAGAGAGAGGGAGACACAGAATCTGAAGCAAGCTCCAGGCTCTGAACTGTCAGCACAGAGCCTGACAGGGGGCTCGAACTCGTGACCTGTGAGATCATGACCTGAGCCGAATTAGGATGCTTAACCAACTGAGCCACCCAGGCTCCCCTCCCTTTGCTTTTATGGGCAATTGCAAGTGTCCTCAAAGACATAGGGTAAGTTTTCTTTTCTTTCTACTTCCAGCTCTCTGGAAGGCAGATGTGATGGCTGGAGCTGAAACAGCTAAGTTGTTGTTAGGTGGCTGCTCGCCACAGAGGTTAGTGGAGCAACAAGATAAAAACCTACTCCCCGAACTACTGAGAATATGACTTCAGCCCCAGCTGCTGCTGAACACTAGACATGTTACTTGAGTGAATAAAATCTTGTGGGCTGTTATTTGACCCATTGTTATTTGGGTCTCTTTTATTCCCAGCCAAACTGAATCTGAAGTAACAAAGAGGCTTCTGTCAGTTTACTTAATGTCTTTACACTCGCTTTTTTATTTTCAAAAAAGTGAGTTGGACTCAGTCTTTCCTTAGTGCTTTGACATTAAAAAAAAAAAAAAATCTAAAGTGGACATCTCCTGTTATGGGCCAAGGAATGATTACAGTCTTTTCCTCAAAATTCATCTAGAGGTTTTTAAAATTATTTTTTAAGCTGATTATTTTTTGATACAAAAGTAAACCAAGTATCTTACAAAACAATAAAGATAGAAAATACAGATAGATGAAAGGGAGAAAAATAATTTATAGTTCACTTTCTTCCATAACGGCTGCTAATATTTTGTATATACTGCCAGTCATTTTTCAATGTATGTATATTGCTTCTACTGTTTATAATCTGCTTGTCCCATTTGCTGCATTGGTACACATTTCCTGTTCATTTAATGTTCTTCTGAATGTCATTTCTAAAATGAGTTTTATTCCATTTCATGGATGATGTACCATTTTAACCAATCCCGTGGTTTTGGACGCTTAAGAAGTTTTCATGTTTTTGTTATTCTTTTTTTTGTTTGTTTGTTTTTACTTTTTTTTTACATTGATTTATTTTTGAGAAACAGAGTGAGACAAAGCGTGAGCAGGGGAGGGGCAGAGAGAGAAGGAGACAGAGAATCTGAAGCAGGCTCCAGGCTCTGAGCAAGCGGTTAGCACAGAGCCTGATGCGGGGCTCGAACTCACAAACTGTGAGGTCATGACCTGAGCCCAAGTCAGACGCTCAACCGACTGAGCCACCCAGGCGCCCTGTTTTTGTTATTCTAAGTAGCACTGTTAGGGATAATTATTAGCTCAATCTTTGCACATTATATATATCTAATAATAAACTTTCTAATTAAAGGGTAGGAAAAATTATATTGCTATATTGTCCCAAGAAATTTGTAATAATGTTCCCTCTCCTCTAATTCTCACTCACCAATGTACAAAAGTGCTACATTCTCTGTAACTTTACCAACACTGGATATTATAATTTTTATTTTTATTAAAACATTTTTTTTCAATGTTTATTTATTTTTGAGAGAGAGAGAGACACAGTGCAAGCAGGGGAGGGGCGGAGAGACATGGAGACACAGAATCCAAAGCAGGCTCCAGGTTCTGAGGTGTCAGCACAGAGCCCGACGCGGGGCTCAAACCCACGAACCATGAGATCATGACCTGAGCTGAAGTCAGATGCTTAACCAACTGAGCCACCCAGGCGCCCCTGGATATTATAATTTTTAAAAATTAGTGCAATTTGATAGATGTGTTAACTTGCATTACTTTGATTAGCGAAGTCGAAGCTTTTTCATGACTCTATTGGCCATTGCATTTTCCTTTTATGAATTACCTTTTCCCCCTTTGTTCATTTTCTGTGAGTTCGATTGTGTCTTTCATGTTGATTTATAAAAGTTTTAGTATGTTAAGCTTATTTGCCCTTTGCCAAACTTAGAACAAACATTTTCCCCAGTTTATAGTTTGCTTTATGTGTGTTTATTTTTTTAACAACAGAAGTTATAAACTTTTTGTAGTCCAGTTTATCAGTCTTTTATTTTGTAGTATATTTTTATTTCTAGTTAAACACATCCTTCATTAGTCTCCCTTGCTTTCTGAAGTTTATTTATTTATTTTGAGAGAGAGAGAGAGAGAGAGAGAGAGAGACAGCACAAGTAGGGGATGGGCAGAGGGAGAGGAAAAGAGAGAATCCCAAGCAGGCTCCACACTGACAGTGCAGAGCCTGACGTGGGGTCCCAAATCACAAACTGGGGAGATCATGACCTGAGCCGAAATCAAGAGTCAGATGCTTAACCGACTGAGCCACCCAGGCGCCCCATCCCTTTTAAAAATATTATTAGCAGGGCGCCTGGGTGGCTCAGTCGGTTAAGTGTCCGACTTTGGCTCAGGTCATGATCTCATCGGGCTCTGTGCTGACAGCTCAGAGCCTGGAGCCTGCTTCAGATTCTGTGTCTCACCCTCTCTCTGTCCCTCCCATGCTCATATTCTGTCTCTCTCTCAATAATAAATAAACGTTACTGAAAGTCTGTACCCATTAAACAATGACCCCCTCATTCCCTTCCATTCTCCCTTCCCCCAGGCCCTGGCAACCACCACTCCATTTTCTGCCTCCGGGTACCTCATATAAGTGGAAGCATAATGTACAGGGTTTGTCTTTCTGTGACTGGCTTGTTCTACTTTGCCTAACATCCTTAAGGCTAATCCATGTTGTAGCCTGTGTCAGAATTCCCTTCCTTTCTCCAGGCTGAGTAATAGTCCATTTTGTTTATCTATCCATCCCCCAATGGACACTTGTCTTGATTCCACATTTTGCCTGTTTCAAATAATGCTGTGAACACAGGGGTGTTTCTAGCCTCCTTTCTAGTGAGTCTTGCTCTTGGAGTCTCTGCTTTCAAGTCTTCTGGGCAAATACCCAGAAGTGGGATTGTTGGATCATATGGCAAGTCTATTTTTTATTTTATTTTATTAGTTTTTTTGAGGAATTGTCCTACCAAGTTTCATTAGCAATTGCCCCATTTTACATTCCCACCAACAGTGCGCAAGGGCTCCAAGTTTTCTACGTCTTTGCAAATTCTTGTTATTTTGGGGTTTGCTTGGTTTTGCTTTCATAGCACCAATCCTAATAAGCGGGAGGTGGTATTTCATTGTAATTTTGATTTGTATTTCCCTAATGATTAGTGACGGTAATTTTTTTTTCATGTACTTGCTGGCAACTTGTATATCTTCTTTAGAGAAATATCTGTTTGAGTCCTTTGCCCATTTTAAAATCAAGTTGTTTTATTTTTTTGTTGTGGAGTTATAAGAGTTCTTTATACATTGAGATATTGACATCTTACAAACCTATGATTTGTAACGATTTCCTCATTCCATGGGTGGCCTATTCACTCTTCATAGCGTTCTTTGAAAAACAAAAGTTTTAAAATTTTGATGAAGTCAAATTTATCTTTTTTTCTGTTGCTTTTGCTTTTGGCATCATATCCAAGAAATTGCCAACTTCAAAGTCATAAAACTTTCCCTCTATGCTTTATTTTAAGAGTTTTAAAGTTTTAGCTCTTCAGTTTAGTTGATCTATTTTTTTTTAAGATTTTATTTTTAAGTAATCTCTACACCCAACATGGGGCTCGAACTCATAAGCCAGAGGTCAAGAGTCACATGTTCTTCTGACTGAGCCAGCCAGGCCCCACTGTTGATCTATGTTGAGTTAATTTTTGTATATGGCATAAGGCAATGGTCCAACTTTACTTTTTTGCATGTGGATACATACACCTTGGTTAAATTCTAATCTTGTTATTTTATTCTTATAGTTCTTGCATATTTTGGAGTAAGCAAAGCCTTAGGCACTTTGTAATTTTTTTTTTTTTAAGATTTTGTTTTTAAGTAGTCTCTACACACAAAATGGGGCTAGAACTTACAACCCCAAGATCAAGAGTCACATGCTGTAGTGACCAAGCTATCCAGGCACCAGGTACTTTGTATTTTGGTTGCTATTGTGAATGAAACTTCTCTTCTTTGCCCTACGCCCACATACAGTTAAATTTTCTAACTGCTTCTTACTGGCTTATAGGAAATCTATTTTTTTTTTCCTATCAACAGTTGTATGATTGAATTCTCTTGCTAATTCTGAATTTTTCAGTTGCGTGTCCTAGAACTTCTAGGCACGCAGAAATATTCTTTGCAAATACCTCATGAAATTTGGAAAAGATGTCTCTTTGTCCGTGTCTTACTGACAAAATGAACCTTTCAACTTTCAATATAAAAGAACCATGGCCAATCTTAAAGTCCACGACATATCTCTTTAAGTTGTATAACGGTTATCTTGGCACATCACACAGCTCCTCTGTCTGTATATACTTCTAGAACCTGTTCTACTCAGAGTGTGGTCCTCAGACCAATAGCATCAGCATCACCTGGGAGCTTGTTAGGAAGTGAAATCCTTAACTATACTGTATTTAAAATGAAAAGCTTAATAAAATAAAGAAGGATATTAAAATCCATGGGCTCCACCCCAGACCTACTGAATCAGAATATGCACCTTAAGATCCCCAGGTAATTTGTATACATGCTAAAGTTTGAGAAGTACAGCTCTAGAGGTTCATGAAATAGCATCTCTTTCTTTCCTTTTAAGCTTTCCTCCATTTCCAACCACAACTCATTAGATACTATTAAATGCTAGCAAAAATCTTTCAAAAGGGCAATATGTCGTCTAATCTTGGGCAGGAATAATGGTGCTGAGCAAACTGGATACCCACATGCAAAAGAACGAAACTGGACCCCTGTCTTATATCATATACAAAAATTAACTTGAAATGGATTAAAGACTTAAATGTAAATTCTAAAACCATGAAACACCTGGAAGAAAGCATACAGGAGAATTTCTTTAACATTGGTCTTGGCAATGATTTTTGCCAATGGGGAAAAATATTTGCAAACCATCTATCTGATAAGGGGTTAATATCCAAAATATATAAGGAACTCCTACAACCCAACAGCAAGAATAACCTGACTGAAAAATGGCAAAAGACCTGAATAGGCATTTTTCCAAAGAAGGCACACAAATGGCCAACAGGTATATGAAAATGTACTCAGCAACACTAATTATCAGGGAAATGCAACTCAAAACCATAATGAGATATTGCCTCACACCTGGTATGATGGCTAGTCTCGAAAAAGACAAGGGATACTGGGCACCTGGGTGGATCAGTCAGTTAAGTGTCAGACTGTTGATTTCGGCTCAGGTCATAATCTCATGGTCGTGAGGTTGAGCCCTGAATCAGGCTCTGCACTGACTGTGGAACCTGCTTGGGATTCTCTCTCTGCCTCTCTCTCTCTGGCCCTCCACAGCTTTCTCTCTCTCTCAAAATAAATAAACATTTAAAAAAAAAAGACAAGAGATAACATGTGTTGGTGAGGAGGTGAAGAACAGGGAACCCTGGTACACTGTTGGTGGGAAGGTAAATTGATGCAGCCATTATGGAAACAGTATGGAGTTTCTTCAAATAATTAAAAATAGAACTACCATATGATCTAGCAATTCTACTTCTGGGTATATATCCAAAGGAAATTAAATAAGGATCTTGAAGAGACATCTCTACTCCCATATTCATTGCAGCATTATTTACAACAACCAAGACATGGAAACAACCTAAGTGCCATCAATGGATGAATGGATAAAGAAAATGTAATATGTATGTATGTATGTATCTATATCCATCTATCTATCTGTCTATCATCTGTCTATCTATCTATCTATCTAGGAATATTATTCAGCTATAAAAAAGAAAGAAATCCTGCCATCCAGAGTGTGAAAGACAAATACCTCATGATCTCACTATGTAGAATCTAAAAAAGTTGATCTCACAGAACCAGAGTGTAGAATGGTAATTGCCAGGGGCTTGGGGACAGGGGAAATGTTGATCAAAGGGTATAAGCTTTTGGTTATGTATGATGAATAAGTTCTGGGGGTCTAATGTGCAGCATGGTGATTGTAGTTAATAATGGTGTATTGTACACTTGAAATTTGCTAAGAGAGTCGATTATCATTGTTCTAACTATACACATTAAAAAAATGGTAACCATGTGACACGATGGTTAAGTTAATTAACTTGATTGTGGTAATCACTTCAAAATGCATATTAGAGCATCACATTATACCCCAACAATTATGCCGTACAACCTAAATATGTACAATTTTTATTTATCAATTAAGCGTCAGTAAAGCTGGGGGGAAAAAGAGCAAAAGTAGACTAAAAATAGGATGTTAGAAAGGAAAGCAGGCTTAGGAAGCATTCTGTTTGAGTTTCCAAAAGTCCATCTCAGCAGTTCCATGATTTTGGACTTAGTGATATAACTTTATACAATCATTTACTAGTAATCTTTATATGAGCTTATCTTCAACTAACATAATGAAAACCTATATACTTGCCAAAATAGAGCATTACTGTACAAATGAGTTAATAAAAACAAAAGAATTTTATTCAAAATAAAAGTAACAATTAATTACAAGTAATAGTGAATCTATTCATATAAATATATATTGGGGTGACTGGATGGCTCAGTTGGTTGAGTGTCTGACTCTTGATTTTGGCTCAGGTCATGATCCCAGGGTTGTGGGTTCGAGCCTTGTGTTGGGCCCACCTGATCGTGGAGCCTGCTTAAGATTTTCTCTCTCTCTCTCTCTCTCTGCCCCCTCCCCCATTCATGTATGCTCTCTCCCTAAAGTAGAAAGCATCTAAAAAAAAAATACATATATATATATATATATATATATATATATATATATATATACACACATATATATATGTATATTTAGGGGGCTCCTGGCTGGCTCAGTTGGTAGGGCATCTTGATCTCTGAGTCATGAATTCAGGCCCCACACTAGGCATGGAGCCTACTTAAAAAAAAAAAAAAATATATATATATATATATATATACACATATATATATATATAATATATTTTATTATTAAAATATATATGTTTTTAACAAACTGTTTAAATATATAAAAAAGTAATGAGGCCATTCATGATTTGCTGGTAACTTGATGTTGCTAAATGCAAGACTACCTGAGGTTCTACATCAATGAAAACATTTAAGAAGTTGTTTAAAAGCTAACAAGCATGTAGGGCTTACCATGTACCAGGCATAGATCTTGAACACATATCTATTCTTCACAAGGCCCTCCCAAGGCATTTAGTAGCATCCTTCATGTTTTACAGGTGAAGAAATTGAGGCTGTAAGAGATCAAGCAATTTGTGAGAGGCCACAGAGCTAGTCAGTGGCAGAGTGAGGCTCTGAATCCAGGCATGTCTGTCTCAAGGGTCTAGCACCTGCCGCTGCTTAACCAGCACGAAGAAACCCAAGTCAGGTGTGCATTTAGTTGGAAAGAGCAAAGATATATGATTTACCTTCTCGAATTATTTTTATGTCCATTGATCCAGACTTTTTACACCAAACAGTTGTCAATTTTTGAAGGTGTTAGCTTGACATATTGCTGACAAAGTGCAAGGATGTGGCTAGGAATTTAGGAGCTAAGAATGCAACTCGTTGATGCGCAGCACCTGCTTTAACTGTGCCTCTGAGCAATCATGCCCTCTTCTCATGGCCACAAATAAATTCTTGCATCTTTTACAACCAACACAGCTGGCTCGTCCTCATAATGAGTGTGACTTGCGGGTGGAGTGACTGCTATCTTCATCGGTAGCTTATATGGTAGAGATGAGTTACAATCTTCAAATTTAGGTGAGGAAGACATGTAGTTTTGTTAAGCAGGTGAAGTTCCCACTCTGAGTTTCCCTCCCACCAGGCCGGCAGGAAATCTAACTGCCGTCATTCTTAGACCCTCTCCTCCTCGACCCCGGATGTGCAAAGTTCAGGGGTCAGAAGCAGAAAAAACCCCGAGCCTCAGCACAGTCCACATGGTTATGGCCCTGCTGACCTTAGGATCCTTCTCTCTCGGGGGCTCTGCTGCTTCTGGGCTGGCCAGGGGCCTGGGACTCTGGTGGACTGGGGAGGCCACTGCCTGAGCTATGACTAACTCTCTGCCTCATGGGAGTCATTCCTTAGAGAGTTGCCCCTCTTTGGTATAGGCTGCATGTGTCTTGTTCTCTGTGCTTTGTAGACTTGGGCTTTGAGAAAGGCACAGTCTTGGACAACAGGCTGCTTCTGCTTTTCGTGAAGCTATGGTACTCAAAGGAAGAAGTCACAAAACCCAGCCTCCTGCTTAAAATGGGGGGAAAGGGAGAATAGAAGGAAGAGAGAGTTTATTAGGTTTCCCTGGCACAAAAGGAACAATTTTTTGTTTAAGTTTATGTATTTATTTGGGGTGGGAGAGGAAGGAGGGGCGGAGAGAAAATCCCAAGTAGGCTCTGCGCCGTCAGCACGGAACCCAACGTGGGGTTCGATCTCACGAACCGTGAGATTATGACCTGAGCTGAAATCAAGAGTCCAACGCTTCACTGCATGAACCACCCAGGCACCCCAGACATAGTTTTAACTGTAATGAAAGAACACCATGATCTTTAAAAACTCTAGGTGCTTCAGTTGGTCTTCAGTGATGTGTCATCAGTGAGCACATTCTATTAGTTGTTCTCACAAAGGACAACCTTGCCTTTGACACCTCTCTTCCCCAAATCAGCTGGTCACACAACCCTCTGTGAATAAGCACCGTATTTTTGAAGGGGTAAACTCTGCAGGTATACTGTCCGTGTTTTATGCACCGAGCTTGCTTAGCCATGACCAAAATCTAGTATCTGGCAATATTGTTTTAAACTGGGAGCCCTACCACCTTCCCACTCAGTGTGAAGCTGGAACAGACACTTGGGCCTCTTCTCTGAGGGCTGGTGAGGGCTGACCGGTGCCCTGGCCTGGCTGAGCTCTCTGCCCACTGAGGGCTGGCTTTGTGGAAGATGGTCTGAGTGCACAGAGGCTGGCCCAGCCCTTCCTCGGGTGGGAACCAAGGATGCAGGGCCTGTTTTCTGCCATCAGGAGAGTGCAAGTGCTGAGCAGAATCTGGCCTGGAACGTAGAGGAGGCTGTATCCTTTATTCCAGCCCCTTCCCATGCCCAGGCCACTGGGTCAGATTCTGTCCACTGACCAAGCAGCCAGGGTTCAGAGCCTCTCTTCTCTCTAGTGCCCCCACAGCAGGCAGGTGGCTGTCCTACATGTCCTTTCTCTGGACAGCTGAGCCACTCACTCTGCCCCTGACTTTCAGAGTAAAGCTACCTTCAGTCATTACAGGGAATCTCCTTTACCCCTGGCTCCCCAGAGGCGAAGCTGCTCTTAGTGGGCAAGAGATGATTTTCTGTCACTTTTCTCCCTGAAAAAGTGGGAAAACCACACAGATTTGATCTCTGTGGGCACCCTATTAAATGTTTAAAACATCAGCCACACAAGCAAACAGATCAGTGTTTTATGCACAGCCCGGAATGATTAGGCATGATAAAGAAGGGGAGGCCTGGCTTGTCAGTCAGGGATGCCGCTGTCTGCTCGCTCAGTGATCTTGGTTAGAAAGGTCGTTTAACCTCTCTGGGCCTCAGTCTGCTCATCCATTAATTGGCATGTGTGGGGGGTGAGGAGGACAAGTGGGAGGACAGCTAATACCTACCTCTCAGTCTCACAGTAGAATTAAATGGCAATTACGAAATCACAGGATTCCTTTGTGAATGGTATAGCTCTCTCCAGGTGGAAAGCATTTACTGGCGTTACATTTGGGCCTCCCCACTATAGCGTCTTCAACATTTAACACTGAATTGTGATTTATAAAACAAAATTGACCGAAAGATGGGTGAATGTGTGTACGTTTTTTGACAACTGAGTGTAGCCCCAGAATTCAACCCATATCATGGAAGAGAGGGAACGGGTGACCCCGAGAGAATCTGAAGGTGTATAAAATGGTGACCTCCCCATGGTTAAGCCATACATTCTAACTTATAATGAACATGCTTGGTGGTCTCAAAGACTGCAGGGGTAGCCCTCTCTCCCCCTTTTCAAGTTCTGGCTCTTTTCCCCTACCCCCATCCATCTGTCCACCTAGCCACAGTTACTCCTGCCCCGGAGTCCTGTGGCTCCATCTGTCCTCTCCTTGATGGCCCCAGGGGTGCCAGATGCCAGGAGAAGGCAGAGGAGTCCTGAACTATAATGTCTTCTCAGGGAGGTGAACCAGCAAAATAACCAGTCTTTCACCAGCTCAGATGAACAAGCCTGTAAATTTCTCCCTCAGGCTTTTATGTCAAAACAACTGCCTGACCCAGGCGGAAGGAAGGATAAAAGCCCATCTGGTGGCATAAACATTCAGTTCATGGCTGCTGGCAGTGAGAGGGCTTGATGTACTTGGAGGAAGGGAAGCTGGGTTGGGGGTGTTTGAGGATCAGCTTTGGAAAGGGTCACTTTGAAATTTAGTCGTTAAAGTCAGACTTGCACATGAGTTTAGAAAGATGCACCACCAACCACATAGGAAGACTTTAAAAATCCTTTCACTCCCTGGGTCAATGATCTCTGAGCCATACCTGATTGATCGATCATTCCTTCATTCATTCATTCTGCATTTACAAGTGCCTGAGAGCAACAGGATTGCATTTTTTGGATCCACTCCTAAATTATTTGTGACCTCCGCCAGATGTTGGGTTCCTGTGGCCACTGGTCACCAATTTAGGCCTGGAGAAAAGCATCACATTTCCAAAACTTTCCTGCTCTGAGGTAATTAACTGCCTATCACCTGATGAGATGCAAAACCTGCTTCATCTTGTGTTGACAAGAACTAGCTACTGGTAAGTGCTTGTTTTGTTGTACAAGTGCTTTTTAATTTTGCATTTAAATTCTAAGAGTCCCTTAGATGCTATCATTGGGAAACATGACTCTAAAAATACCAAATTATAAAGAAATTACAGCACAATAAGTATTTTAATCACTTTTTATGGCTTGCAATCAAGTTGACAAATACAAAAATTGCTTGAGTATTATTTTTTCAAACATCCTGTAATTAGCGCTCTTGTTTTCCATCTTCTTGGAACAGGATGAGCTTTGCTGTACATTGTTGCTTCACTACCAAGGAACATGGGAGAAGAGTGGTATCTTCTAGCCAAACAATCTTTAATGTCTTTATTTAAAAAAATCCTTGTGGGGCTCCTGGGTGGCTCAGTCGATTAAGCCTCCGGCTCTTGGTTTCAGCTCAGGTCATGATCTCATGATTTGTGAGTTTGAGCTCCCCATCCAGCTCTATGCCGACAGTGCGCAGCCTGCTTGGGATGTTCTCTCTTTCCCTCTTGCTCTCTGTCCCTTCCCTGCTCATGGTCTCTCTCTCTCCCTCTCTCTCAAAATAAATAAACTTAAAAAAATCCTCCTGATGGACTGGTATCTTCTGGAAATAACTTTCTGCAGTGTTTTCTTATGAAACATACTTTCTTAATCATAATATAATCACATAATCACAAAGACACCTAAAGGTGTCTCTACAGCCCTCCCCTGTTCATCTCTGATGGTCACAACAAGAAATGTATCATGGGAGGGCTTGGTCATCTTCCCAGTGGGGCTGACCCCAACCCACCCTCCTTTCCCTTAACTCCCCATCACATCTCTTTCTTCCATTAATTTTCTCTAGATCTTAATAAAAACATATTTAGATATTCAACAAGAATGATAAATATTCTGGGAGAGTGTCTAGTCACTGTAATTTCCAAGGTTGTAAAAAACACTTTATTTTTACTTTGTTAGGTAAACATTCACAGATCAGTGAAACTATCTGCCATCAATGACATCAGACTTTTGGGAGGTCTATGGTCACAGTCTAATTTGAAAGTTACAGTTAGAATCTGATGAAATCACAGTGGGTGTTGCAAGAGACACCCTGGCTGAAATTTGAAGATTATTTTGAAACTGCTTAGTTAGTATCTTCTTTTAAATATATATTCCTATGTACTGCTCATGAATTATAATTAGCATGGATACTCTGTCATACCATAAGTATTGTCAATGACTCTTGTAAATACACATTTGCTTCGTAATTACTCCATGTAACTGAATGCCAGCCACGTACAAGGTCACTTTTAATCACCTTATAGCTCTGCTGAAGACTTAATTACAAAGGAAAAGGTGGGATTCTTGTCAACCAGCTCTGTAACCCTCAAAAAGTACATTGCATTGTGGGATGCTAGCATTCCAAGAGGTTCATTTAAATTCCCGCTTGCTTCTATGTATATCAATTTTCTTCCTTCCTTCTTTTCTTTTCCTTTCATCTATCTATATCTATCTATCTGTCTATCTATCTATCATCTATCTATCTATATGTTGGACACTATTATAGATTCTAAGAACCTTATAGATATATATAGCTTATATCTTTAAAATCACCTTTTAGCGCTGCTGAAGACTTAATTACAAAGGAAAAGGTGGGATTCTTGTCAACCAGCTCTGTAACCCTCATAAAGTACATTGCATTGTGGGATGCTAGAATTCCAAGCGGTTCATTTCAATTCCCACTTGCTTCTATGTATATCAGTTTTCTTCCTTCCTTCCTTTCTTTTCCTTTCATCTATCTATATCTATCTATCTATCTATCTATCTATCAATCATCTATCTATCTATATGTTGGACAGTATTATAGACTCTAAGAACAGGCAGAAGGGTCAGAAAATAGCTTATCCAAAGTTTTCAGTCCAAATCCAAACCAACCAATCCAATTTGGAACAATTCAAGATGAGCTATATGTTATTGATGGGGAGCTAGCATCCAATCTTTCAAAAAGTTTATTGTTCTAAAACTTCTATTGTAGCACTATCAACCAGCAACTTCATGTAATTGTGGGTGATCACTATTGGCAATTTATTTAAAAAGTAAAACAATTTCTGGCTTCTGTCACCTGGGGGTATGATAATATGTTGTGAAATGCTGTGCAAACTCTGAGGTGCTCCAGAAGCGATAAAATTTTTGTTGTTATTTACCAGCATTGAAATGCTTTGATTTTTGCTATTCCTTCTGACTTTTGATTTTTTTTTTTTTTCAAAGACCAATGTAGGAGCCACCGTTTGGGAATGGAACATATGGATGAAAGTGAATCTGCACGAACAGAACCTGGGCATGGTGAAGCCTGACCTTTCCCCTTGCCTTCCTTCTTTGGACAATTATAGTCTCATCCGCATATGCTTTCCTCAAAGATGCTATTTAAAGAGAAACTACATCTACTTGGCTCAAATCATCCCTGTGAAATAGACACTTCTATAGTATTTGGTTTCAATAAGGCAAAAATAAACACAAATTATATCCATTTAACTTTTATTTTAAATCATCTGCTGAAATTCTAGTCTTTTAGAAACATAATTGTGTATCAGATAACAATTCAAGTTAGGAAGATTATAGGTATAATGTAGGGCAGGGCAATAAAATGAATGGGGAACACTTTCCATAATTATAAATTGAAATGAAATCTTTAAAAACAACTAAATGACTTCTGGCAAAGTTAAACCTTGGCTAAGCCAACTGAAGTTGATTGGGGATCTATCTGTGTAACCAGCTCTCCAGATCAAGTGTCTTGTTACATATTGGGCTCTGACTGTTGACATCTGGTAATCGCCAATGATCTGTTTAGCTACTCTGGTGATCTACCTATCCACCTTATTTTCTGGCATTCTAAGATATTTGTTGGTATGTTTGTATCCATTAGAATATAGTTTGGCTGCAAGCGACAGAGATCCAAAATAACAGTGGTATAAATAAAGAGAGTTTATTTTTCTTTTATATAGAAGTCCAAGATGGCTAATGACTCTCTTTCACTAAGTCATTAGTGGACCCTACTCCTTCTGTATAATCTAAGGTGACTTCTCTCCATTTCTGAATTCCAGCCAGCATGGGGGAGGAGGGTGCACGATCTGGAAGCTGCACGCGTCACTGGTCCTCATAGACCAGTACCTGTAACTAGATCACATAGGTCTACAAGTGACCACTCAGCTGTGAGGGACTTAGGAAATGTTGCATCTATTTTGGTCAGCTATGTGCTCAGCTAAATAACCAGGTCCTATCACTGGAGAAGAAGGGGAGAATAGATAGTAGGGAGCAACGAATGGATTTTGACTACATACCGTATCAAATGCCTATGTATCCTCAAGCCCAGTGCCACACACCAGTGGTTCTTCTTTTAAATTAAAAAAAATTTTTTTTAATGTTTATTTTTGAGAGACAGAGCATGAGTGGGGGTGGTGGGGGTTGCAGAGAGAGGGAGACACAGAGTCCAAAGCAGGCTCCAGGCTCTGAACTGTGAGCACAGAGCCTGACGTGGGGCTCAAACTCATGAACTGCGAGATCATGACCTGAGTCGAAGTCAGACGCTTAACCGACTGAGCCACCCAGGCGGTCCTACACACCAGTGATTCTTAAAGCGTGGTCTCCAGACCAGCATAACCTGGAAACTTTATAAAAATTCAAATTCTCACCCTCTGTCTCCCTTCCCAAATCAGCTCCCGAATCATAAACTTGGGGTGGAACCCAGTGATCTTGGTTTCAACAGGCCCTCCAGGTGGTTCTGATGCCTGCTAAGGTTTGGGAACCACTGGTCCGTGCTATGCTTTTCCAAAAAGCCAGATGGAAAGTTGGGCATTAGAGGAGATGAATCAGGAAGGAGAGGCCTGAAAGTGGTCAGTTTCTGATCCTTGACTGCTCTTGTCTTTATGAAGCCACCCCTTGT
This sequence comes from Leopardus geoffroyi, assembly GCF_018350155.1. Taxonomy (NCBI): domain Eukaryota; kingdom Metazoa; phylum Chordata; class Mammalia; order Carnivora; family Felidae; genus Leopardus; species Leopardus geoffroyi. The sequence goes on from NC_059332.1 coordinate 100,960,582, forward strand.
AAATCCCTTTTCCTGATCAGTGACCAACCTCTAGGGCCATGCCATATGGTGGGAAGATCATGGGATTATGGATGACCTTTCCCAGGAGGATACTTCACCTTGTCGTGACCTATTTTTTTCCTATATAGAATGGGTTGGAGCGCAGGGGTAGAGTGAATGATCTTGACAATTGTCTCTAGCCCTATCTCAGATCTGTGCATTGTTCTGATGGCTTGCTGGAGTCCTAGCTTTGTCCTTTTCCACCAACAGTGGAGATGGTGCAGTCTGGGCCTTAAACACAAGGATCCCAGAGTCAGGCAGGTTTGGGTTTGAACCCAAGGCACCTCTGCTTATTAGCTGTGTGATCTCGGGCAAGTTGCTTCACTTCTCTGGATCTTAATTGCATCACCTATAAAGTGATGATAATAAAGTTAACTCACTGGACGGCGTTAGGGATTAAATGAAATGTGTGCATGTGTGTAAAACATATAAACATAGTGCCTGGCATAAAGTAAACACTAAATATGTGGCAGCCATTACTGTGGTTTGGGACACACATCAAGCGAACAATCGTTTCTTCCCAGATCTCTCTCTTTATGTGGGGAATCTTTGCCAAGTGATTCTTTTCTCTTTTGTGACGTCTGATACACTTCAGAAAATAAGACCAAACTGGTACATACCCTTCTGGAAACCTAAAGCCTTCCTTACATAGAAAAGGACACAACACCATTAGTAAAGCAACCTTCCACATCTACAAATCTCTCATGGATATGGTCTCCCTTGAGCCTCCTATAAAAGGTAAAAGCAGCTTTAGTCCTGTTTTACAGATAAGAAAACAAAAGCTCAGGAAAATTAGGTGGCTGAAGCAAGGTCACCCGGCAAACCAGCGAGGAGTCTAGCTTCAAACAATTGTGTCTGACTTGGCTGCCGCCACAGAAACCAGGGTTTAGGTCTATTGGAAAAAATCCGTCCTTTTCTGCATCTCCCGATAGCCTATAAACTCTTTTTATTTCCTAGCTCCCCCATTATCTTTGGATCCCAGCGGCTAATCCGCACCTGGCACGGAGCAGGTGCCCAACAAATGTTTGTGGAATGACAAAACGAGTGAAAGAAGCCAAGCTGTTCGACTCCCACACCAGAGCTCCTTGCACTCCATGCAAGGCTTCCCTTTTCCAAGTGTTTGGAGTCATGGCACAAAGAAAGGCTTCCTCTGCTGCCCTCGGAAATATGGCTCGGTCTGCTCATCGCCATCATCCATCGCTTGCCAGCATGGAATGGAAACGTAGCTCTGGTCAAGCAGCAAATCCCCTGCTTGTGTTTCCTCCTCCTCCCTTCCTCTGGGACTCACCAGCCTCAGCCTGTCTCTCATGGGTGCCGTTATTTTTGTAGACACTCTGCAGAGCAGATGTTCCTGAGAGGGCATCTGACTTCTCTTGCTGTAGTGTCTTTCACCCGAACAGCCAATTAGGTTGCTCATGTCCCTCAACTCTAAAGATGGGGGAAGCGAAAAAGATGAGTCAATGTAATGGGAGAATTCTGCCTCAGACATCATATGCTCCCCCTCCCCCTCGCCCACCCTCAGATTCCCCCTCCCCACTGTCAACATTGGCGTCTGTCAGCTGGTGGCCAGACACTTGAACAGACTGTGCCAATTAGGGAAGTCACACCTCCGGGTTGGCAGGCACACTATTGTGCCTGGGCCCCCAGCAGGGAGCCATATGGCTTTCGGGGCAAAGGATTTGCCAGAGAGGAACAAGGGAGTAGCCCCAAGGGCAACTCTTATCATGTGGCAGGCCCCCTCTGAACGCTGCTCTCAGGTAAACATGCAAGATGATCTGTCTTCTTTTGCAGATTTTGTTGGAGCCATTGTTGCCTCTCTTGCAATCATCTTGCTTCATTCGTGGGGAGGTTACACTGGACTTCTCTTGGCCTGATTGAAACCTATCTGTTGTTCTGTTGTTCTTTATTACTCTCCACCACCCCGCCACCCCCTGCAGCCCCTTCTTCAGTGAGCTTGGAGTTTTGCCATTTATACTGGGTACATTTGAAAAAGACGGTCACGACCTCTTGGAGTTGTGAAGAGTTTTGCGAAGCCCTCTCACCTCCCCAGGGTGGTTCTGAATGAATTAGTTAGAGTAAGTAGTGGCCTTTCATTTTGGGGATGAAGACACTGAGCTCCGGGAGGATTAAGTAATTGGTCTGCCACATGTCAGAGAAGAAAGAAAGCTGGACTGAGAATCTGGACTTTGCTCCTGGTAGTCCACAGCCTGGTTACGACCGGCCGCATGTCCTCCATCATTCACTTAACTTTGGCATCAACTTTCTCATCTGCAATTCAAGGGAAAAATAATCCCTGAGGTCCTGTTGGGTTCCAAGAGGCTTTATTTCCAAGGTCACTTCGTTTATAAGTGATCTAAACGAGATTAAACCACCATACGGCCATGTCCTGTCACAGAAATTGATCTTTAAGTGAGTTGCTTCCCCCCGCCTTATTTTGTTTTATTTTTAATGGTTATTTATTTTTGACAGAGAGAAAGAGACAGAGCATGAGCGGGGGAGGGGCAGAGAGAGCGAGACACAGAATCCGAAGCAGGCTCCAGGCTCCGAGCTGTCAGCACAGAGCCCGACGCGGGGCTCGAACTCACAGACCGTGAGATCATTACCTGAGCCGAAGTCGGACATTCAACCGACTGAGCCACCCAGGCGCCCCTCCCCTTATTTTAACGATGGAAAATTTCAAACACACACAAAAATAGAGACAATAATAGAATGAAGCCTCACATGCCATAAACCAGCTTGAACCAGACCGACATTTGCCCATCTTGTTTCCTCTAGCCTCATTTTAAAAATGATCTGCAGTATTTTATTTCTTTTTATTTTATTATTTTTTAAAATTTGTTTATTTTGAGAGTGGGTGGGGGGAGGCAGAGAGTTAGGAAGAGAGAGAGTCCCAAGCAGGGTCTGTTCTGTCAGTGCAGAGCCTAACACCAGGCTTGGTCCCACAAAACGTGAGCCAAAATCAAGAGTTGCACGGTTAACTGACTGCTCCACCCAGGCTCCCCTGCAGTATTTTAAAACTAAAGCCTGTATATCATATTATTTCACCAGTACGAATTTTAGAGTCTCTAACTAATAGAGATGAAAAAGAAAGAAAGACATAAGCACCATGCCGTTACCACACCTAACAGAATTAATTGCATTACCCCTTCCATATTCAATTTACCGATTTCCGCACAGGTGTCTTTTTTATAGTTAATTCATCTGAATCAAGTTGAAAACAAGGTCTACACATTGTATTTGGTTTTTCCATTTCTTCTAAGTCTCTATCATCTACCTCCACCCTCTTTTTTTCTTCTCATGCTATGGCCTTGTGACAGCAAACAAGTCATTTGTCCTGAAGAATGTTCCATGTTTTGGATTTAGCTAATTGCTTCTCTGTGGTGTCATTCAGCTCCTGCCTCTGTCCTCTGTATTTCCTGTAAATGGGTAGGCAAAAACTAGAGGCTTCATGAGATTCACATTCAATTTTTTTTCCCTTCCAAGTGGCACACGTACTTTCTGTTGCATGACCTTTTGAGGCCCATAAAATCTGATTGGCCATTTTTTTTTGTGATTCTGAGACTGAGATTGATTACAGGGTTCAGATATTATCAAAGAGCTCTCTCCATTACGAACGAACTCATTTTTTATTTGCATTTGCCTTTAGCCTCCATATTAATAGATCCATCAAATTTAGAAAAATGTATCTGCCTTTATCCTATTCTCTTTCATCTTTTTCAGCCTTTTGCTATTTCCCATGGTAGACATTAATTTTCTTCCTCTCCTACCACTGAAATATTAAAGACAAATGAAAAGCAGTATACTGAAAAAAAAGGAAAACCTCAAAGGTGCGCCCAGACGTTTGATTTGGCGTAAGGACAGTCCGCTACTCATTACAACAGTTTTTTGTTACAAATGAACTTCTCGTTGCTGTTTTGTAAGCCCCTCGGTGGAAATTCTGGAAAGTAATTGAGAATTTATACTTAGGTAAATTATGTAAATGAAAGGCCCGGAGAAAATGATAAATACCACTCTCAGGAATGCACCTAAGGATTTTTTTGTAGTTGTTGTTCAGTTAGGATTTTTAAAACGTCTTTTTGCTCAGCAGGCATGCTTCTGCTTTTGTTTCTTTTCCACACAAGACAGGAGCACCCCTCAGGTGCAGCCTGGAGGCAGGCAGGGCAGAGGGTAGGGGGTCTTTCCCCCCAGGGAGCATTGCTGGTCTCCCCCCCCCCCCAGTGGAACGGCACATTTAACGACTGGCACAAAATGGCGTCTGAGTTGTACCTATCACTTGTGTGTGCATTGGCATCATATTAATTTAGATCAGGGACACTGATAAACGTCGCAGGGCACATGCTATTATAAAGAAATCAGTAGGAGCCTGTCAGAGTTATTTCTAGCTCTCTGTAATTACAGCGGGTCTTACATGCATTCCCACACGTTCACACCCCTATAGAAAGGCAACACGCTTTTGAAAGAAAGTCTATTACAATAATAGATAGTTGAAGTAGGCTTTTAAAATATAATACCGTCCTTTGTGCTGTCCTGCCAAACGGGTTCCCTACCTATCGGTCCTTTCTTCACTCCCTTCTTTCTTCCTTTTTTTCTTCTTTGCTTTTAAGCTGCCGCTCTGCCCCCTGTAACCAGTGATTTTGCATGAGGCACAAAAACTCTTGGAGCCTCGGTTACCTTCCTTGCCTTCTTGTCTTCCCTACAAAGTTGTTAACAATACCTACCTGGGGATGGATTGTGAGGATTAGGAGATGGGGTATCTTTGAAGGCCTGGTAAACCGGAGAGACATTGCAAGGATGCTGCTGTCATCTCTTACTCAGCCCAAACTTTGGAGTTTAAAACTTTTTGGTGGTTCCTCCTTGCTGTTGGTGTAGCACAGAGTCTTTCAAGGTGCTTCTAGGCTCTGCAGGATCGGGCCTCTCTGTCTTCTCCAATCTTCTATCTCCCCACCCTGGACCATTTCAGTCCAAGTCTCCCGACATCCTGAACTTTATTTTGGACACTTCATGTGCTGTGTTTTCTGCCTTCATGCCTTTGTATGTGCTGTTTCCATGGCTTAGAGCGTTGTTCCTCACCTCCTCCTCCTGGTTGGCTAACGCAACCTCGATGTTCGTGTTTCTGTTTAGATATTGCTTCATCTAGGAGGCTTTCCGTACTCTCCAAAAATTGTAGGGTACTATCAGAACACTTATCACTGATGATGTAATTTTTTGTTTACTTGACTCTCTCTCCCATTAAATTGTGAATTTTTCTGGGCGGGAATCATTGCTAAAACATTTGTTTTTGTAGCTCAAGTTCCTAGCCCAGAGTATCACACATAAATGGGATTCAATTTATTTGTTGCATGGATGAATAAAATACTAAATTTCACCTCTACTTTCTTTTTGGAAAGTTGATGTCTTCCACCTCCAACTTAGTTTTCATACTTTAGAATTATCATCTCACTGTGCACAGTCCTGTTTGCTGCAGGATATGCTGTAGCACCTTACTACGTGTCGACTTGTTCTCTAGTTTGTGTGTGTATCTTGCTATTATTCTGAGTCCCCCAGTAGGTAGAACAGGCACTCCACCGCAGTTGTATTAGTTATCTATTGCTATATAACAAATTGTCCCCAAAATGTAGCAGCTTAAAACAACAAACATTACCTCATACAGTTTCCATGGGGTAGGGATCCAGGAGTTGCTTAGCTAAGTGGTGCTGGTTCAGGATATCTCATTAGGATACAGTCAAGGCATTGCTTGGGATTGTAGTCTCTGAAAGCTTGACTGGGTCTGCCGGTTCTGTTCCCAAGATGGCCACTCACATGGCTGCGGGCCAGAGGCCTCAGTTCCTTACCACGTGTACCTCTCCTCGGGGCTCCTCACGTGTCCTCATAACATGGCAGCTGGCTTCCCCCAGAGAAAGTGAACCGGAGGGAGAGAACACGGGAAGCTATTGCGCCTTGTGTGATCTAGTCTGCGAAATCTCACACCATCACTTTTGCTTTTGTTTCTCCTGTTTGTAAGAAACGAGTCACTGGGTCTAGTCCATACTCAAGAGGAAGGGAATTATGATCTGAGAATACGGTCTGTATGGTTTCAGTTCTTGGAAAGTTCTTGAGACTTCTTGAATGGCCCATTATGTGATCGATTTTGTAACTCCTCCTGTGAGCTTGAATCGGGTTCAATGTTCTATGTTCAATTGGAATATTTAGTCCAGTATTGTAATTATTGATCATAGAACAATGTTCTATGTTCAATGTTCTATACATGAGTTTCCCAATTGTTTGTTCAAATCTTCTATATGCTTACTAATTTTTGTTAGTTTGCTTGATCTATTGATTACTGACTCTCTTACTTTGACTGTAAAATGTGTCTGTTTTTCTATGTAATTTTATCACTTTTTACTTCTATACTTTGAGACAATATTAGGTGCACAGATATTTAGAATTATTATATTTTTCAAGTGAATTTAACCTTTTTTCCCATATGTAAGAAAATATGCTTTTGCCTTAAAGTGTATTTTGGTGAGATTACTAGCATAGCAAATAGTTGCCTTACATATATTTTTCATTTCTTTACTTTCAACTTTTTTGTATTTTTATATTTTACAAGTAGCTCAGATTAGAAGTATGTAAGTAGAATTAAAAATATATGGTCTTTCCATTTCTTTGTATCTTCTTCAATTTCCTTCATAAGCTTTCTATAGTTTTCAGCATACAGATCTTTTACATCTTTGGTTAGGTTTATTCCTAGGTATTTTATGATTCTTGGTACAATTGTGAATGGGATCAGTTTCTTTTTTGTCCTTCTGTTGTTTCATTATTAGTGTATAAGAATGCAACTGATTTCTGTACATTAATTTTGTATCCTGCGACTTTGCTGAATTCATGTATCAGTTCTAGCAGACTTTTGGTGGAGTCTATTGGGTTTTCCATGTATCATATCATGTCATCTGCAAAAAGTGAAAGCTTGACTTCATGTTTGCCAATTTTGATGCCTTTGATTTCCTTTTGTTGTCTGATTGCTGATGCTAGAACTTCCAACACTATGTTAAACAACAGTGGTGAGAGTGGACATTCTTGTCGTGTTCCTGATCTCAGGGGGAAAGCTCTCAGTTCCCCCCCATTGAGGATGAATGGATAAAGAAATTGTGGTTTATATACACAATGGAATACTATGTGGCAATGAGAAAGAATGAAATATGGCCTTTTGTAGCAACGTGGGTGGAACTGGAGAGTATTATGCTAAGTGAAATAAGTCACACAGAGAAAGACAGATACCATATGTTTTCATTGTTATGTGGATCCTGAGAAACTTAACAGAAGACCATGGTGGAGGGGAAGGGGGAAAAAAAAAGTTAGAGAGGGAGGGAGCCAAACCATAAAAGACTCTTAAAAACTGAGAATAAACTGAGGGTTGATGAGGGGTGGGAGGGAGGGGAAAGTGGGAGATGGGCATTGAGGAGGGCACCTGTTGGGATGAGCACTGGTGTTGTATGGAAACCAATTTACCAATAAATTTCATATTAAAAAAAAAAGAATTATAAAAGCATAAAGACAATATGGTCTTGGGGCGCCTGGGTGGCTTAGTTGGGTAAGCATCCGACTTCGCTCTGGTTATGAACTCACAGATTGTGAGTTCAAACCCTGCGTCAGGCTCTGTGCTGACAGCTCAGAGCCCAGAGCCTGCTTTAGATTCTGTGTCTCTCCCTCTCCCTCTCTGCCCCTCACCCACTCACACTCTGTCTCTCTCTCTCAAAAATAAATAAACATTAAAAAATAGTTTTAAAAAATATGGTCTCAACACCTTTGCCTTTTTATTGGAATATTTAGTCCAGTATTGTAATTATTGATCTATTTGAAGTTATTATTAATCCTATTTTATACTTTATGGTGTCTCACTTTTTCCATGGTCCACCCCCCCTCGCCCCCACTTTGTCTTCTTTTGGATTATTTTTTGTCATTCCACTTTTTTTTTTAAGTTTATTTATTTATTTTTGAGAGAGAGAAAAAGCTGGAGTGGGGGAGGGGCAGAGAGAGAGGGAGAGAGAATCCCAAGCAGGCTCCGTGCTATCAGTGAGAGAAGCCTGATGTGGGGCTGGAACTCACAAACTGTGAGATCATGAGCTGAGCCAAAATCAAGAGTCAGATGCTCAACCAAGTGAGCCGCTCAGGTGCCCCTGTCATTCCACTTTTATTGTCTCTTATTAGTTCTGAAACTCTTCAGCTATCACCTCCTCAAATATTGCCTTTGTCCACCCCAGTATTTTCTTTTACTATCTCATATTCTCATTTTTATTAGATGTATGTTAGGCATTTGCCTGTATTTTCCATACTCAACCTCTTCTCTTTATTTTCTTTATCTGTGTGTTTGTTCTTTCTTTCTTTTTTTTTTTTTTAACAGTTTATTTATTTATTTTGAGAGACAGAGAGCAGGGGAGTGGTAGAGAGAGGGAGAGGATCCCAAGCAGGCTCTGCATTGGCAGCCTAGCCTGACGCAGGGCTCGAACTCACGCATCAGATGCTTAACTGACTGAACCACCCAGGAACTCCTCTGTGTGCTTTATTATAGCTAATTTTTTCAGCTTCCAGTTCTCTAATTTTCTCTTTCACTGTGTCTTATTTGCTATCAAACCTAATCATTAATACTTTTGGTTATTATGTTTTTCACTTCTAGAAATTCTATTTACTTTTCCGAAAACCTCCTCAGTTATTTTAAAAGCCTCTTGCTTCAGTTTCAGCCTAAGGATTTTTGGACTACCTTGGTAGTATGAATTGGGTGTAAAAATTCTAGGTTAAAATCATTGTGAAGGGTGAATTCTCAGGGGCTATTTCCCCCATTTTACTCAGTGCTGAGTTTCAGACAGGTAATTTTCCTCTCAGTGTCCTGTATCAGGGATGAGTATATTTCTGGCTTAGCTTGACTGACACCAAAGATATTATCTATTCTCCAAAGCCTTCCAAGCCATGAAAATTAAAGATCAGGTTGACTGGTGTAACAGAAAAAAAAAAAAAGTGAAAAAAGATTAACTTTAAAAACACTTAAAAAACAAGAACCATACACCAACTATTTGCCTAAGCTGATAACAAGGCATTTATTTAAATGAAATAAAGTGTTGCACCCACATATGCATATGCGCGCACATGCACGCACACACACACAAATGCAATGCAGCAGTTGTATATGGCCAAGAGTGATAATTGTCAAGATTAACAAAAATGTTTTTTAAAGGAAAACTGACAACAGTCATTGTAGCGACCAAGTTTCTCTTATGAGAAAAAGAATAACATAAGACTTGTTTTCGATAAAGTGCTCAACAAATGGGCAAGCATAAAGTAAATGATTCTGGCACTTCAGGCTTTTTATAATGTGGCTGCCTCTACGATAGAGACTAATTCTGTTTTGATTCATTCTTTTTGGATTTGCAAACCTGAGTACCACATGTGATTTGAGTGGAGCCAAACTCTCACAGGGCATAGGGGCCATCAGGTTGACCCCTCTGGAGACCTTCAGGAAGCTTTCATTTAGTAGAGACATGGGTGCCCAACATAGCCCTGAGCAGCAGCACCTAGGTGAGGGCCCAGGTATGGTGGTGGGATCCAGGGATATGTTAGCAAGGTCTTCATTAACAATTCTTGCGTGTATATGCCTCATATAGTTACAGTTATAGTTATAGTTATAGTTATAGCAGCTTTGTTTTCTCAGCCCTGGAAGAAATGTTCATTGGGCTGATTACTCAGCTAATCCTTTCCTCTGTGACCAAACAAGTGCCCTGACATCACTTAACACTGGAAAGGATATTGGAAATACATTTTTTTGAGTGTTCACCATGTCCCAAGGACTATTCTAAGTACTTTGCTTGTATTAACTCGTTTGATCCTCATAATGCTCTGAGATATTACCTCCTATCTAGATGGTGAAATATACCCTAAAGCTAGGTTTATCCAAGGTCTCCCAAAAAAGGCTGAGAATCAAAATCTTAACATGTTTTCAGATGTATTACTCTTTCCATTACAAGTAAATGATACTCTTCAGAGAGTAGCTTATGTACTTGGAGAACTTTGGCCCATATATGTGTGTATCTATTTATATACACATAAATATTAATGCATGACAACTGTAATAGATAAAAACCATAGGCCAAACACTTACTAACATCTGTAAAAAAAAAAAAAAAAACATGATAGCAAATACTTCTCAAGTTTACTTGGCAACTGGCTTAAACCCAATAAGAATTACCTTTGTCTTTTCCATTTTTTTTTTTTTAAGACAACTCTGTCATCTACCAAAGATTTAAGTTTGATGGTCTCTGGATTCTATTCTTTGCCTTCCCATTGAAATATTTGTTTTACTAAGCACATATTGTGCTTTCTGCATATTAGGTCATTCTTCTACCTTTCTTTTGAAAAAAAATTTTAAGTTTATTTATTTCTTTTTTAGAGAGAGAGAGAGAGAGAATTGGGGAGAGAAAAAGAGAGAGGAAGAGAGAGAATCCCGAGCAGGTTCCACACCGTCAATGCAGAGCCCGACATGGGGCTCAACCCCATGAACCGTGAGATCATGACCTGAGCTGAAATCAAGAGTCAGACATTTAACCGACTGAGCCACTCAGGCTCCCCTTACCTTTCTTAACTTTATTAGCTCTTTAGTAAATACTTTAATCCTCATAGCAGTCCATGAGAAGGCACAATTCTTCATTTTATTGATGAGGAACTAAGCTTCAGAAAAGTTAAGTAACTTGCTAAGGTCACTTGATGTGAGAGACAGAACCCCAGCATCCTGGCTCTAATGGCCACTGCTTAATCTCCTCATCATGTCACCTCTCCCATCTGTTCGGATCAAGAAGACAGAGTGTGCGACTCAGCAAGTACATTGGAATTCATGGATAAAATGAGCCATGACATCTTACTGGTTTTGATGGGGGAATAAATCCTTCTCTCTTCTTATAGTGGCAAGTTCTTCTCCTCTTCAGTTAATGTGTGTGCCATTTCTCAGTAGACACTCAGAATTAATGAATGAACCATGCTCTGTACCAGCCAGTAGAAGACCCATCAGAGCCACTTGACTGCATAGGGAAGCAGCTTCCCTGAGTTTAACATTAATCCCTTTACTCAACCCCTGTCTGCTGGCCAACCAGCCAGCGTCTTACACTTCCTCTCAGTGGTAATTACTCTGTAGTGTCCTTAGAGGAACTGGTAGAATTCACTTCCAATACGGATAGTGATAATCTTCCCTTCTCCTTCTGTCTCCTTGCTCCTCAATTATTTGGTGTTAAAAATAGCAATTATATTTACAGGGGAGGTATGACCTTCTGTGTCTATGTCTGCTTTCTGGCTGTTGCAGCAAGGGGAAGACTGACTCCCCCAAGGTACACACCAAGACGAACAGTCCCAGAGCTGTAGTTTACAGACCTTTTGTGATTTTAGTGTAGATTCTTCCATTTGTCAGTCAAGAGGGTTCCTATTAAGTCAGTTTAATACCATATATGCTCAAGTGGTGGGAAAGAATGACTCTTGGTTGATAGTAGAAGGAAATCTTCCCTAATTCTTTTTTAAAATTTTTATTTATTTATTTTGAGAGAGACAGAAAGAGAGAGGAGAGGCGGAGAGAGAGGAGAGAGAATCCCAAGCAGGTTCCTCACTGCCGGTGCAGAGCTGGATGAGGGGCTGGATCTCACCAACCATGAGATCATGACCTGAGCCAAAACCAAGAGTTGGATGCTTAACCAGTTGAGCCACTCAAGTGTCCCAATCTCCCCTAATTGTTTAAAGAAAAATTTTTTTTTAATGTTTATTCATTTCTCCAGAGACAGAGAGAGACAGAGTATGAGAGGGAAAGGGACAGAGAGAGGGAGACACCGAATCTGAGGCAGCCTCCCAGGCTCTGAGCTGTCAGCACAGAGCCCGACGCGGGGCTTGAACCCACAAACCGTGAGATCATGACCTGAGCTGAAGTCGGACACCCAACCGACTGAGCCAGCCAGGCACCCCTCCCTAATTCTTAATGCAAGCCTATTCAGACCAAGGACTCATTTTCTCCATACAGTGCCAACCCTGGGAGATTCCTTAGAGATGACCAGAATGAGGCCTTCCTGTGAACAGTAAGGAAGCTGATGTCCAAAGAGGCCAAAAGACTTGGTCAAGGAACACAAATTAGCTGGAAGTGTTGGGTATCTTCTGTTCACCCCTCCAGATTCACTGTCCATTCGCCTCCACCCTCCACCCATCCTGGGAAAACCTATTAGACTGTATCAGCAAACACCCCAGACCCCTGGACTGGCCACTGGGAGATCTGGCAGGAGATTAGGCACATCTGCAGGACGGAGTTAGGTTTTTATCTCCTTGCCCCCTCTACAAGTTTGCCTCAACCTGTGTGTCCTTCCACTGAAGGAGCAGCTCCTCTCAAGGTGGCCCTCAGTGTTCCCAGGTTTTTGTCTCTACCTGTGAATGCTGCTTCCTCACTTCCTTTTCCTCCACATGTAGCTTTCACCCGTCTCTAAGTTTCTTTGCCTTATACGTATCTACCATCTTTTTGTTTGTCACTTCAGTGTTTTCACGCATATTTCCAATTCCTCAGGCACAACTTTCACCTCTCTTTCTTAGGCCACACACCTCACTTGCAGATGCTCCCCTGGTTACCCTCTGACTGTAAACTTGAGAACAGCTAGGGCCTCTCCGTTGTAGGGCCTGGGGCTGCATCTGTCTTGTTCCTGGTACCTGGCACAGCCTAGGCACGCAGCATGGATGTCCATGCGTGAATCAGACTTTAATTCCCTGCACAAAAGCCTGATACAAAGTAGAACCACAAGATATATCTATTAAATAAAATAATTGTTCTCACAATGCCTTCAGCTTTAATAAATGGAGACATGGACAGATGTCACTGGTAGTTGAGTGACTTTGAGGAAATTACATCTCTGTGGCTTCCTCAACTCTACAGAAAGATAAGTAATATCCAATCCTGTGTTTTCCTTTTAGGGATGGTGAGAGAATTTAAATGAATTACTTGCTGCCAATGGAATGCCTTGAGGTTCTTGGAAGAGAAAGAATCTATTTTTCAGAAAAGATAGAATCTACTGAGAATGCTGTGTTGGGGAAGGAAATGTTGTTTTGTTCAATCGTGTATTTGACATTAAAGTGCCATAATGCAAGTGAAGGACTCAGTCCAGTGGCACAGAGAGAGTTGGTAAATGCCTCTTAGAATTTTTAGTAATTATTTTGCAAAATTCTACCTTAACATTGGGGAATGTGTTCAACAATCTCTTTGTAATTATGTTATTGAAATGTGCCTGTTTGTAGTGTTGCATGCTTGTCATATTATTGTCATATTAATAATAATCACATAAAAATAATTCATGTGGATAAGTAGGTATGTGGGTGGGTGTGGGGTTATGGGAATGAGATTCGTTGTAGATGATGGAGTGGGATATAAAAGAAGAAAACAAGTTGAAAAGTAGCTCATTCAGAGAACTTGGCAAATTATTTGCAATCTGAGGTTTTGGAAATTACCACAAAAAAAGTCATTATTATTATTTTTGCCAAGTTTATTTATTTATTTTGAGAGAGAGAGAGAGGGCATGTGAGTGTGTGTGTGGGGGAACAGAGAGAGAGGGAGAGGGAGAATCCTAAGCAGGCTTCACACTGTTAGCGCATAGCCCAAGTGGGGCTCAATCTCATGAACTGTGAGATCATGACCGGAGCCAAGATCAAGAGTCAGAAACTTAACCAATGGGGTCACCCAGGTGCCCGCCCTCCTAAATCCTTATTATAAAAGCAACGCCAGGATGCCTAAATGACTTGGTCTCAGCTCAGGTCTTGATCTTGCAGTTCGTGACTTCCAGCCCCCATCAGGCTCTGCCCTGGCAACGGAGCCTGTTTGGGATTCTGTCTCTACCCCTCTCCCACTCGCATGGTCATGAACTATGATGGGTACTAAGATAGTAACTGGGGAAGTGAGGATAATAACAAATAGGAAGGCAGATGATGGGGATAAAAGGAACAACTCATTTCAGAAGCATTTTGAAGACAGGAAGGAAAACACTCGAAAGGAATGAGGGAATACTTTCTAGGCAGGAGGAATGGCTTGTGGAAGGAAGTCAGTGTGGTGAGAAGTAAGTGAAGCACAGAAAATCATTCCCACAAGTCTTGGAGCTACCATGTGAACCCATCCAGACCTGTATGATACAGTGCAGTATACCATATAAACTTTTGAAGGGAATAAAAATCAATTTCATTGTGACTTCATAATATGAGAGGGTTTGCACCACTTCTTCTGGAGAGGCTCTGTTTCATTTTAAGTAAAACACAGTTCCAGGCACAATTAGTTTTGGTCCTGCTTCCTCCACTGTATCGCAAAGTCTCTTCGATTCTTTCCTATCTCTCTGATTCCCCCAGGGAGCTCTGCCCAAAGTGGGCACTTGACAGATGCAGCCAACTGCACATTTGTTTTTTCCCCAAATGAGTCTAACAAGGCATACAATTCAATGAGGTCTTCTTTCTTTGAAAAGTCTCAAGTGCTACTATATACATTGGTGCCTTGTTGAGTCGCCTTAAAGAGAGCCATTACTTTTGGCTAGGGGTTTTAGTTTTCAAGTCTTTAAAATCAGGAGGGTGCCCCCAAATCCTAGTTTTCTTGGGAGCGATAAAAAGGATATGACAATACCCTGCAAAATCCAAGGGTTGTCTGCTTGGTTCTGGATTGTTTTCTACCAACTTCCTTTGTGGCGGTACTGTTTTAAACCCTCTCCCTCAGTGGGAAGCATTGGGGGGCATACACACACCATCTCCTCAGAGGAAAGAGCAGCTCTCAGAAATGTACTTGTTAACTAAAATGAGTCACTGTTCTGTTCTGCAACAGGGTCAACACCACAGATTTTTAACCCAGGTGGAAAATACAAGGACAAAACATGAGCACGGAAATCTTGCTCATGTTCCTCTTAGGTTCTCTACCTAATTTGGGTGGCTTGTCTTCCAGCTGTGCTGCCTAGGGCTCTCTTCTCTTATTGTCACTTGCCTTATTTCCCTCTTCAAGAAGGATTCTTCTCAGGATCTTCGCCCTTCTCCCCACCATCTTCCCCTGTCCCGGAACAGCTGCTGATATCTAGGTGCTGACCCCTCTTCTGTATGAACCTATCCCCAATCATAGCTGATTGGTGATGGAGATGGACACCTAACCTAAACTGGCCAATCTGAGCTTCTCTCTTGAGAGCTTGACACATGACACAGATAGACAAGGACTAAAAGTTATCGGAACTGAGTCACGGTGTGGTTGGCAAAATTTCTAATCCCCTCCCCCCAAACTGTAATATGATGAGATGATAAGATATAGCTCCCATGATTGTTATTTTATGTGGCAGAATTGACCTTAAGATAGGGAGATGATCTGGGTGAGCCTGATCTAACCAGTTGTTCTCTTAAAAAGCAGCAGAAGCTGGAGAAATTTGAGCAGGAGGGGAATTTGACACCCCATTGTTGACTTGAAGCTGGAAGGGTCCATATGCAGACAAATTGCAGTGGCTTCCAGGAGCCGATGGAGGCCCCCAGCTGACGGCAGGTGAAGAAGTGAGGAACTCAGACCTACAATCGCAATGAAATGGATTCAGCAACCACCTAAATGAGCCTAAAAGCTCCCCAGAGCTTCCAGATAAGAGCCCAGCATGGCTGACAGAGCTTCCAGATAAGAGCCCAGCATGGCCGACACCTTGATTTTGGTCTTGGGAGACCCTGAGCAGGGAACCCAGTTGAGCCAAGGCAGACATCTGACCTATAGAACTGTGAACTAAGAAATTAGCCACTACACTCGTGGTAATGTGTTAGGGTAGCAACAGAAAACTAATGCACGGGACAAGGACAATGCATCTGGAGAGGGTAGTGACCCCCTGCAACCCAGGGCCTCAGCACACCCTTGTTGTTTCCTTCCTTCACATTCTTCACTACGAGCTACACAAGTATCTTCCAATAAAATTCCCTCTTGTCGCTTAAGTCAGTAGATTTGGTTTTCTTTGCTTATAACCAAGTAAGGCTCGACATAAGGAGGTGAGGGCTTGGGTGTCCTGCTACAATGTGTATCACATTGTAAATCTGGTCCCTGAAAATGTGGCTCTTTGGAGACTTATGAGAGATTACATGAACTTTGGGAAGTCTCAGAACCTTAAATGGATTGAAGGCAATTGAAAAAAAAAAAACAAAACCCTACCATTTATAATCACATTGTAAGGACATTACTTAGATGACAATATCTGCTTTGATCTATAGATATGCCCACCCATATAAACCCAACTATGTTGTTCATTAATAGAAATACCTTGCAATAGGCCCGTTCATTCGGTTAGGGCACACACTCTGAATCTCCCGGAAAGCCTGAAGATTAGTTTATGCTGGTTCAAAAGTTAGGTGAAGCCAGAACATAGTCTGCTGCTTCTGTCAGTGGTGGGGCTGGTGGCCCCAGGAGAGCCCTCCCCACCCCCACCCAGGTCCAGCTGGCTGCCCGGAGTGGAGCACAGACCCCAGCTAAGATCATGCCAAGCTGGCTTCTGGCCAGGCAGAGTAAGGGAGCAGAATGACAGAGATGTCCAGGTGCAGACAGCTGGTTTGGCAGAGCAGAAGGGGCTGATTGACACAGAGGAAGAGGAGGGGCAGACCATGGGCACTGTCCAGAGCCTGGGAATCTGCCTGTGCATGGACTCCCAGTCTGCAGTGGAACACCACCCTCCCTCCTTGAGGGTCAGAGGGGAGGAGGGTATGGACAGCGAGGTCCCTTTCCACTCTGCTGCCCAAGGGTGGGGCTGGGGGTAAAACGAAAGAAGTAGAACAAGCCGAGGGTAGCTGTATGCCTTTAAAATTTACCATAGTTGAGAAAGCCTCTCTTGGCGTGTGCTTGTTTGGAGAGGACAGCAAAAGTGAGGCCTGCTAGGTTTCTTTCAGATGTTTTTGTAGATGCCACCGAATATTAAAGTTCCCCCCTCCCAAACTATTCTTGGTGCAGAGAGCATGACTGAGTTAGCTACAGACAATGAAATACAGCCCTTTCTGGGTGGGGTCAGTGGGAAAAGGAAAGGGACAAGGCCAAGGGCAGGGAGGAGGGACAGCATTAAGCCGTGCGTAAGCAGGAGCAGAGTAACTGCATCTTGGACATTCTTCTGAAGGAGTAATTCTAAAGAGAAGAATACATTTAGATTTCTGGAAGAGTCTCCTTTGGGCACAAGGACAGAAAACCCAGTTGCTTCCAGAAGGTTGATTTGCTGCTCTGCTACTCAGAGCAGGCTCAGCCCGAGGAGCCTGGGGACAGCCTAGCTGATGTCAAGCTGCCAGCCAAGCCTCATGCATAATTAGGTGGATTTGGATGGAAACCCAGCAAACTGATCCTACTAGCCTATCTTTCTACACTTGGGTTTTGATTTTTCTTTCCCCTCTAACCAGTTTCCTTAGGGCTTAGTGTGTCCATTTATAGTATTTCTTCACAATGGGAAAGAAGAAATTGGCTGGGTTCCTAGCTGGAAGTCAGTCTTGGGATTCCATTGATAGGAAAACCTCTTATGTTCACCTGCTCTTTTCCCAAGAGAGCCTATAGATTAGGCGTTTTGCCATTTTTCAGATCTTTCCCCAGGCTGAAAGTAACTAGATAACCATCACGTAAGATAAAGGCTACATTCTCTGATGGACAGAGCAGGGGGGAACAAATATTTGGGTTTTTGATTGTTTCTTTGTTTGTTTTTGCTTCTTTCTGTCTACTTAATAGTGTTTCAACAACTTGCTTCATCTAACATGCGTTCTTTCAGCCGTAAAATGGAGAGCCTAATTCCAAGCACATTCCTCATAGCTCCAGAGACTTAATGAATGTTTATGGACCATATAGACTAATTTTTTACCGCACCCCTGTCCCACCCCCACATCCACATAAGCGTTTCCTGCAGTATTTGATGGAGCCTGAATGTGTTCATTCTGGCTTTAGCCCTAGCATGCTTTGCTCCTCAAGGAAGAAAACAAGTTATTATTCACGGCTGACTTGGGTTGTCTCTTGCTCTATGGTGCCTTTGATCTTTCAGCAGCCCTCCTCGCTGCTGATCACAGCCTTCCCTTAACCATTTACAAGGCTCAATGGGTCTTCTGACACCTGATTCAACTCCGATTTCTCAGTGTAAGCTTAGAGCGTGTCTCCAGGGACATGTTCCTCTGACCCACTGAGTCAACGCTTTCATCAGCCCCAGGGCTCTGCCAGGGAGCACGGCTCCTTTTCTTGCTCCAGCTCTTACCCACTTAATCGAGAACAATGACAATGTGTGTTTAGAGGGAGAGGAGATCTTTTAGGATTTTTTTTAAAAAATGGAGATCACAAAACCTGTATTTTGGCATATAGTATTTTACAAAGCTTTTCAGTTATAAAGGCAACGACTTTTGAGATTGCTTTACAGATGGGTAAGTAGAAAAGTCAGAGATACATTATCTCTGCTCTTTTTTTCCTGAAGGAGGGGGCTAAGACAGGAAAGTGTGGGAGTCTATATTCACTGCTCCCATGGCAGAGGCCCCACCTCTCCCTGCCTCCCTCCTCTGTCTGACGCCTATATCCGTGGGGGTGTACTACCTGTACATGTGTCGGGGAGCCAGTGAGATTGTGACACCCAGCCCCCATGTTCCCAGGGCAGTCCAGTCAATTGTTAAACATCTGCCAGCACACCACAGTTTCTGAAGAGTCAAACCAGCTACAGGTCCGTTCCACAGTTCAGAGGGCTGGTGCGATGAATTAAAGATGGCTCCAAATTCTTTGTCACTGCCCCTCGCTAAGTGGTAGAGTATACTTCTCCGCCCCCTAGAATTTTGGCTGGATCTGTGATGATTTGACCAACAGAATAGGATGGAAGTGACCCTGTGCCAATTTCAGATTTATCCTTTAAGAGGACTGGCAGCTTCTATCACCTTCTTCTTAGAATGCACCCTGCTATGAGGACATCCAAGAAGCTTCTGGGGGAAGCCCACGCAACAGAGAATCAGAGAATTGAAGTCACCAGCTGATGATTTCAGTCGGATAACCAGCATCAACTGGCTATGCCTGTGAGTGAATCCTTCCAGGAGGTCGATGCCTCCAGCCCCAGGTGAGCTCGCCAGGAGATGCCTATAGATCAGAGATGAGCCATTTCCACCATGAGCTGCCCAAACTGCCAAATAGTGAGCAAACAAGGGACTATCATGTTTTAAGCCACCAAATTCTGGGGTGGTTTGTTATATACAGTATCAGATGACTAAAACAGCTAGGTAATAGACAATGTTGAATGTCTGCAGGTGGTCATCAGGATTTGGTGACTTCCAATTGGCTGGATTCACTTGTGGTCTGAGCCTCAGACAGTGGGACACATTTGCAAGAGTACCTTGACAACAAAGATGTGCTGCATGTTTGTATTTCCCATTGTAACTAACAGTTTTGATAGGTAGGGCCCCTATCTATCAAAATAATGGTGCCATAAAGGCAATTGGGAAGAATCATGGAGGAGTGGACTATGGGGGTGGGGAGGGGGACACAAGGCATTTCGTATTGGTCATGCTAAGTTTGAGGTGCCTATGAGGCAGCCCCCCAAGAGATACCGAATAAACAATGGGAGATACGCATCTGAACCTGGGAGAGGAGTTAGAGATATAAAATCGGGGGTCATAAGCTTATAGGTAGTATTTAAAGCCATAGGTCTCCAGGTAAATAGAAAAGAAGGGGAGGGGCACCTGGGTGGCTCAGTTGGTTAAGCATCTGACTTCCGCTCAGGTCATGATCTCACAGCTCATGAGTTCAAGGCCGAGGTCGGGTTCTGTGCTGACAGCTCAGAGCCTGGTGCCTGCTTCCAATTCTGTGTCTCCCTCTTTCTCTGCTCCTCCCCTGCTCACTCTCTTTGTCAAAAATAAATAAACATTTCAAAAAATTTAAAAAAAGAAAAGAAGGGGATTAGGCTAAACTTAGGAGGCTTTAACACTTAGAGGTTGAGCAGAACCAGGTTGAGCACCTGGTAAAGGGAACTAAGAATGAGTGGCCAATAAGGTAGGAGAAGAAATAGGCTAGTGTGGCATCCTGGAAACAGTGAAAACATACTTTAAGAAGGACGTGATGGAAGGATGGAATAAAATGCTCCTGAGAGGTGGAATAAGGTAGAGGACAGAGAAACTCACTGGGTTTAGCCAGTTGGAGATTGTTGGTAACCTTAAGTTTATTTTGGAGACAGAGAGCAAGAGGGCATGCACAAGAGGGGCAGAGAGAGAGAGAGAGAGAGGGAGGGAGAGAAAGAGAGAGAGAGGAGAGAAGGAGAATCCCAAGCAGATGCTGAACTGTTAGCGCAGAGCTGGACATGGGGCTAGAACTCATGAACTGTGAGATCATGACTTGAGCCGAAATCACGAGCTGGTCGCTTAAGCAACTGAGCCATCCAGATGCCCCTGGAGGTTGTTGGTAACCTTAATGGGAGGTGCTTTGGTGGTTTGGTGAAGATGAGGTTCTGATGGGATGCAGTATAGAGAGACTGAGAGGTGAAGAAGTGGAGACATCATGAGAGACACATTTTGGGAGGTTTTGCTGTGAGCAGGAGGAAAGAAATAGCGTGGCGTTGGAAGAGGATGTAGTCAAGGATGCGGAGCATATTATGGTAAGTTTGCAGACAATTGGAGATGAGAAGAAAAATAATGATTCATAAGAAAGTGGGATAATTATGGGGCAAAAAGCTTTAAGCAGGCAAGAGGTGATGGGAATCAGTTTAGGAGTTGTGGGGGTTGTTCTTCAATGGAATATGTACAGTTCCCCCAATTTATATTAGTTAAATGTGATATATGTGCACAGATTCATATAGGTTGTTAGATTTAATAGTAGAACAACGAAGCGATTCTCATCAAATCTGGTCTGTTTTGTCAATGAAATAAAGTCTCAGACCATCATCAAGGAGTAAGGAGGGGAAGGTGGTGTCGATGGTTTGGGAAAGGAGAAAATGTGGGAGAGTTGACTTAGGGAGAAAGTCTATTTCCCCAGGGACATACTTTAGGATTACATTACCAGTGTGGACAGCTGAATGCTACTTGAAAAGTTCGTCATAAATTGAAAGTGAGGCTGGTTTGCAAGATGGTGTGTTTTTCTCAGCTACATTCAACAGGAGGTGGAATGTGCAACTAGGATTGGAGCTTTAGTCAGACGACACTGTGAAGGGAGCAAGTGACAAAGGAATTAGATACAGGTGTGTGTGCTTGTGTGCACGGTGTGTAAAATTGCACGCCATGGGATCAAGCGTCGGTCAAGAGTAAGGATAAAGGTAAAGACAGGGGAGGGGGCAGAAGCTCAGGCAAGGAGAGCGAGAGTGCGAAAATGATGGGACCAACGGACTGGAAGTCTCATTGAGGTCCAGGAATCGTTAGGGGGAGGACAGTAGAGGAAGTGAGCTGGAAGGACATGACGTGGTGGTCAGAGAGTAGAGGCTTTAAACTGTGATATCAGAGGTAGTGCCATTACTGGTGCTGTTGAGGACTGGGAGCGTAGCCGTGGCTAATGTGGGGTGGAAGAAGAGGTCTCTGGAAGTGGGAAATGCAAAGTCAGGGGCATGGTGGGTTTCTTGACCTTGCATGTCAAGAAAATGCAAAGTCAGGGGCATGGTGGGTTGTCCTCATAGAGGTTGGGGTTTCGAGGAATGAGGACGGAAGTGTTGGTAGAAGGAAGATGATTGACTGAGCAGGGTGCTAAAAATCAGTAAAGGAAGGGGCACGGCCTGTGAGTCAGCAGTTGAGAGCACTGAGAAGGAGTCACGGGTGCTAGTCTGAAGGCACGTTCCATAGAAAGAACTGAGCGTTTTATTAGAGGAAACCGCAGACAAGGTCTAGAGGCGACGAAGGAGGCCACGCTGAGACCCCGTGTGAGAGGAACGAGAGGAAAATCTGCCTCCACTTGCAAGAGCTACAGGGAGGAGGAAGTTTGGGGCTCATCCCCGTTAGGTCCAGGGCTCCCCTTCTGTGACAAATATTTTGAAACGCTCTGGCTGTAACAGAACGCAAGGATAAAAAGGAAAGTAACTTACAGTACGATATTTTATTTTGACCTGTAAAAATGTTGGGTCATGACCTTACTAAAAGGCCTGACGAAGTTGCTCGCTGTATGAACCCATCAGGGGAACACTGCGAATGGGCCAGATCCGCAGGCGGTCGGTCAGAGGTGTGCGGCCTGGATGGGATTCTCCAAAGTTGCCGTGCGACTCTTAAGAAAGTGCCCCAAACAAAGTGCCCTCTTCCCTCAATGTACGTGGAAGTTTTATTTCTGGGAAATTCACCATACTTAAAAATAATGTCAAAAATTCTTTGGGTTTATACATAGAGTACAGGTCAAGTCTAGCTTTAGATGATTATAAACAGAACACAGAGCGATTCTTCATTGTGCGGGGCTGTTTAGCTCATTGCAGCAAACGCTACCGCCCTGGCAGAAGCAGGACCCGATCACCCACGACTGACGTTTTAACTTTCCAAAATGCTTCCTAACCACGTGACAGGGGACGGCTCAGAGATGAAGCTGGAGGGAGATACAGGGGTTTTTGCAGATGAGACCTCAGGGTTCTGGAGGGCAGAGTGAAAAAGGATCTGGCAGGTAGCGGGGTGTTCGCAGCTCTAGAGATAAGAGCCTGGGTGGCAAGAAGCCGGCCTCCCCTGTGGAGGGAAACAGAGAAGTGAGCCCTGACAGGAGCTACTCCCAGAGGTCTCCCAGGGGAGGCTGGGAAATCAGGTCAAATTACAGCTTCCTTCTCAGATGGGCCCAGTAGGCAGTTTGCTGTAGAGAAGCGGGGCTGTGCTGAGCCTGGGGCAGGGCCCCCTCAAGGGAGCAT
The DNA here is from genome assembly GCF_018350155.1 of Leopardus geoffroyi. Classification (NCBI taxonomy): domain Eukaryota; kingdom Metazoa; phylum Chordata; class Mammalia; order Carnivora; family Felidae; genus Leopardus; species Leopardus geoffroyi. Next base: position 100,983,417 of record NC_059332.1, read on the forward strand.
TTTTTCCACATTTCCTCAGTCTTCATAGTTGTCAGCTTAATGACTGCATAATGTTCTGTGGTGCTGGTATACCATGAATTATTAAACTATTACCCTATGTTGGAAATTTAGCTTGTTTCCTTTTTTTTCTTTTTCTTTTTTTTTTTTTTTTTGCTATTTAGAATTTGTTGCAGAGATTGTTTTCAAGTGTATATCATTTGGCTTCAAATACCTCCTGAAGATCAACCTCTAGTAGTCCATGGGTCCAAACACCTTTATAATTTTTTTTCATGCTATCATTTGCTATCCAGAAGGAGTTTTTTTAAAACCAATTTACGGTGCCATCAGAATTTGTGAGTATATTGGTTTCACAGCAATCTCATCAAAATTAAGCGTCATTTAAGCTTTTCCTTTTTACACTAGTGGTTATAAAATGCGACCTCAAGATTGCTTTTAATTTATTTTTTTTTTATCATCAGCGAAAAGGATTTTTCCATGTTCGTTTACTCTTTGCATTCTTCTGTGTGAATTGTCCATGACCTTTGTGCGTTTCCCTTTGGAGGTCTCAATGTCTTTGTTCTAAATTTGAATGAGCTCTTCATAGAACGCGCGCACACACACACACACACATGCACGCATCCATGGTCTGTCATTACTGATACAAAATTCTGCCTTCTACGCTGCACCCCTGCCCTATCTCCACCATTCTGTTTTCTTTCCCTTTTTGACACTCTGCTTTTGATGAAAAGCTAGGCAGTATTCAATTTATTATTAATAAGTTGTGTTCCTAACGCAGAGGTTCTCAACTTTGGCTGCACGCTGGAATCACCAGGAGAGCTTTAAAACCTATGGATGCCTGGGTTTCACTTCTGATTTAATTGGCCTGGGCATTGGGGTTTTTAAAAGCTCCCCAGGTAATTCTAATATGCAGCCAAGGTTGAGAGCCATAATACTAAAATTTGTAGGTTGGTTGTTGGGTTAAAATGAAGTGGGAGGTTGTGGTGAGGATGATGGAAGTAGCTGGAGTGAGGAGTAAGCCTGGGCCTCTAGGGGTGGTGGTCGGACAAGTTACTGTTGAGGGTGGGAATTGGGGTGAGGGTCCGGGCTTCCTGCTTGCATAGTTCTTGGTCCTAGTCAATGCCTGCTTTTTTCTGACTTCATCCAGACACAGGGTGCTTGCTTCTGATTTCCTAGCACTGTCCCTTCTAAGCAGGCCCTTTCGTCTAAGACCCACTATGGGACAGAGCCTACCCAATCTTGTAACTTCACCCCTCTGCACCCAACTGTGAAGCAGTCATGTGGCTTTAAAAAAAAGAATTAGAGAGTAAAGTCTCTCTCTGAGCATTTCCCAGAGTCCTCTCCAATCCCCTTTTCTCTCTTTCTCTCTCTCTTTTTTTTTTTTTCCCAAGGCCCAGTGTGGAGCCCAAGGCAGGTCTTACATCACAGTCCTGAGGTGGAGACCTGAGTTGAGATCAAGAGTCAGACGCTGAACTGACTGAGCCACCCAGGAGCCTCCCTCCTTTCTCTTTTGATTACATTTTAGAGACAGCAAGATAACATATGTATCCCAAATCACCCCAGTTCTCACTGGCTTTGGATAACAATGAGATTACATTAACCTTAAAGCCTACCTTTTGCTGGTTTGTTGCTTCTACTGACTGACAAGGCCCTCAGCCTCCCAGCTGAAGCTTCCTCCCAGGCATTTTTAGAAGTCCCAGGATCTGTCTTCTATGCGCTTATAAGCAAGGGCACTCCTATTTTTCTGCTTTAGCCTTATTACTGATATCAACTCCTACAAACTCATTTGAGGATGGAACTGCCTCTGTTGGGAAAACCTCTGTTGCCTTGGTTGCTACATAAAACCATCCATATAAGTGTCCATATTTTATTTATTTATTTATTTTATTCATTTTGAGAAAGCACACATGCGTGCGCGTGCACCCACATGCACATGGGGGAGGGACAGCGAGAGAGAGAGAGAGAGAAGGAGAGAGAATCCCAAGCAGTCTCCATGCTGTCAGGGCAGAGCCTGATGCAGGGCTCAGTCTTACAACTGTGAGATCATGACCTGAGCCAAAAGCATGACCTGATGCTTAACTGACTGAGCCAACCAGGTGCCCCTAAGCATCCATATTTTGGAACAAAGCCTGACTTAGGTTCTACTGGGCATTTCCTCACAGACTCTAATGAGTGAATTCTGGGATAAGGCATAGGAGGGAGTTCTCACGAGGGAAATGAGGAAATGGCACCAGGCTGCATCAACAAGGCCAATGCTGGGATGATGGGACCTCCCTGTTCCCATCATATTTCCCCCAGACTGCACCCGGGTTGGGGTGGGGCAGTGGCAATTGCAAAAAAGCAACCAGATGATAGGGGAGAGGAAAAGCTGTGTAGAAAGAAAGCTATAGGCCACTTCAAAGGCCTGAGACTGCCTTGGGAAACAAAGTTCCCTGAGGGCAGAGACTTTGTCTTGTTTGCTGTGTGCGTGATATCTGGTGCCGTCTCCGAAATAGGTGCACAGTAAATAATTATTGGATGAATCTATGGAGTCAGACGATTTCCCAAGTCCTACTGTTTCTATGTTGGATTTTCTCACCAGTTGAATTACTACTGAAACTTTCTTTTTTTCAAAGTTTTTAAAATGATTGAATTCTGCTCGGAAGCTGTGTCAAGGGGAAATGAAAACACAGCTCAACCATCTAAACATTGAACTGATCATTTACTACTTGAATCAATCAGTAAGATTCTGTTTGCTGGACCGTGGAAGAGGGATAACACTGGCCATTTTCACAGTGCCGTGTAAAAAATAAAAATTGCTTGGAAATAAAAACCAGAATTAACTGAAGCACACCTAATTTATTATCTTGAATTAACCAACACTATTTGCCCTTCCTCACGTTTGGATTTCGATGACAAATAGACAAATGGCAAATAAACATAAGATATGTTGGTGTATTAGATGTATATTTTAAAAAGTCATTTTGAGGGGCACCTGGATGGCTCATTCAGTTGAGCATCTAACTCTTGATTTCAGCTCAGGTCATGATCTCTGGTTATTGGATCGAACCTCATGTCGGGCTCCTGGCTGAGCGTGAAGCCTACTTGGGATTCTTTCTCTCTGTCTTTGTGTCTGTCTCTCTCCCTCTGCCCCTCTACCCTGCTCATGCTCTCTTTCACTCTTAAAAAAAAAAAAAGCTATTTTGAACAACTTCTAGAGGATACCCTGAAGTAAATAAATATTTAAAAAAATCATTGATAGTTTTTAATAATGGAAATATTGTAAGAATCTGAATCATTAAGCAGTATGTTTAACTGCATGTTTAACTAATATATATTTATGCATTTAAGATCTTGTACACTTTATTCTCTGCTTATTCCATCAAGCTTAGATTTTATTATAAAAAAAAGATTATATTGGGGCGCCTGGGTGGCTCAGTCGGTTAAACATCCGGATTCGGCTCAGGTCATGACCTCACGGTTTGTGAGTTCAAGCCCCATGTTGGGCTGTGTGCTGACAGCTCAGAGCCTGGACCCTGCTTTGGATTTTGTGTCTCCTTCTCTCTGTCTCTCAAAAATAAATAAATGTAAAATAATAATAATTAATAATAATAATAATAATAAATTATTATAAACTACCAATGTTTAAAGTCTTGTCTTCCAGGATTTCTCAGAATACCTGTTTTTGAGATCACTGAATGTATTTTTTTAAATGTTTATTTATTTTGAGAGAGAGAAAGGGACAGAGAGAGAGGGAAGGAGAGAGAGAATCCCAAGCAGACTCTGTGCTGTCAGCTCAGAGCCTAACTGAGGGCTTGAGTTCACAAAATGTGAGACCATGACCTGAGCCAAGGTCAAGAGTTGGATGCTTAACCGATTGAGCCACCCAGGCGCCCCCATTGAATGTATTTTGAATAAGAAGTTTCAACATTGTTAGTAAAAAAGTTGGTATATTTATGAAATGAAAAATCTTAAGCAAGTAACTTATTTTTTAAAAAATAGAATGATCGTGTGATGTCTCAAATTATGGCAGTGATTGTGGGCTTCAAGCTCTATTAGAGTATAGTGGGCTGTGTGTTTGCACATTCTTATTAAAAGCAAATTAGAAAATCTTGATAATATGTATATAAATGTATTTTTAAATGGAAAAGTTAAAATCTTGTACAAAAAATTATCAGGTCAGTCTTAGCGAAGACAAAAAAATCTGAGAGGAAAACTATTTTTGCCCTAAAATCATTTGTCAAACTGCTGAACCCAGCAAACCTGGATTTGTTTTAATGGCCCGAGGGCCTAAGGAGACAGAAAACAAAGCCAGGGCCTGAACAAGGTAGGGATCTAATGGGAGACCCTACTTATAAAACTGGGACCCCCAAAAGGCTAGACCCTCAGGGTAAGGGTCAGCCAGAAATAAACATATCATTCCTACTCCCACCTCCAGTGGACAGATGGTAAGAAAAGTAGCTTTGGTCCTGAGCCAGTATTGGTGGAACTGGTCCTGACACATCTTAACCACAAAAATCTGTCCTCATGCATTTTTTTTTTAGCATGAATTCACATCATTTGGGTAGTTAAAAAACTTTAAGCCTAAATTTAGATTAAAGTGGTCAGGGACAGGCAGTGGCCTCAGGCAACTGGGCAAAAGCAACAGCAAATTCTGTCTGAATGAAAGCATCTTCATCATAGGCCACAAAAAATTCCCACAAATCAGTTTCCATGGAAAATGAGCAGTGGACAGCAAAAAAACAACTAAGCACATAAGGAAATTGGCACATTAAGGAAACCAGTAGGAAAACAGACAGAAGAAATAGATCTACAAAAGCTTCAAGTAATAGGTTATTATACTCAAGAAATAGAAAGCCACCAAACTTGACTGTTTAGAGAAATAAAAGACAAACTTGAAAATATCTACAGAGAATAAGAAATTTCAAAGAATAGCTAAACTGTGTTGAAAAAGAACCAAGTAGAACTTTTAGAAAAACATAATTGAAACTTAAAGCTCTTCATATGGATGAAAAATAATGGATGAAGATAAAGAGAGAATTAGCAAAGTAGAAGATAGGTCAGAAAAAATTGCCCAGGATGATTTTTTTTAGTATGTGTAGCATCAGACACAGTGTTCCAGGTCTCATATGGGAAAGAAATGATAGCAATAGGCTTTTCTGCATTACAAATGGAATATGTCACTTCTGGGTACAGTGTCTCCAAAAGTACGTAATTCTGGTGAACTTGCAGTGCTGGATGAAAAATGTAACTTTATTTGAGATTACATTAGAATGGAGTTCAGTTTTAAACTTTTACTGATTGTCCTTCAAGACACCACATGTCCATATCTTACTCATTCTACAAGTCTTTCTCTACGTTTTCTAGTCAATTTATAACCTTCTTACATTTGGCCTACTTTGAATTACAGCTATGTATATTGTGTGTCTGTTTCTTGCTAGACGGAGGTCTGGGACTCTGCTGGTTTACTGTTTGATCTAGCAGGTGCTCCAAAACATACCTGTCACTTGAAAGAAAGGAAGACTGGAAGAGAGACAGAGAGAGAGAGAGAGACAGAAAGAGAAAGAGAGAGAGAGAGAGAAAGAGAAAAGAAAGAGAAAGAGAGGGAGGGAGGAAGGAAACTTCTTAACTAAATATAGGGTGACTGTAAATGAATTTCTTTCAAGAGGATGTTTCTGCAAAAGGATAAAGAGAATATAAAATAAATTCAGGATTATAAATTTTGCAAAGGACTAGAAGAAACATAGTTTAAAAGAAGTTTGCAGATGCTGCCGTTTGGGAGGAAATGCAAACACCAAGAAAAAAGTCAATTAAATGTGAAAGGATGTAAACTCATAAGATGGGTGGAAAGAATAAAATGACTTTTCACTTTAGAGAAGCACAAAACTATGCATCCGTAGAAAAATAATTTAGGAGATGCAAAATTATCTAAAGGTAAGTGAAACCTGCAAAGAAACATACGCCTGGGGAAAAATAACATTAATAGTGCTATTAAGAACTACCACTTAGGGGCACCTGGCTGGCTGAGTAGGTAGACCATCTATCTGACTCTTGATCATGAGTTCCGAGATCAGACGAGATCGGGCGCGTTCAGGGTGGTATGGCCGTAGACTCTTGATCATGAGTTCAAGCCCCATATTAGATGTAGAGGTTACTTAAAAAAATTTTTTTAATGAATTTTAAAAAACACATTTTAAAACCACTTTTTAAAAAAAACAAAAAGGTTTTTTTTAAAAAACTTTAAAAACATTTTTAAAAAACAAGAACAGCCACCACTTAGTTGAGTGCATCCTATATGCCAGGTACTGAGCTAACCACTTGGCACACCTCATTCCCTGAATACTCACAGCCATCCTATGTATTGGATTAGAATTCCTCTCTCTCTTTTTTTTCTTCTTAAATCAAGGAGACTGAAGTTCACAGAGATAAGATAACTTGCCCAAGCTTGCATAGCTGTTAAGGGACAAAGCCAGGATTCAGCCCAAACCTGTGTGGCTCACATGCCTGCTTTTTCCTCTTCCTCCCATACTTCCGTCCCATGTGACTACAGATAGTTACAAAATGCTGACAACAAAGAATAGTTTTCCAGCAAAAGTTAATCCAATTCAGGGAAATGACTTCAGATGTTTAAAAAAGAGAGAAAGTTGAGGTCAAATACAAAAACTAAAAATCTCACTTTTATGACCACACTACCCTTCAGGAGATGTAGATTCAAATCTGACAAAGCAGATAACTTGTAGAGGTAAGCATGCTGGCATTAGAAAGGCAAGACTGACTTGGTAGGTTAAAATAAACCTTTAATGGGGATAGAATTATAATGAACAATGGCAGGGGTAAATTATAACATCTTAAATGAAAAGAATCCATGCGTCCTTACCGGCCAAGTTTATAAGCAGTGAAGAGGTAAAGCACTTTAGGATGCCAGCTAGAAAATGTGGAAGCAATGACAGAAGCAGAAAAACACCACTTTATGGCCATCATAGTATTAATGTATTCAGGCGAGAATCATCAATGGATTTTTTAAAATTTTATTTTATTTTTGACAGAGAGAGAGAGACAGAGCATGAGCGGGAGAGGGGCAGAGAGAGAGGGGGATACACAGAATCCGAAGCAGGTTCCAGGCTCTGAGCTGTCAGCACAGAGCCCGATGTGGGGCTTGAACTCACAGACCGTGAGATCATGACCCGAGCCGAAGTTGGACGCTCAACTGACTGAGCCACCCAGGCGCCCGGAATCATCAATGGATGTTAAATTAATTGGGTGAAAGACTGTTGGGGAACAGAATGCTTAAATAGGCTCACAGAATCCCCTACAGAATTCCTATTAATTATAAAAAGAAAAAAATACCTCTGTAATGGAGAGATCTAGTGGACACCACCTTAACCCCACAATCAAACTTAACACCACCAATAACAGGACAAACGAGCATCATGTATCCTTGGTGTGACATAAAAGGAGGGACACAATATTCCTTATGTATTAAGTTGAAATTATCAGTTGCATAAGCTGCATGAAATTGCTAAAATTTGACTGGTTTTGGTCTATAAAATAACCATTCCGTGATTCACCTTAACAGTATTTCTGTCGTTTATTGTAAGTTTAATGATGAATAAACACCCAGAGAAATCTAAACTGAGGGCATTCTGCAAAACAACTGGCCTGGTCTCTTAAAACAGTGTCAACATCATGAAAGAATTAACCAGAAAAAAAAAAAGCTGAGGTTTTCATCTAGATTAAAGGAGACAAAAGAGACATGAAACCAAATACAATAATTGCTCCTTGTTTAGATCCTGGGTGTGGGGTGGAATAACTCAGCTATCATGAATAATATTGGGGTGAATGGAGACATTCGAATGTAGACTGCATACTACATAACAGTATTATGTCAATTGTGAAATTTTATGAGTATGTTAATTGTACTGCAATTATGAAAAGGGTTTCTTTTTAAATAGCAGATATATGTTGAAGTAATTGGAGCAAAGGGTTATAATGTCTGCAAATACCTCCCTGAAGATTCTCAGGTTTGGCCAAAAAGGAGTGTGTATTACATAAGTATATAGAGAGAAGGCATAAATGTGGCAAAATATTAAAATTGGCCAGTCTAGGGGAATAATATATGAATATTCATCGTGCCTTTCTTGCAACCTTTCTGTAGGCTTGAAATTTTGCAGATAAAACATTGGTGGGGAGAAAAAAGAATTGTCAATAGTTTCATTTAGCATTTTCATTCAGCATACCAGAATGCTGGGCTTCTGGGTACTTTCCTGAATGGAAATCTTTCGACTCTACAACCAACCATGTAATGGGGATGGTTTTAAAAAAGACCCAGTTGAAATTGAAAGGAAAGGATAACGATGAGGAAAACGATGAGTTTCCACTTTTCTGCTACTCGAACCGCTAAGCGACATGGTGCATTCGTGAACAGAGTCTTGCTTTGCACAACACAGCTGTCCATCAGCACCTCAGGAGCCACAGATCCATTTTCATTTGTGCAGTAGCATGAAGCTCCCTCAGAGATTCAGAGATTTTTATTTCATTATTTTTAAAAATTTTTAATCTTTATTTATTTTTGAGAGACAGAGAGATGGAGTGCGAGCTGGGGAGGAACAGAGGGAGAGGGAGACACAGAATCTGAAGCAGGCTCCAGTCTCTGAGCTGTCAGCACAGAGCCCAATGCAAGGCTTGAACTCACGAACTGCAAGTTCATGACCTGAGCCGAAGTCAGATGCTCAACCGACTAAGCCACCCAGGCATCCCATGTATTTTTTTTAAATTATTTTTTAATGTTTATTTATTTTTGAGAGAGAGAGACAGAGCGCAAGTGGGAGAGGGGCAGAGAGAGACAGAGACACCGACTCCTAAGTGAGCTCCAGGCTCTGAGCTGTCAGCACAGATCCCCACTCTGGGCTTGAACCTGTGAGCCTCGAGATCATGACCTGAGCTGTGGCTTAACCGACTGAACATGCAGGCACCCCAAAAGAGAATTTTAAGCTGGATCCCACCACTGGGATCCCACCACTGGGATCATGACCTGAGCTGAAATCAAGAGTCAGACGCTTAACCAACTGAGCCACCTGGGTGTCCCTGAGCTCCAATTGTTTATTTTATATATATGATATATCATATCATATTATTTTATATATATGATATACGTATATCATATATATGATATATATATATCATAAAAACTCATATATGATATATATATATCATAAAAACTCATATAAAAATATATGAGTTGGGTTTTGACTGCAGCACTAAGGGTGGAGCGTAGGCAGGTGTTCCACTCTGTGCTTGGCCACCCCCTGCACGGTGCCACCTAGAGTTGGAGGGGGGGGGGGGCGTTGAAATGGCCTTTTCTTTTTCTCTCCTAAGGACTTCATCTTCTCCTGAGCACCTCATTGTTGTTTTAGCTCTAGTTTGCCACTTCTCATGCCAGGCTTCCCGCCAAGATTGTCTTTGTTTTATCCCTGGCCTTCAGTCAGGGTTTCAGTTCTTTGCAAGAACCCCTTCCCGTCTGCTCTGGCATCCTTCACTCTTTTCCTTCTGTCTTGTCAGCTTTCCCTTTGTCCTTTTGGCTTTCCTGCTTGCTCTTCCTGCCAGCAAGTCTGTATTATTTCCCCCTGTTCCTGATCTTATTTTCAATGTAATTACATTTCTTTGGGAGATGGAAATAGACGGATGAAGGAGAAAGTCATCTTTTATCACACACACACACACACACACACACACAGACACCCCCACTCCCAACCCAGGATGATGGTAAAGTAAGAGATTGTTAATATAAGGAAATTTCTTTCAGCTAAAGTTTTGATTTCTCTAAAAGATTTTAATGGTCCTTTTTAAAGGCTCATATTAACCTTAAAGTATTTGCTATTGAGTATAGCATCCAGATCTGGATTGAAAACCAGTTTCACCATTCAATGCGAAATTTACCTCGATATCTCTGGTGTTTTGTTTTGCTTTCTTAAATTTGAGAAATGGGTGTGATGATAGTGCTTTCTTCAAAGGGTTGCTATGGAGATTAAATGAGCCGATGCATCTAAAGTATCTGGAGGAGGGTAGGCTCCCTCCAGGAGCTTGCTGTTACCATGAAACTCCTCAGGACTTTGCTGACCTGCTCAATCAGACACAAGCTCACCCATTCCTCCTTAAGACTCCTATAGCATAACTCTTACACTGGTTATTAGACTGTCCTTTATTGTCTTTCCTCCTGCCTTCTTCTTTCCTTCCCACTATTCTCTTTCTCTCTCTTCCTCACTTTATATTTTCTTCATCTTCCCTTTGTGACCTTTCTTGTTTTCTTTCCCTGCTTCCACTTCCCACAAAGACTTAAAAAATATACATATATCCAACACAAAAAGTCAAAATTAATAGTCGAAGCAAAAAATAGGTGCAGGGAAAATGGGAATAGAGATAACACAAAGTCAGAGTTAAGAGGAAATGTGTAAGCACATGCTATGGTTAGGTGTAATTGCTAGTTGGGACCACCATTTTACTGAGCTCCCTAGCAGCCAAAGGAAAGATAGAAACAATTAAGGGTAGTGAGGTCTATGAGATTAAGGGGATGCTCAAAAATTGTGGTTCTTTTCCCGAGCACTTTTGTAGATTCTCATAAAAGGAATGTTAGGTGATATTAAGGAACTGATGTCAAACATAATAATGAGTCTGCTTTCCTAACAGATATGATAATAAACTGCAGAGAACTGTTTCTTATGATGCCTTTCAATATAGGCTGATGATATATCGCTGAAGTTCAATCCAGTAAAAGCATTTTTATAAGAAACTAAAATAGTGTGCTCAATGTATGCAATCTTCCACAGTTTGGCATGCTGCAAGGATACATTTTAGAATACGTGGAAGAATAAATAGACTCATGTCCTTCAGGCAATCCTCCATAAACATGATCTCTGGCAACCAAGCTTTTGGAAAGTATATGCAAGTAGAGTTCGAGGCAAGTCCCTGAGTATGGATACCCTCCCTTGTTGATGAAGGACAGAGAGATCAGACTGGATAATCAGTCAGGTAGAGAAGAAGACCAAGGTCTTTTTTTATCAGAAGTAAGAGTCAAGCAAACTTACCTGCCTGAACAGAACTACCCCATTTCTGTGTGTGGGAAGGCTGAGAGATCATGTAAAGGCAGCGTCAAAATAGTTCATAATTCTGACACTGGGTAGTACTTTACGATACGTTACTAAGTGATGAGAAAAGCTGGATACCATCTTGGGGACAAAGAGCACAAACACAGGCACGAAAAGACAATCCAGCAAAATGTTGATAGAAGAAACCTCTGGGAAGTAGGATTTGGGGTGACGTTTCTCTTTTCTATGTGTTATTCTACAACGAACAGATATTACTTTCATTATAAGGGAAAAAAAAGGAAGCAATGACAGTTCTTTTCAGAGGAAAAAGAGCTACCGTGGACTTCTTCCATACGTGGGGTGAAGAGGTGAAAGCAGTCACAAAGTTCCACCACACTCACTGAGTTTTAGAATCCCTTAGGCACCTTTTAAAAAATACTGATGCACTGCGCCCCCCCCCCCCCCCCCCCCCCCCCCCCGCCCACGCCAGATCAGTTGAATTAGGACCTACAAGGGTAGTACCTAGGCACTGGCATTAAAAAAAATCCCCTAAGTAGTTATGATGTGCAGCTAGGTTGAGAGCCACCACCCCACGCTATAGATCTCACCTGGGATAATTTAACCCTGGACAATGTCCCAAGCAGACAAACTCTTTTCAGTGGCCAAATGGACCTTCCATGGCCTGGTCCTGGCTTTTCTCTCCAACATCAGTTCATTCCAGTCTTACTCACTCAGCCCCCAGAACAGTGGCTGGCACACAGTAGGTTCTGAATTTAAAGCAAAGTAGGACTGAATGAATCCATGGATATGGTTTTCTGACTGTGCCCACAGAAAAAATCATCATCCATGTTGAAGCAACATAGTTTTCTATGAATTATTTACGAATTGTATTGTATCGATTGGTTTTGATGTCTCAATAGACTCTTTGAGAATAGATTGAGGATAGAAAGGGTAATAATTAGTTCTTTTGTAATCATTGGGTATGAGGACCATTTATTTGTTAGGCCAATTTAAAAACTTTTTTTAATGTTTATTTTTGAGAGTGGGGAGGCGGGTAGAGAATGAGTGGGGGAGGGGCAGAGACAGAGAGGGAGACACAGAATCTGAAACAGGCTCCAGGCTCTGAGCTGTCAGCACCTAGCCCGACACGGGGCTCAAACTTGGGAACGGAGAGACCATGACCTGAACTGAAGTCAGACACTTAACCTACTGAGCCACCCAGGCGCCCGTTAGGTCAATTTTTTAATGCATCAAAAGAATGCATGCTCCATGAGGATAGGATCTTCCTTTCTCACTGCTATATCCCCTTGACCTAGGAAAGTCTCTGGCTCATAGTGGGCACCCAATAAATACTTGTTGAATGCATATTCTTCAAGTAAATAATAATAAAAGTATAATATTCGTGTAGAGGTAATAAAAGCATACCATTCACATAGAAGGAAGTGTGTATCTTTCTACTCTCTACACGATGGGTTAGGACATTCATAGGGGGTGGGAGGAAGTGTGCACACACTCATGCAAAAATAGTGTCAAATTATTTAGACAATTGTTGAACAAAGAAGTGACTGAAAAGTTAAAACATCATACTGAAATGTGGCTTTGGAACTCACCTTTTGGTACATGAAAGGATTAAATGAGGCCTGGTTGGTAGCAGTTTGGTCTCTGCACAGCCACCGGAATTATCTTCTAAAAATGAAAAGTCAGATCATGTTTCTCCTCTATTCAAAATCCTTCAGGGGCGCCTGGGTGGCTCAGTTGGTTGAGCGAATGCCTTCGGCTCAGGTCATGATCTCACAGTCCATGAGTTCGAGCCCTGCGTCGGGCTCTGCGCTGACAGCTCAGAGCCTGGAGCCTGTTTCGGATTCTGTGTCTCCCTCTCTCTGACCCTCCCCCATTCATGCTCTGTTTCTCTCTGTCTCAAAAATAAATAAACGTTAAAAAAAAAGAGAGAATAAATACTCGCAAAAAAAAAAAATCCTCCAATGATCTTATCTCACACCATATAAAAAATTAACTCGAAATAGATTAAAGACTGAAACATAAGAGCTAACACTATAAAACGCTGAGAAGAAAACACAGGGGGCAAAGCTTCACGACATTAGTTTGGCAATGGTATTTTGGGTATGACACCAAAAGCACAGGACACAAAAGAAAAAGGAGATAAATTGAACTTCATCAAAATTAAAATTTTGTGCATCAGAGGATACTAGTAAGAGAGTGAAAAGGCAACTTACAGAATGAAAGAAAATACTTAAAAATCATATACTTGATAAGGCATTAATATCGAAAATACATAAAGAACTCTTATAACTCAACAGTAAAAAGCCAAACAGGGGCGCCTGGGTGGCTCAGTCAGTTAAGCGTTCGGCTTCAGCTCAGATCATGATCTCACTGTTGGTGGGTTCGAGCCACGCATCGGGTTCTGTGCTGACAGCTCGGAGCCTGGAGCCTACTTCAGATGATGTGTCTCTTTCCCTCTCTGCCCCTCTCCCCCTTGTGCTCTGTCTCTCTCTCTCAAAAACAAAATAAACATTAAAAAAATTAAAAAAAAATTTAAAAAGCCAAGCAAGCCAATTAAAAAATAGACAAAGGACTTGAATAGACATTTCTGTAGAGGAGATGGACAAATGATCAATAAGCACATGGAAAGATGTTCAACATCGCTAATCATTAGGGAAATGCAAATCAAAGGCACAACAAGATACCAGTTCACACCCATTAGAGTAGCTATCATAAAAAACAAAATGGAAAAATAACAGGTGTTGGTGAGGATGTAGAGAAATTGAAACCCTTGTGCAATGTTGGTGGGAATGTAAAATGGTGTGCTCAGCAAAAGCAGGATGGTGATTCCTCAAAAAATGAAACATAAGTTACCATATAATCTCACAATTTCATTTCTAGGTATATAACCAGAATAATTAAAAACTCAAAGAGAAACGTGTACAGCTCCATTCATGGCAGCATTATTCACAATAGCCAAAAGGTAAAAGCAACCCAAGTGTCCATTGATAGATGAATGGATAAACAAAATGTGGTGTTATATCCATACAATGGAATCTGCCACAACATGGATGAACCTTCAGAACATTCCGCTAAATGAAATAAGCTGGTCGCAAAAGGACAAATATTGTCTGATTGCACTTACATAAGATACCTAGGGTAGTCAAAATCATAAAGTAGAAATCAGAAATCAGGAAGTAGAATAATGGTTGCTGGGGGGTTGGGGAGGTGGGTAGTAAGAGGGAATGGGGAGTTAGTGATTGATGGGTACAGAGTTTCAGTATGTGACGATGAAAAAGTTCTAGAGATGGACGGTGATGATGGTTGCACAATAATGTGAATGTACTTAATGCCATTGAAATGTACACTTAAAAAGACTTAAAATGAGGGGCGCCTGGGTGGCTCAGTTGGTTAAGCGTCCAACTTTGGCTGAGGTCATGATCTTGTAATTTGTGGGTTTGAGCTCCGTGTTGGTCTCTGTGCTGACAGCTCAGAGCCTAGAATCTGCTTTGGATTCTATGTCTCCCTCTCTCTTCCCTCCCCGTTCACACTCTGTCTCTCTCTCTCAAAAAAAATTTTTTTAAGCGGTTAAAATTACAAATGTTATATTACATATATTTCACAATAAAAAAAAATCTTTACAACCCTGCTTGGAATAGGTATATTATTCTGTTACTGTCCCCATTTGACAGGTGAGGAACTTGAGGTTCAGAGTAGTTGATTTGCCCAAGGTTGCCTAGCTAGTGAGTAGTCAAAAAAATGAAATAAACCCTCTACTGACCCCCCACTTCAGAATAAAGGCCAGAAGTCCTTAGCATCTCTTAAAAAAATTTTTTTTAATGTTTATTTATTTTTGAGACAGAGAGAGACAGAGCATGAACGGGGGAGGGTCAGAGAGAGGGAGACACAGAATGTGAAGCAGGCTCCAGGCTCTGAGCTGTCAGCACAGAGCCCGACGCGGGGCTCGAACTCACGGACCGCGAGATCACGACCTGAGCCGAAGTTGGATGCTTAACCGACTGAGCCACCCAGGTGCCCCCTTAGCATCTCTTTTAAATGACCCTCTGTAATCTGGCCCATGTCTGGCCACTTCATACCTCTCTGATGCCTTCTCTTATCCTTTCCCTGTGGTTTACTTTGCTCCAGCCACACATGTCAGGGACACCCCCGTCGTAGGACATTTGCCTTTGCTGTTATCTCTGCCCATGGTGCTCTTCTTCTCTCCTTTACCACTTTCAGGTTTTTGCTTCACTGTCACTTTCTCAGTGAGGCTTCTCCAACCACCCTATTTAAATTTCAAACCCCTCCTCCACCACATACATACCTGTGTTCTTCCTTCTTCATTTTGCTGATTATCATTTATCTCCATCTGACACAATTTCTCTCTCTATATTTTACTTACATTTTCCTATCTGACTTGCTCCATAAAGACTAGAATTTTTGTAAGATTAAAAAAATGTTTATTTTATTTATTTTGAGAGGGAGAGAGAGAGAGCGCACGCGCACAAGCAGGGGAGGGGCAGACAGAGAGGGAGAGAAAGAATCTCAAGCAGGCTCTGCACTTTCAGCGTAGAGCCCAAAATGGGGCTCGATCTCACGAACGGCGAGATCATGACCTGAGTTGAAATCAAGAGTCAGATGTTAACTGATTGAGCCACTCAGGTACCCCAAGACTAGAATTTTTGTCTCATACATTATCTGCTTTATTCCCAACATCTTGAGCAATGCCTGTCACATAATAGGTGCCAAGTTAATATATGCTGAATGAATGACTAAATAGTGAAAATACTTGATGCTTACACTCTGATGAGTATGACATGTCACTCTGTTTACCTCTATGCTTTTGATTATCCATTCACCTGTGTATCAACTCTAATCTCTGTTAGCTTATCCGTATCAGCTTCTGTCTCCCCAAAGTGTCTACATGATTCAAAACACACAACAGAAGTTGCATATATGTGTATGTTAACTGAGCATTTGTGGAAATGAAGACTCGAATGTTAAAAAGAACCAGTAGGTTATGTCACTGTGTCACCCTCAGAATACCTCATCACAAAATTTCCCAAATAAACTCATGGTCTGGTCTTGGGACAAAACGAAACTGTTCGTTATCCGTAAGTGCAGTCCTACTCTTGTGGGCTGTCTTCAGATTGAGAAAGTGAAGCTAATCAGATGAGAAGTGTAACTACAAACAACGTCTCTGAATTCCTGCCTCTCAGAGGCTCAGAGCAAGCACAGGTTAAGGGAGACACAGAGTCATTTTGTAGAGGGCACGGCTTTAGTTACTACTTCAGTAAAGAACCCTCCCTTAACCTTTAGGCAACACAGCCTACATGTCTTGTTTTAAGAGTTGACTGCAATTGGGGTGCCTGGGTGGGCTCAGTTGGTTAAGCATTTAACTTTGGCTCAGGTCATGATCTCATAGTTTGTGAGTTCGAGCCCTGCATCGGGCTCCGTGCTGTCGGTTCAGAGCCTGGAGCCTGCTTCAGATTCGGTGTCTCCCTCTCTCTCCACCCCTCCCCCGCTCACGCTCTGTCTCTGTCTGTCAAAAAAAACGAACAAACGCTAAAAAGAAATTTAAGAGTTTCCTGCAACAGTCCAGATATCTCTTCATTTCAGAAATCCTCAGTGGTGCTATTGGGAGATTCTTGGCCTTTGTTTCCCTACCAGTGAATGGGGTCCAGCCCCAAGAAAAGGAAAATACTCGGTAGTAAAGGACCTGGGGTCTGGAAGAGATGTGCTCCATCTGCCAAGGCATTTTCTGTAAATGGCTGGGTTTTTTTCCTCCCTACTTTTTTTTTTTTTTAAACACTTGCCCAGCAAACTGCACAGTAAGTCATTTGTGCCAATAAAATGACACTCTTCTTCTAGGCCGCAGATTAAGAATATAAATTATCTGCTAGAAATTGGCTCAGGCTAAATATATATTTTTTATTCCCCTACTCCTTCCCAAAGCCTCTCTCTCCCCCTCTCTGTGTCACACACATGTACACAATTGCACACTCATAAAAATTGGATTTCCCAACGTCTCCCACTTGCCTAGGAAGCAAAACACAAAGTTGGATGAGGAAACGTGACTCAGCCCCCTATGTTTGGTATTTACTGCCAAATAACAGATTTTCAGGAAGAAAAGTCCTATTTCCCAAACCACCACCAAAGTGAAAGGAATCGGATCCCCAGCGTTTGCCTTGGAATCTCCACGAGGCCGTGGTCGAGTGAGGGGCAGCGGCTAGTGGTAGCGGGAGCCCCAGAATGCTTTGCGGCCTCTGGTGGGACAACATTTTCGGACAGCTATTGACAATTCTCATATCCACGTGACAGAGTCCATATGGTCAAAAGAATGTGACCCAAGTCTTCTAAAAGCAGCAGCATGATGTTTGTACTTGGAAGCGTGTTCTGTTCAGGGCAATTTTAATGGAACTGAGAGTTTAGTGGGCAGTGGAACAAATAACCACAATCGCATGATATTTTAGAAGCAACCCAGGCTTCCCTGAGCGACAGCCTGATTTTGTGGTAACAGAATAGTCTGGGCTCTGGGAAGTCCAGTCTGAACAAAGACTCTGAGATATGCACTTCTAGGACTCTCTCTGGGTGTCGTTTTTTCTTACTTGTGGAATCAGATGCCACTACTTAGCGAACAGAAGTGTGGAAAGGACTGGTGTTTTATGACGCTCGTGCTGGTTTCCTTAGCCTCAGCCACAGCTATTCTCCATGACTTTCTGCTGGACTTTGAAGAATGTTGGTATGATAATCGCAGGAAAGACCCTTTGCCTCTGGAAACCATGTGTTAGTGCACATTCACGGAGCCTCAACTCCGATTCCAAGTCCAGGAGGGACTATGTAACTCAAGGGGACAGTCCCCGCCTCTTCACTGATCACGTTTGAGGTGAGAAATATGGATATCTGAATGACTAAATGTAATGGTTTGGGGAAGTCAGGCTTGAGTTTTGTATGGTGTGGACTTAAATTCCATTTCTCTCAGCACTGGGACAGCCCATGGCTATAAGGGAAGAGTGAGCAAAACAGAGAACATGTCATTTCAGTTTTGAAGATGTTGCACTTTTAATAATGTTTACAGAGAGGTTTGTTCCCGGGAGCCCCACAGAACAGTGTGGTTAGGTTGTCCAAGGAATAAAGACATTAGTAGAGCTGTCCTCTGGTCTCTCCTCCAAACCACCGTCTGTATGTTCAGGGGAAGGAATCTCAGCTTATTCATGTGCAGCGCTGTCTTTCCACAGGATATGCATTGTTTTGAAAATAGGAGAAAACCTCAACAGCTCTGGAGCATATAATTATGCTTTCTTATTACCCAACAAGAATGTTCTCCAGAGTGTTGTTGTGATGATAATAGTTGCAAGTACTTGGCAGAGGGAAGGGGAGCCGAGGAGGAGGGTGGGAGGCCAGGGAGCAGAGTGGCTTGACTTCCATTCTGCTGATTCTGTCTTTCCTGTCTAACAGCTCTCATGGCTCTGTGGCTTTTCTTCAAGTCAACTAGGTAGATTTTTGGTGTGGGTTCCCAGGCTCCATGTGGTTATCAGTGTAATAAGTGATTTCAGAGTATTAGGGCAGATTCCACTACCACTGAATCATATACAGATTCAAGGCCAGATGATGACATCAGAAACATATGTGTTCGTCTGGAAGCAACACTTGGCCTAGGAAACAGAGCAAGATCTCCAGTGGGAGAATCAGGCTTTCGTTGGCCTAAAAAGGACCCCAAGAGGTGAGTTTCTTTATCTCTCGCCTCCAGGCGAGGAGTCACTTAAAAATATCCCCCTTACTGGTTGATACGCTGTTCTCGAATATTTCTAGTAAAGCTTTTTCAGAAAGCTAGCTTAAGTGCTTCACAAACAGGGCAAAGCTTTGCGTGTGAGGAATAAACTCCGTATGCTATAACTCATAATTACTATGATTTTATAAACCTGGAATTTCCTAACCAAGCTTTATTTTCATTCAGAGCGGCATCTGTGAGATATTTCTTCACCAATCACATCTGCCCACCCAGATTCCCATCCAAATTAAAAAAAAAAAAAAGGTATATTCCCAGATACGTGTTTTATATAGGCACATCACTATATTGGGTGTGGTAATTCCTCTAAATGCTTTTTATCAAGCCATGGGGCAAATTTCAAATCATTTTATAACTTGACATCACATTTGAGCTTTATGCAGGCCCTGTGGTTTCCATAGTAACAAAATCACTTCATAGTATAAGAAATATCTGGAAGATTATAGGAAGAAAAAGAGGGAATCCAAATTGAACAAAAGGCAGGAGCTAAATTCAGAATTTCTTGGGCTGCTGGTTTCATTACTGTTTTATTTATCTCAAAAGATGGGTACAAATCCTCTTGAGGCTACCAGGTGCCTATTGCATCAGTGTTCTTGCAATCTTTCAGGATCCAAGATCATCTTACTCCAAGCTATGATCTTACAGATGTCTACATCCCCCATTGTGTGTGTGTGTATATCGATGTATTATCTATGTACACACACACACACACACATACGTGCACACTATCTATGTACACACACACACATACACACACACATACGTACACACATTGAAGATCTGTGGTCTTTTATTAAAAAATTGGTTTCACCATTTTAGATTAGGAACTGGTAGTAAGATAACTTTCCAAAGGACCTGCCTCATTTTCTCTTTTATGCACACACGAGCACCAAGACACTCTGACATCTCCAAATAGATAGACGTGCTATTTATTTGGATAAATGGTGTGGTTATTTGGCAACGCCATTCATTCACTCACTTGCTCATTTGTTAGAACCGTATTTATTGAGCATCTCTTAGGACAGATAGAACCCTTGTACCAGACACAGAGCTCTAAATTGACAAGTTGGATACCTGTAGGTACAATGTGGGTAATATATGAGAGGTTTAGTAGGAAACTTCCTGGTCTCTCAGCTGGTCTCTGTGACCAATAGTTCACATTCCCTAAGCTTCCAGGTTTCTGGGCAGCTCAGGTGGCAACATGGGTCCCTCACCTAATGGACTCTTTTATTACAGGATCGGGTTGTTGGATCTTTCACTTATTAACTTCTCTAGATGAGGAGGCTCATGTTATTAATCCTGCTTTTCCTACTATTCTGATTAGATGAACCCAACATAATACTAGCACTTTGACCTCAAAGTGATGAGAACTAGGACAGGATTAGCTGGGAATTTTAAGACAGCATCTATGTTTGTGACGCATCATTAAGCGAGTACTAGTTGTCCTAGGTGATGAATTTCTCCTTTGGGTAATGTTAGAAACTGGAAGCAAAGGGAAGCCCTTTGCCCCAACTCTACTCAGTGATAGGGCATTGGGACCATTAACTGCAGGGCCCGAAGAAATGTCCTCCTTGGAGAAACATCTCCTTAGAGGCTGACAGAGTGAATTCTGACACTCTCCTTCTGTGCTCACCAAACAGCTGTTTGGACTGTTTTGGAGGTCTTTCTAGGGGATGGGTAGGCTCACGGTGAACAGTGGAGAGAGCTTAGCTGTGATTGCTGCAGGCTGCAAGGTAGGCGTGCCCAAGAATACATCAAAGGCATTACTGCCGATCTCTGGAAAGAAGCACTGGTAATTAAAATATTTGCCATCTTTCTCTTTGAGGAGGACTTCTGTCCCATGACAACATAATGGCACCAATAAATGTGATCTGTCAGAGTGCGTGACTGGAAATGCATACGTTGGGTAGGGACTTAACACTGCTTTTAGTGAGCCTCTGTCCCTTCCATCTGGGGCAAACCTCTCCTCTTAGGCATTCAAGGCTACCCTTCTGCCTCCTTCAAGACTTGGTTCTCTCCATTATTCATTCCTTCTGTCTTGTATCTTCAACTATTTTCCTTACTTTGGCTTCTCCCTCATATGCATAAATAGGAGCAAACCTCCTCAAACCTTAAAAAACAAAACACACAAGGAAATGAAACCTTGAGGTCAGCCCCCTTTTTTTGACCTCTTACAGTCCAGCTCTTGTCTCCACTCTGCCAAAATTCTTGCTGGGGTTACAGCCACCTCCTAACTGCCAAGTTCAGAGTCCTGTTTCTGCCTTCAGACTTGCATCCTCTGTAGCAGTTGAGGCTCAAGAACACCCTTTCCTTTTTGAGAAGCACTCATCTGGCTTCTATACCATTACTCCCTCTTGAATTTCCCCTATATCTCTATCTTCTACCAATTCTGTGCAATATCCTTTACCACTTCTCCGTCTCTGTCCATGGCCAGAAATCAACGTTTCCCAGGTAATATCCTACCCTTGGTACTCACCTCTTTTCTCTTACTCTGTATATTTTCCCATATGAAATACTCGCCCACATGCCAATTGCCATTTTTGTAGATAAAATGTGACCAAATGTTAGCAATTTCATACGGTTCAACCCAAAATAATTTCCCCATCCCCATTTCCAGCCCTGATCTTTCTCCTAAGTTTAGACAAATATTTCCAATGATCAACTGGACATTTCCAGTTGGATTGTCCTCAGTCACCTCAAAATTAATGCATCTTAAATGGAAGCCTTATGGAAAGCATAAACTCCTTTACCTCGAGTATTCTTGATCTTGACTCATGGTGTTACTACCTCCTCTCTTTCCCAGGTTAGAAATTTCAGTCATTCTTGACCTGACTTGAAAAAATGAACGTTTTCACTTCCATAGCCAGTCAGTCACAAAGCCAGAGAATCCCACCTCATAAAGATCCCCACTGCATTATCTTAGATTAGACCACTGCCCTTTGTCACCTGGGGGATTGCATTGGCTTCATCTATAGCATTCCTGCTTCTATTTGCACTGCATTCCACTTCATCCTTTTTTTTTTTTCCAATCAAAAGACCTCACGTGTTTATTACTGAACCAACCCACTAGTGAAGAAGCATAATAACAGAGAAACGTCATTTCCTTGATGAAAACACATCTACCTTTCAGGTAGTAGGGAGGTTTACAGAGTGATGGGATAGGAACACATGACCTTCAGGCAACATAAATGTGTGTCATCTTATGTATGATCCCTTATAGAGCCAGCTTGGTTCTTCTCCAATGCCGCCTCTTGGAAGTTGTATCGGATTTTATTACCAGTTTTCATCTGAATCCACCGGGTAATGGGACGATTCTGCTTTTGTTTCTTGGCCAGGAATCGCATGATCCTGAAAGTCTTGTGAGAAGACATGGCGAGACACAGTCAGCAGCACACAGCATGATGGTGGAGAAAGGAGAGAACCCCACTTCATCCTTTATCCTGCCCAAAAATATCCTTCTAAAAGGCAAACCTGGCCATGTGACTCCAAGATGCCTCATAATCCACTTCTTATGGCTCAGCTTCTGTGACTCTGACCCTCAAACCCTTCACCAGAGTCATTCTGATGGAATAGCTCGTTGTTTCCTGAAATGCCAGACTCTTTCACAACTCTGTGCTTTCTTCAGTCTGAATTGTTCTTCGCATTCTCTTAGAAACTCCAACTGAGCCTCTGAGAGCCAGTTTAAAAACCTTCTCTTATATCAAGCCTCCCCCAACTCTTCTAGCCAAGTTGGTCCTGTGATTTCCATATGCTTTGCCCCATATTTCTATTTTAGCACTTTCCAGGTCATCTGGTAGTTTAATTTCTCCATTTACGCATCGGTTGTCTCCCATAGATTAAAAACTCAGATCATGTCTCTCTTCCTTCTATATTCAGAGTATGTCCATTTCTTCTTTTGCTGAAGTGATTTGAGTGAGGTTCCCGTGGGATTTCAGAGGAAGTTGTATTCAACCTTTCCTTTAATATTCCTTGACAAATTAGAAAGACTCCCTTTTGACATAAGGTCCCTGTCTAATCTTGATGATCAGAAGGGAGGGGAGCCCAAAGTTGTTAGATCACGGATCTTCAGGATGCCAGCTGTTAGCAACACCCACTGAAACCCCAGACTAGAACAGAGAAGGAAAGAGGAAACCACATCCAAGTCAATAACTCAGAGCTAATATAAAGAATTGAATCTCTGGCCATCTTCTCTCAGATATGGTGGGCTGCTCTTAATATGGCGGACCTGCCCCTACATTGCTTGGCCCCTGCCTAGCACACTGACTGCCATTCCATGCCTCCTGCTTGAGGCAGTACCAAGTTATTTGTATTTCTCTACATACAATGTACTCTGAACTGCCTCTTTGCTTTTGCTTATGCTGCTCTCTCTGCTTAGAATTATACTTCAGGTTCCCCTGTCCAGTTTTTTAAAAGTAGGGTTCATGCCTGGCACAGAGCATGTGGGGTCTGAACTCACGACCCTGAGATCGATACCTGAGCTGAAATCAAGAGTTTGATACCTGGGGCACCTGGGTGGCTCAGTAGGGTAAGCATCCGACTTCGGCTCAAGTCATGATCCCACAGTTTGTGAGTTCGAGCCCTGCACCGGGCTCTGTACTGACAGTGTGGAGCCTGGAGGCCGCATTGGGGTCTGTATCTCCCTCTCTCTCTGCCCCTCCCCAGCCCCTGCTCACATTCTCTCTCTCTGTCTCAAAAATAAATAAACTTTTAAAAAATTAAAAAAGAGTCAGATGCTTAACCTACTGAGCCACCCAGGCACCCCTCCCCTAATCAGGATAAATTCAGCCATCACTTCTTCAAACCCATTTCTTTTCCTTCCCAGGGTGGGTTAGATGCTCTTCTTAAGTGCCATCATGTGCACTGGCACAGGTTTTTTATGGCATAATGTTGGCCAGCTGAGGAAATAAGTTCCTGAAATCTAGCCCAAGTTCCACTGCCTAGCATGTGCCTTGAGGGCTGAAATTGTTTTCTTTTTTAGCAGGGCTCGAACTCATGAACTGCGAGATCATGGCCTGAGCCGAAGTTGGGTGCTCAACTGACAGAGCCACCCAGGTGCCCCTGAAATTGTTTCCTAATTCACACAAAGGCAGACTCATAGTGCCTTGTGTATATCCCCATCACTGTCATGACCAACCTCAGTGTACTATGAAGATCTGTCTATTTCCTCCACTGGAGCCCTGGGGGTCCAGCTCCTGTACCTAGAACAGTGTTTGGCCCTGAGTAATCGTTGAAAGAAATGTTTGCTGGATCCTCACAGTTCTTAAGAATTAGACACTGTTCTAGGAATCTTAGGTGCCTTAAGTCATTGATTTCTCATGACAATCATTGCACAAGAGTGAAAACATTAGCACCAAGCAGTGAAGAAAGCTGCACACGTCACATGGCTGGTGAGTGTGGAGCCGGGACTTGCTGTAGCTGGGCTCCATGTAGCCCATTCTCTTAGCCACCGCACACACCACCTCTTGACTGAAAACTTGTCCGGGGTCTGCTTCCGTGTATTTCTCCTCCTTCAGGAAAAATATGTCCTCGCGTGCAACATCTGGGAACCATACTCCCCATCAGGGCACTCCCAGATATCCGTGTGTCTCCTTTACACTGTGTAATCTCCTGTGCCCTTCTGAACGCTGGTTTCTAGTGGACGCTGTTCCTGGCCTCCTTTTCTAGAGAATTCTAGGATGATTCCACGTGCAGAAGGTGAGCTGAATGGTCATGCCTTCTAGGCAAAGGTGTGTGGGTGTGGGAGTTGTTTGCAGCAGAGGCAAGGCATGTATTGTGTAAGGAAGAGAGAAAACAGAGATGACTGCTTCAAGCAGAGTGACAGGAAGACCAGGACGAAGGCTAAAACCACGGGTGTCCTCACTGAGAGTAATTACGTATAAAAAGGGAGGTACAGACCTAGAGTGCTCTGAGAACCGAGAGAGGCATCTGGAAAGCTTGGTGCTTTGTGGTCTCACATTCCTGGGAGAAAACTCCCAGGTCAGGCCCAGATTCTTGACCATGTCTAAGGTCCTCAGATGCTCTCTGATATGTGCTCAACCATTCCTCCCTCCTGGCCTCCGCCCCTCTTGGGCCGCAGCATCCTTGTTAGCTGTGGAATGAGAAGGAGGCCTCAGAAGCGGCGTCTGGCTGGCTCTGGGCTGAGGCGAGCCGCTTCACATAAGAAATGCCAGCGGTGGGTGTGAGGCCAGGCCAGTGGCACAGGCGTTCGGGAGTCGGGAATTTGGTCTCTTGCCCTCACACTGACTCAGCCTGTGGCCTGTGGGTCACAGCCTACGGTGACTCGGTTTCTCAAACCTTGACACAGGGGTAATGACACTCGCTACTTTGTGAGGGGTATTAATTAAGGGTTGCAAACTGCGTGGCAGTGCAGGGATGAAAGGGGTTAAACACAAAGTGTAATTGTGACGCATGATCCATGTCAGGGAAACATATAGGGAAACATGCTACCTGTGTTGTGTATTGGAGTCACATCGGTCCCCAAACTAAAGTCAAGAGGAAAACATGCATTTGTATGTGGGATGTGTGTTCAAAGGCTGACACTTTGCCCTGTAGTTTTGTAAACAGGAAGAGGACCGAGTCTCACATGTCACATAGTTCAGGTTTTGCTTCAGAGACCTTGCTCCTTTACCGTTCAAACCCCACAGCGATCTTGCTGACAGGAAACATGTCCCAGGTGAGCGCAGCTGGACAGTGGGTAGAAGGTAGGCACATCCTTGCTTCCAGAGTGGCCTTTCATCAGCGGCTAGAGAATGTGAACGTGCTTACTCCAGTTCTCAAAGGCCTGTGGCCCGTCCCACTTCCTCCTGGCACCTGACCCCATTCCACCACCCCGGAGCACCTTGGGACAAGAAGCCACAGATGATGTGGCTCGTGACAGAGCTGTGATTACAGAACGCTACTCTGCTCTCTTTGTTTCACCTGTGCTGCCCTGGGATCCTGGCATGGCTTCTGCTGAATCGGTCAACCTGATATCGTATGTGGGGCCAATTTTCTGGAAATGAAAATCAAGGTGTCTTGTTGGAGAAACCAGAGTGCCTTAGAGACCGCAGAGGAATGCTACAGACGTCACATCACTGTGTGTGTGGAAACTGGGCAGTGACATGCCTGGTGGATGTTTGTCTCCTCTGTGCCTTGATGTGTGAAGAGATTAAATAATGAAGAAAAAGGGTCAACCCTGTAATGTCCTGAAAAGCTTTGGATTCTCCAAGGTTCATCAGGTTAGGCAATAACTGGACCATCAGATCATCAGGGAGTTCATGTTTTTGTTCAAAAGCTGTACTGAGCTCTTTTTGAGCACTTTCTGTGTGCCAAGCACTGTTCTGGGTGTTGGAATATATGGCAGTGCACGAGCCAGATGAAAAACTTGTATCTTATGTGGGTATCATTCTGGAGGAGAGATGCCCATAGTGGAGGAGAGATGCCCATAGTGGAGGAGAGATGCCCATAGTGGAGGAGAGATGCCCATAGTGGAAGAGAGATGTCCATAGTGGAGGAGAGATGCCCACAGTGGAGGAGAGATGTCCATAGTGGAGGAAAGTGCTTGTAGCATCACCGCTTGAATGATTACTTCTGTTTCTGGCTGTCCTGTCTCTGTGCAGGATTAGGACCTTGGTCCAATCCTAGTCCCACTGCTGCCTTCTCTATAAATGAGCAAGAATGAAAATGTCTAAAATGAGGGGTGGTGGTAGTTGTTTTTAACTTAGAAGTGGGAGTGATGTTAAAAGTATTTAACAACTGGTATAGCATAGGTGCTGAAGCATCACAATGGATACTGTGGTCCCGGCTGGGCCAGTGTTAACCCTTTAGTTTCTGGGTCATGCCAAGGTCCAGAGGACTCAGAAAAAGAGCTGAGGTAGCTGAGATAGTGAGAGGCTTCACAGAGGGGGTGTTTGGGGAACATCTGTTTACCAAGTGGAACAGAAATATTCCGATACTTCAACTGCTGTATCCGCACTGGACGAATATTGATCCTACTCTTGAAAGGCTCTAGAAGAAGGATATGCCCATGTAAGGTCTCAGTCAACATCCAACAGCCAATGGAGGAAATGCTGTTAATTAAAAAAATTTGAATCTGGGGCACCTGGGTGGCTCAGTCAGTTGAGCGAACGACTTTGGCTCAGGTCATGATCTCGCGGTCCCTGAGTTTGAGCCCCGCATCGGGCTCTGTGCTGACAGCTCAGAGCCTGGAGCCTGTTTCAGATTCTGTGCCTCCCTTTCTCTGACCCTCCCCCGTCCATGCTCTGTCTCTCTCTGTCTCAAAAATAAATAAACAAAAAAAATTAAAAAAAAAATTGAATCTGAGTTGGGACTGAGTCTCCACAACCTTATGAGCTAACTTTGAAAACAAGGTGGCCTTAGAAGTCATGGGAAGTGGCAGCCGGGTGGAGCAGAGCTGTCCGGGACACCCAGGCCCAGCGAAAGTAAACAGTCTTCACTGAAAAGACTGCAACAGCCTTGGGACATGCTCTGATGCGGTGATGTTTTCTTCTGGATCTACCCTTGCCTGGTCAGTGCTTGGTTCACAGAGGAGCTGGCCAAGGAGGAAGCCACACCCCTTGGCAGGTAGACTGGAAACGCTGTTGGCAAGGAGCATGTGCCATGCAATCCTAGTTGTGGCTGCCGGGGTGCCAGCATATTACTGGTCCTTCAGGTTTCTAGTTTGTCATCATGGCTGACAACACCTCCTGGCTTTTATTGAAGGCCTAATTGGAGAGTGACTGATGCCCACAGGGCTTTGCTGGTTGACTACCTTGAAAGTGGTAGAAGAGAGATATTGAACTGAGGTGAGCTGTTCCCCGTGCATTCTTTCCTCCCTCACAGGTGGAGCCTGGCAAAAAATATCTTCTCTATGGGATACACACAATAACTCCAAGATGGCTCAAGCGATTAGAGGCTGGCTACCCGAGAGAGTGACCCGCCCACCTAAAAAGGAACATAGCCTAATCTCATCAAATTTGCTAGCAAATTATTTGTGGGGTAAAAGAGGGATGTCAATTACTCACATTCTTTTCCAGGGAAATGCCCCATCTATGGCCTCTGTTGGGTTCCCACATTTACACCGCTGACAAGTGGTGACAAGAGGACACCAAGAGAGTTCATTCACAGACTTGCCAGAATACTGTGACATAGCGCACAGAGAGCTGGGCCAGTCAGGTTTTGCTCCTTGTGAATGTGGCCCAGGAACTATAGAGAGTCTGGGATGGGGATAAGTAGGGGCGGTGGCTGACAATCACTGGGTGGAGTCAGAGTAGGGGTGCTGGAGGCATTCATGGCTGTGCAGGTCAGATGGTGGAGGCGGCAGTGGGGGAAGAAAACAGGCAATATTGTGGTGTAGCTGCTTCATTGCTTCATTCAGCCATTATTAATGAGTACCTACTCTACATCAGGCACTCTTACAGGTGCTGTGGGTATAGCTGTGAACACAGCAGCCCACGTGGAGCTGACGTTCTAGTGGGGAGACATAAAATAACTGAGAAAAAGAAAAATGTATTAGATAGTGATAAATGCTGGGAGTTTTAGGAATAATGCAGAAAAAAAATGGAGGGGGAATAGATAGAACAAAACTGGTGAAATTGAGACATCTGATCAATGATAAGTGGAAGGGTTTCGTTATACCATTTTGAGCATGTTTAAAATTTTTCATAACAAAAAATTTTAAAAATAATTCAGGTAAGTTGGAGAGGAAGTATTAAGGGAGGGTGGGCTTACAATTTCAGATAGAGGGAAGGCTTCACTGAGAAGATGACGTTTGAGCAAAGACCTAAAAGAAGTGAGAAGGAGAGAGCTGGGGATGAGTATTCCAGGCAGAGGCAACAGCAAGTGCAAAATCCCTGAGACAGGGATGTTCTTAGAATTTAAAGGGCCACAGGGTAGGCAGCATGGCCAGTCACAGCAGTGTGACTGAGGTGGAGGGAGTGAAAATCATATAGGATCTGTGGGTCATGGTAAGAATTTAGTCTGTTTCTCTGACTGAGATGGGGAGCCACTGGAGCATTTTGAGCAGAGCAGTGACGTGAGTGGACACAACTTTTGGCAGATCTTGGAGATTTTGGAGTGAACATCTATTAATTTCTACCTCTGGGGTCGACTGAGTGTCCTTGAAGCCACAACCACCCTCAGTGCTTTCAAGACCTAGCTCAATTATAGCTCCTGGTCTTGGATGTCCTTGGAACTCTATATCTTCTTCATTTCTTCTGTGGACCCATAATAAATCTTGTTGATTTGACTTGGCTTCAGGGGGTCTCTACTCCTCAAATCGAAACAAATCACAAGGAAAGCCACTTTTTTCTCATTGTATGGCTGCCACTCTTGGAGAGCAGGCAAGGTACGCTTTAGAAGCACTTAGGCTGTTGGTAGCTCAGAAGGTAAGGAGACAACACCATAGCTGAGAAGGTGAGGGGACAACATCACCACTCAGGAGGTTAGAGGACAACACCACAGCTCAGGAAGTGAGAGAATGATACCACAGCTCAGGAGGTAAGAGAACACCACCACAGCCCAGGAGGTGAGAGAACGCCAACACAGCTCAGGAGGTGAGAGAACAACACCACACAGCTCAGGAGGTGAGAGGACAACACCACAGCCGAGGAGCTGAGGGGACAACACCACAGTCTAGGAAGGGAGGGGATAACAACACTTACAGGCCAGGCGGGTGAGGGAACACCACCACAGCTGAGGAGGTGAAGGGATAATACTACAGTCTATTTGAAGTAACACTCCCTCTGATTTCATTAGCTCTCAGGTAGTCTAAACTTCTGAGTTTAGGTATTTTTGCTTAGAAACTTCAGAACAAGGACTACACTTGAACCAAAAATAAATTTAGATACATTTATTTTTAAATCCCTGTTATGAGAAATAATAAAATCCAAGGTATTCCCTATGCTCCTCAAGTACTGAAATGTGAACCACTACCCAGAAGACGTATAACTGAGTCAAGATGGCCATTACAGAGAAGAGATTTTAATTATTATTTCTTTTGCATTTGGTGGTTCAAACAGGTGCCTTCCTTCAGAGTCATATTTTACTTGGAATTTTTCATGTCAATAAAGTTGAAGAACTCCTAAAAATAGCACCTAGTGCTGAGTCTGCCAGATCTCCAAGCCCTCCAGTCCCTGGGGTCAACTTCTCTGCTTACTCCGATCTAAACCCAGAAAAGCCTCCCCTTCCAATGCTTCATGTGAGCCTTGCCCACAGATAATTCTACTACCAAAGCCAGGACTCACACATGTAAATGTGCTGAAGGTGCCCGTGTGACTTCCTCAGATGAGAATGTCACAAAACCAGTTCGTTAGACACCTCTCATGTTCTAGCTAATGAATGAACAAGTATGAGCTGGACAGCTTCTTCTAATAATGTAGTTTGCCTGTGGAATCCTTTTGTACCCAGAATGGGTGAGCCAAATGCTATATTTTCTCCCCATTGTAAAAGTTCTACTGAGAAAGGAAAATTTAAAAAAAAAGATTTTTTTGAATCTATTGCACTCTTTTTAACTTGTGATAGGAAGACCTGCCCCCCGTATTGAGGCTAATTAGCACGTACCTAGCGTTTATATACAGTGTTCTATATTTCCCTCCTACGATAGTCTATAATCCTTTAATGCCTATCAACTACCTCTCTCTCATGAAATTGACTGCTTTTAGCAATCTTCTTTTACAGAAAATGGTGGGTTAGGTGGAGAAGTTGGCTGAATCCTTTTGAATCCTTCCTGGGAGTGTACGGGTGCAGGGATAGAGTCAGAATGCACGTTAGTCAGCGTTGGTGCACGCAGAGAAGCAATGATCTTGAGCTGGGGCCCACCTCAAACCACCATGGCTAAGCCCTCTTACAGTTGTTACCCCAGGCAAACTAGTGTGAATTTGTACCCTCATCAACATTATGTCTTTCTCTAAAACATGATAGAAACGTGGGGAGAAGGGGGCTCTTGCCTATCCTTGTGGGCATGTGTTTTTTGTGTTTTGTTGTTGGTGGTGGGTTCTTTTTATTTGTTTGTTTGATTGGGGTTTTTTTTTGTTTGTTTGTTTTGTGTGACTCAGCCTGAACATCTACACTCAAGGAAGCAAAATTGCAGGATGGTCCCCAAAAGTGAGGACTCCATTGTCACAAGGGGATTGGTTCTTCCAGGCCATGAGGATATTTAGAAGGGTGCTGGCAGAGGTTTCTTTCCCTCAGTTCTGCATCAAACTGAGCCCCAGAGACAATGACCTACGTATTGAGGAGATTCTGGCTCAAATATAACTTTGACCCCATCTCTTTTTTCGATCCGAAGTACCTAAATTAGAATAATCTCAGTTTATGACTATGAGCAGGGAGACAATGGGAACTATCAGCCTATGCACAGCTGCCAAAACCTTCCCCAAGAAGCAAACTGGTTTTCAAAGGATGATTAGCTAATAACACATTCTATAAATACCTGCCACTTTATTAATATGCCTAAGCCAAGTTAATTTGCTCTGGCTTTCCGTCAAGGTCACCCAAAGCTTGAAGCCAGTGTTCTTCACTCTGGTGTGGTTTTTCAGTTCAAAACAATGACAGAGATCATTTTCTTCTGACTCCCTATGGGAGTATTATCATTTTGCTTCCAGTATTAGCTGCTATAACAAATAGACCAAACATTTTTTCATGGTTAACACAATAGGAGTTTATTTCTCCCTCATTTCCTGACTGGCAGGCTTTTCTCCATTTGATGATCCCGAGACCCAGGCTTCCTCCATCCTGCCTGATGTCTTGCCTGAGATCAGTGATAACTCTGTGCCATGAAAGAGGGAGTAAAAATGTTGATGGACATCTAGCCATTTATGTGCATTATTTTCTCTGGTCCTTTAAAATTTGGTGTCACTTTGGAACATGCCCAATTTTTATATTCTGCCTCTTATACAAAATCTTTAACTGCCCATGAAAGTCATGGAGGAATAGTCAATATTACATACCTAGTGTGTGTGAATTCAGGCCCGTCAGGGCCTGTCAAGAGGCTGGGAGGAATTCTGTCTGCATGAGATCTGGATGAACGTCAAGGAGAGACAGCATGTGGCTGAGCTGGCCATGAAAATAGAAATCTTTTACTTTGCAGACAGTGACCTGGATGAGGAAGGAAGCACTATAAGAAAAGAAAATGGTCTGAAGCTTCTGGGTCTATGGATTCTGCAGGGGTACGTGGGGCTGGCTATAGAGAGAGATAATTAAGGATAGCACTATTGGGACTTTTGGGACTTATAAGAATCAAACCTCCTACACAGCTTACTATTTACACATGACTTTACCATTCTACTGTATTCATCAGATAACTTAATTATTCTAGAAAACTCTTATCTGGGAGGTAAAAGTTGCAGATAATTTGGGGCGCCTGGGTGGCTCAGTTGGTTAAGTGTCCGACTTTGGCTGGGGACATGATCTCATGGTTTATGAGTTTGAGCCCCGAGTCAGACTCTCTGCTATCAGTGAGGTGCCTGCTTCGGATCCTCTCTCTCCCTCTCTCTCTGCCCCTCCCCCACTCTCTCTCTCTCTCTCTCAAAAACAAACGTTTTTAAAAAGTTGCAGGTGATTTTGTTGATTATTGCAGGAACTTGCTGATAGACCTGTAAAGTCTTTAATTTGAAAAAGCCAATTATGGAAACAGCCCAAATGTCCATCAACTGATGAATGGATAAAGAAGATATGGTACATATATATAGTGGAATACTACTTGGTGATTAAAAAGAATGAAATCTTGCCCTTTGCAGGAACATGGATGGAACTGGAGGGTATTATGCTAAGCAAAATAAGTCAGTCAGAGAAAGACAGATATTACATGATTTCACTCATGTGGATTTGAGAAACTCAACAGATGAACATAGGGAAAGGGAAGGAAGAATAAGATTAAAAACAGAGAGGGAGGCAAACCGTAAGAGACTCTTAAACACAGAGAAAAAACTGAGGGTTGCTGGGTAGGGGCATGGGTTAAATGGGTGACAGGCATTAAGGAAGACACTTTTTGGGATGAGCACAGTGTGTCATATGTAAGAGCTGAATCAATGGGTTCTATTTCTGAAGCCAAGACTACACTGTATGCTAACTTGAGTATAAATAAATTTTTAAAAAAGCATTAAATGATAGCTTATAACCTAGGACTTGTTGAAGCCTCTTGCTTCAACATCTTTGCCTTGTTTTGTCTACCAATACTAGATTTCAATATCACGATGCTTCCTCAGTCCTGAACATGCCCTCACATTGAAACAGCTGTCTCAAGCCAGCCTTCAAAATCTCACTAACTGTATCTCCCTAGCCCCTCTCACTCTACAGTGTGACCGAGATTCTGAGGACAAGTGCTCTCCTGCACCGCTGTGAGCAAAAAGCTCGGCTTTGCCTTATCAACGAGTTGTTTGGGTGCTAGTTTACACAGCCAGCGTTCCACGATGCCTTCCGGTCCAGAGCCTTTGTGCCAACTTCCAAAGGGGAGGGAAAGTGAAACAACATGAAAATTGTACTTGAATGAAGAAAGTGTCCCATGGCAGGTCCAAGCCACTGAGTAGGCCCAAATGTCTCATACTTCAAGTTACTAGAGGTCTTTTGAACAATGTGAGAGAAAGATCCACCTCCAGACTGTGATTCAGAGAACTGCAACAAGTAGCCAGAGTTGTTGCGGGATAGCAGGGGGCAGTGGTCCTTGTAGGAAGATCCTGAGGGTGGAGAGCAGCAGAAGGAAGAAGAAAAATAAATGGTGTCCAAGACTACACTCAAGACACCTGAGTGGCCCTTGAACAGGCAGCAATATATATTCCGTGGATAAGGCCCTTTGCCCAGATCCTAGCTACTTTTTTCTACACTGTGCTCCCCAAGCCAGGGTCTGCATGGTTATGCACAAAAGTTGGCATTTGGGAGACCTCTGGTCATAAAAGTAGAGTCCCTCTGTGATCTGTTTCTATACACCTGAGCAGCCACGAGAAAGAGAAAATAGGAGAAGAGCAAAAGGATGTCTATAAGCTGCCCAGAAAATGAAACTGAGAGACAGAGTAAAGGCTTATAGGCTCTGTGCTATGGAAGAAGAAAAGAAGAAAGGGAGTTAAAAAATA
The DNA here is from genome assembly GCF_018350155.1 of Leopardus geoffroyi. Classification (NCBI taxonomy): domain Eukaryota; kingdom Metazoa; phylum Chordata; class Mammalia; order Carnivora; family Felidae; genus Leopardus; species Leopardus geoffroyi. The sequence goes on from NC_059332.1 coordinate 101,017,307, forward strand.
GAAGATATCCAGAGTAGGAAAGAGTCGAGATCACAGGAGAACAGTCTATCAGGAGAGAAGCTGCCTTCTTCCTGATGAACTGAGATCTTCTCAGCCCTGAGGACAATAGGACAGTGGAGCAACATCTAATTTGGGGCTGGGTTAGGGATGGGGGGAAAAATGAGGAGAATCTGTAATCTCTACAGGGTAAACATTTGCATTAAATGCCACCGATAAAACCTTCACTTTTCCCAAGAAAATTAACAGGTGATCCGTCATTCACATCATAAATTAAATTAGTGACTCAGCTTACTTGCCTCCTGATAGTTACATGAGGAGTGAGAAAATTTGAGTTTGTATGAAGGTAGGGGAGTTGGAGGGGTATAGGGGCACTGGGGGAATGAGAGGGAAAAGTTGTGTAGAGCTTGACACAGTTCAGAAGAGATCAGATATGACAGGATGTCACCATGGGGCCCTGAAGCCAGAGGAAGTAGTTTGACATTCAATGTGGGGGAGGGGGGCACGGGGGGTGCAGGATGTTCTCACAGGGGAGAACAGGACCAGGCAAACTTACTTATAAATTTATTTCCCAGGCCAGAAATTCTGGGAATTGTATTGGCTAGAGTTTTTAATTTGTATGATGCAAATATGGTTAGCACTGGCCCCCGTGCCCGAAAAGGGAATGCTTTACTTTACGAGGTAGTTAGGAAAAGATCTTAAGAATAAAACAGAAACCTCAAAGATCTGAGCTTTATATATAAAGACAGCAGCCTGTTTTTCTGCAAGTGGAACAGATCATCTGCTCAAGGATGTAGGCCCTCTTCACTCTCAAGTCCAAGTGCTGAGAAACCAACACTGAGAACCTGGAAGCTGGGTTTGTGTCCTTGGAGAGCCCTGGTGATGTTCAGCTGAGCATTCCATTCTATGTGTTGAGACCCGGTAAGAATTGTAAGCTCTCCTTTCTCCCAGCTTTCCTGCTGCAAAGCAGAAAAAAATAAATACAAATAAGGGCCAGAGAGGTATTTCACTTGGAGAAGGTCCCAGGAAGACACAAATAATTTATTAAGTGGAGCAGATGTGGCCAGAGAAAAAGACTGGCCAGAGAAAATCCATCGGAAGAGCCTGGTCCTTGCTGATAGTTGATCTGGAAGGCATCCTGAGATTTCTACACCCTTTAAAAGTGACCCAGCATCACCTGCACCGCCAGCCTCATCATGGCAAATATTTATTTAACACACATATACATAGAGTATAGAACATTGCATTTAAAAAAATAACATTTATTGAACTTACCTTTAATATAGAGGAGTGTGAAGAAGTAAACAAACAAAAGGATAGGTTATAATCCTACTTTTGATAAAATAGACCAATAAACAAACCTATCCACATGGTCACAAAACACAAATATACAGAGAGGCATAATCCATGATTTGTTTATCCGGTTCCTGATTGATGGGTACATTCTCTTTGTTTTCCTCCTTTTTTTTTTTTTTTTTTTTTTTGGTATTACAGATTTTGCCACTAAGAATATCTTTGCATGAACACCTTGGTGAACATTCACCCAGATATCCGTGGGTTAAATGTCTAGCATTAGCATGGCCAAGGTAAAGGGATATGCATAAAAATCATGGCAGGTTACAGCTACCCTTCACTGAGCAATTATTATGGGATGCAAAGAGTTCTATATATTATTTTTAACCCTTACAACAACCTTGAAGGCCCATTAATGTGACCAGTGGTTCCAGGAGGGGTGAACTGGAATTCAGGTGGAAGAAGGCACCCGCCTAGGTAACGGAGCTGTGAGTTGAGAACAGAACTGGAATTGAGTTCCAAGTCTTTCTGATTCGGAACTGATGTGGTCATCTAAAGGTTACAAATCACATTGAAGAGAAGATCATCACACAGGAAGAGTCTTGGCCAGCTACTCGTCCAAGTCTTTTAATTTCAGATATGGCGGAGACACCTTGAATGTTTTGCCCAAAGCCTGTGGGGCTGGGTCAGGACCAAGGTCCCTTCTCCCGGGACAGTGATCCTTTAAGCACATCAGTGGGTATGCATGTTTGGGGCCACAGAGGTCCCTCACCCAAAGAAAAGCTTGTATGAAACATACAAACTCAGAGCTGCTCTCCTTGAATCGAGGGAGGAGGCCCAGAGCCTGGCTGGCCCTCATTCTCCACATATTCTCTCTGTCGGCACCTTTGGGGAGCAATTCGAAAACCACCGGTGTGGAAGCCACATATGTGACCTTAATCATGCTTGGTGTCCTGGGCAACCCCGAAGCTCTGACCTCACCCTCCAAACGCCTACGGCCTTGCGGGCCACCGTTCGCTCTGGCGTCCCTTGCCCACATCCCCCTGCCGATGGGAGGTCTTGGTGATTGGCCCACGAGTGCTTCCTGCTCATTGCACATGCTATGACAGCAGTTTGTACTGAGGACCCTGGGGTTTTATATATTAAAAAAAAAACCCACCATTATATAAAGAGGAAAAGTAGAGGGAAGAAGGAATATCTTTTAAACATTTTTAAAATATGAAACTTTCCTCTCCTGCCTGGGGTAGCATTGGTGAGGTACCACTGCTAAACTGACGAGTGTGATAAGCATTCTTGGGCCGGATGCACCATGAGAAGATGGATAAAAACACCAGGAGCCACGCAGCTATAAAGGAAGCCAAACAGGAAATTTGATGTGAATCATCAGAAAACAGACCGTACGAGAGGGGCCACGGGGCTTAGTCAGAGATAAAGCACGCGTTGCGTTGTTCAGGGTGGTGAACGGGAGGAATCACATTAGCCAAATCGAAGCTAGAGGTGCAGAGTGTCCAGGTTTATGTAAAGCTGATGTTAACGGATTATGCTGTTGGAGACAGGACAGTTTAGGAAATTGGAAATGAACTCTAGCTTTAGGCACTATGAAAAGAGGCCACATTGATGTCACCAGTGATGCCGGGTTTCTGAGGTGCTATAAAAACCTTTGGTGGACCGTGCGGCCTCAGCTCATCTCATGTCCACTTGTCCACCCATTTCTGTGTCACCTGCCATCGTGGGGGGGGCCGGGAGGCAGTTAGCATTGTCATACTTGCTGGCGGGCACGGAACAATTGGAGTTACACACAGACAAGCCGGGTTCCATTCAGTAAGACGTTCATCCGAAGGGGAGTGAGGCTACCTGCATTCTCGGCCCTTTTGAGGGAGGTCCCAAGAGTTGTCGTTCCAGGCGAGGGTCTTCTAGTCCCTAGTCTTCTCTTCTAACTGGTCTCTCCCACATATGCAGGGAGTGGGAGGGAAAGGTGGGAGCAGGTCATCAAGAACTGTGATGCTGACCGAAAGCTGGACAACCCCAAGCACTGAAAGAGCCCAGGGCTCCTTTTCCCCAGAAGGGAACTTTGGAGGCAACGCTGCCTCCTGCTCACACGGGCTCCCACTCTGAGCCCCAGAACTGACAACATTTGCAGATCCATCGATACAATACCAATAAGACGAAGTCAGAGTGGTTTTGAAGATGTTCAAGCCATATCCCGTGAGGACACTAACAGGCTGGAATGGAAGTTAGCAGAAAGTGTGGTAGAAGGAGCCTGGGCTTGGACTCTGGAGCTATGGTTTCAAGGGCCCCTCTTGCCCCTGGGCTTGGGGGCTTACATTTTGTTTCTTTCCTTTCCCCTTATATACAGAAGCGGGACTAGAGGATCTCTGAGGCCAGTCCCACCAACACTGGTGGTAGGGTGCTATCTCCTGACTGCCTGCCCCCCTCCATCGCTCCCCTCTCCAAGCCACCTCATATAGTGATGAATGTAACGCTTACTGAGTATCTGTTATGGCACTATTCACAGTGCTTTATGGATATGCACTCGCTTAATCTTCATACAATCCTATGGGGTAAATACTACTATTTTTATCTCACAGATGATGGAACCGAGAGAAATTAGCCCTGCGTCACATAGCTAGGAGGTGCCAAAGCCAGGATAGAAACATCATACTGCCTCAAAAGAGTATGGTCATTCAAAAGCGGGCAGAGGACTTGAATAGACATTTCTCCGAAGAAGATACAAATGGCCAATAAGCCCAATAAAGATGTCCAATGTAACTAATCATTAGGGAAATGCAAATCAAACTCATAATGAGATACCACTCTACCCATTAGGATGGCTATTTTATCTATCTATCTATCTATCTATCTCTCTACCAAACCCAGAAAATTACAAGTGTTGGCTGAGGATGTGGAGAAATTCGTATCCTGTGTTTTGTTTGTGGGAATGTAAAATGGTGCAGCTGCTGTGGGAGACAGTTTGTTCTTCAAAAACTTAAATATAGAATTACCGTATTGATCCAGTCATTCCACTCCTAGGTACATACCCCAAGGACTGAAAGCAGGATCCCAAACAGGTCCTCGTACACCGATGTTCGTAGCAGCTGTATTCACAACAGCCCAAAAGGGGAAACGACCCGAATGTCCATCTACAGATGAATGAATAAACAAAACATCTGCCCATCTACAGATGAATAAATGAATAAAATAAAACAAAACAAATACGCAATCGAATATTATTCAGCCTTAAAAAGGAAGGCAGTTCTGACCCCTGCTCCAACATGGATGAACCTTAAAGACATTATACTACATAAATAAACCAGTCACAAAAGGACAAATATTGCATGTTTTCACTTAGATGAAGTACACAGAATAGGCAAATTCATAGATACAGAAAATCAAATGAAGGTCACTAAGGGCTGGGTGGAGAAGGCAGTGGGTCATTGTTTAAGGGGGTGCAGAGTTTCTGTCTGAGACCATGAAGAGGTTGTGCAGGCAGATACTGGTGATGGTCCCACAACAATGTGGATATATTTAATGTCGCTGAATGACAGACTGAAAAATGAAGAAAACGGCCAATCTTATGTATATTTTGCCACAACAAACAAGAGTGCAGATTCCTCCCTAGAAGCATCATGTCCCCCCCCCCTCCTTTATCACTGTTGGTGGGTCCCCACTTCCCCTCCAACTGAGCCACAGCACATCGGCTGCAGGCAGGAGGTCCCCTCGCAAAAGCCAGGCTCCCATCTGCTTCCCTACCCCTGTGCTCCTAGCCCCCTTTCTCCACCCTCAAGAAGAGGGTGCAAGAAGTCTTTGCCTGTCTCCACTGGTGCTCTGGGCACTTTTAGGAATTTCCTGAAGACTTGAAGTCTGTGCCACGATCGTAAGGCTGAATGATATGTTGTCTTGTACCTATGTCCGCAGGTGTAACGACTCTGCGTCACCATCTAGATGCTACTTTGGATCCAGAGTAAAGGACAGAGGTGGAAATGCAGCAAACGATAAATAAATGCTTTGTGACTTGCCTTGAAACGAAAGTACTGCTGACTTATACATCAACTCTGGCCTCTATCTCGCCTTTGCGACTGCTCTGTGTGGAATGAATTGCAATTTCCAAAGTTAGAACTAAAGAAGGGACAGACGAATGTAATTAGGAGACTTAGGAAAGGAATACCAGGAGTCCGCCAGGCCGAGCTCTGGGTCATTAATAATGGCCTTCGATTTGGATACTGCTCTTTGAGTAGAAGCTTTAGAAATCTCCGCATCAGGTGAGGCTGTAATTGCTTACAGTGTTATCGGCTCTGTTGTCTTGTCATTTTATTTCTTAGCTGTTTTATATTCTGGGCACAGAACCAGCTGGGAGGGATACAAACCCAGTGGCGTCTGTGGTCGTGGCTAGCTGCAGGTTTGGCTGGTATTTAAACCTTGGCTTTTATTCAAGTCGGTCTTATTGCACCTTCCTCCAATTGCTTGTTGGGTCACCTGGAAAGAAGTGATACAGCTGGGCAGTGGAGGAGGGGAAGGCATAGCAATAGGGGAAGTGTTCAAAGGTTACAAATCATGCAGCCCTTCGAAAAATTCTTAATTAATTTGAAGCACCTCTGATGATATGCTTTCCCCCCCTTTTACACTTCCGTCTGTGTAAGGAAGGGCAAACGTACTCGCAGGTGGGTGCATCCTGACGCACCTGGTCTGGGTGTGACCCAGCAGATTTTCCTGCAGCGGGAGCCGGCTGGTTGCTCCCTCTACGGGGAAGACGGGGAAGACGGGGAAGACGGGGAAGACGCCAGGCGGTCGGGCCTCACCGGGAGGAGAGGTTGGATTGTGATGAACAGCGACCTCTAGCGCGTGGCTCAGGATTTGCACTGGGCTAAGAGAATGAAAATAGCAGCAGGGACGCGAATTCTTAAGAAATTCCCCCCCAAACAAAGGCGAGATAGACATTTCCTCATTGTTTTCCCTGGTAGAGGCGCTCAGGACTGACGGCTGAAGATTTCCTTCCTTTGTGCCGCACGCTACCATCAGTGCTGGGGATGCTACTCAAATATTGCTGTTTTTTTTTTTTTTCCCCTCCAGCAGACTTCCTCCACAGCGATCCCTGGGATTTTTTTTTTTTTTTTAAAGGTTTTTCAGTTGCCTTTAGAGCTTAAACCAGAGAGTTCACCCAGGAGGACAGCATCAACGTCTCTGACCGTGGGTGTATGCGCGTGCTGGAGAGAGGGCTGAGGCCAAGAGGAGCAGAGAGGGGAGCGCAGAGGTGGTGTCCCCTGGGAGCTGTGGGGATGGTCGGGGGCTCCTGCTCACCCACTCCCTCAGCCACAGCAAGTCTCAGAGGTGCTGGGATCTCCGGTTCTACTTAAGGTGGTAGGCTATTGAGGCCTTCCTTCCCTCTACCCTGGTGCTTGCGGCGGCACAGATGGGCCAGCCCAGAGGCTATTACCCTCTCTTCTTCCCTTGTATTCTGCCCCTCCCGCTCTTCTGAAGCCAGGTTCTGAGTCTCAAGGGCCGAGTTTATGTCAAGCTAGTTCACGGGCTGATGGTGTTCATTCCCCCTGAATAATGGGGCCAGAGGGAGACCTCCCAGCTCTTTAGGAGCCAGGAGGAGATTCTTTGGAGAAAGGCTAAAATCCCAGTTCCTGGCCCATGACTTTGCTGTTTTATCACGGGAATAGGGGTTTGGGGGTTGGGGAGGGAATACATTTTCCTATAACTCCAACCCATCGAAGGTTGATAGAGTCAAGCACATGTTTACTGTAACAACTGGGTTTGCCCTGCTGCTGCCTTTTAACAAAGCTTCGGAGTAGAAATGCTGCATCTTTACTTATTTATGATTTATTTTTCTTGCTGTGGTTCTTCAGCTGTGAGCACATCACCGTGCTTGGGCTTTTCAGGTTTCATCAGTGCCTCCTCCCCCTCCCTGAATGATTAGATCAAGGATCTAAGCAGTTGCTTTGAGAGGGAGTCATCCTCACAGTTGAACCCGTAGATTTATACCATACTCGGTCACATGCTCCCCTGATGTCACATTTCTGTGCCAGGGGTGGGGAGCTGACGGGTGAGGATGGGCACACCAACGCGGGGACAAGATGAAGGGAGTGGAAATTGTAAGATGAAGGGAATGTGGAAATTACATGACCTGATAGAGTCAGGGAGGCCTGTGGCTGGTGTTGGCTCAATCAGCAAGCTTACCCAGACGGCATGGCTGAGCCTGTGGCCCAGCTTGGGAACAGGTTTGGGGCAAGGAGAGGGACAAGTGAAGAGGCTAAGCTGGGCAGAGGTCCCTGGTTCCCGATACAAATGTTCAACATCTCAGGCTCTGTCTTTGGTGATATGGAAAGCTGTTAGAATCCCAGCCCAAGAAAAGCAAAATAAAAACCATGCTTCAATAAAAGCAATACCAATAGACGAAGGTAATTCTGGCTGAGGTGGTGAGGTTCAGTGGAGGAGGGTAGGTAGATTTAGAGGGAAGAAATTTGAGGAGGAAGAAGGTTTCCAGGGGAAAGGATCGGTGTCTGTTCTCAGGCTGTGACAGTACAAACAGAAAGATAGGTAGGAAGGCTAAATATTGAGAGAGGAGGGCAGGATTTATTAACGAACTGGATTAGAAAAGACTAAGAATGCACTGAAGGTTTCTCAGAAGTTTCTGTCAGGGCGTTGGCAAAATGGTGGCATTTACTGACTGGGCACTCAGGAAGAGCCAGCTTTTTCTGGAGGTAGATGGTGAACCAGGTGAGGATTATGCCTTGGAAGCAGAGGCCCTGCTGGAGAAAGACCCAGCTCACTCTTGATTCTTGCTGTTCCCCATCTATAGCACCTCTGCCTCCATTGGCACCATTTCCATTCATCCAGCATGCACATTCACCCGGCCCATGCCAGTGGCTGTCTGTCCTTCCCCAAATCTCCACACTGCCTCTCCTTTCTCATCTCATGCTCTTACCTCTTACTTACCAGGGTGAGCTAAGACACCCAGAAGGAAGCTACCATGCTTGCCCCCATCTGGGTTCTTCACTTCCCCAGATATTAACTTGGCTCGCTTCTTCATTCAGCATTCTGCTCAAATGTCACCTCCATGGGAAGGACTTTCCTAGCCATCCTATCTAAGATAACACCCCTGCCTTCCTCTATCCCCTTACCCCGCTTTATCTTTTCTTTATGGCACTTCATTGCCACCTGATGTGTATTTATCCATGCTTTCTCCTCTTCCCCACTGGACTGTGACTCTGTTGTATTTAACACTGAATCTCCAGGACATCCAACAGTGCTGGGCACATAGGAGATGTTCAATAAACATTCTTTCGGCAAGTGACTTACAGATGTCTCTATAGCTAACATTGTTGGCATCTCTTTCCTTCTGGAAATGCTGTCCTCCTTACAACGTTATTACTTCTTGCCTCTTCCTCTTTGACAGCAATTTCTTTGTTTTCTGTTCTCCTGTTTTTCAAGGCACAGATTCTTCACCTGTGTTTTTCTCTTTCTTCACTTTATTCACTGGGGACCACGTGTGCTCTCAGAGCTTTATCTCTCACGTCTATGCCCCTGTCTTGGCATCTCATCTGAGTTCAGGCCCATATTTCCAGCTGTTTGGTAGCCATTTCCATTTTGAAATCTCATTGTCACCTAAAGCCCCCAAATCCCCTGTCAGACTCACTTTCCCCTCCCAATGTCACTACTTTCCCTCTTCCCAGCTAAGCCTGAAACCTTTCAATTTCTTTGCATTCCTATCTTTAAAATTTTTCCCAAACCACACCAAGTCCTACAATTTCTTCTTTCAGAATTCATTAACTAAGGAAATATTTATTGCCTAGGATATGGAAAACACTGTGTAAATGCTTTGGAGTTGGTGCTATAAAGATTTCTTCTTTACCCTCAGAGACTTTGTAACCAAAGCTTAGAGGTAAAACATGTTCAGGAATAGTTTTAAGGAGGAAAATAATGAGTTACAGATTCAGGTTATGAGGATATAGATGAGAGGAAAATTACTTCCATTTGAGTTCAGGAAGACTTCTAGAAAGAGGGACATTTGAGATGGGCCATGAAAATTAGGTCATGCTTGGACATGCTAACCCTGGGGTTGGCCTTTCAGCCAGTGGGAACAGCATGAACAGAACACCAGACACAAGACAGCCATAAGTGAGGAGGGAGGGCTGGAGCTTGAAGTGGGGGTGAGGGGAGCTGGAAGGAAGGTGAAGACAGGCCGGAGACTTATTTCTGTTGGAAGGCAGGGGAAAAGATTCAACAATACGGTGCAGGTAAATAATGCATCGGAGCTGTGTTTCAGGGAAGTTAATCTAGTTACAGCTTTGAAAATGGATTGGAGATAAGAAATGCAAGATAGAGCATCATCGTCTAGGCTGGAGGCCACAGCAGCCTGAATGTGGGTGGTAGGAGTAGAAGCAGATGTGGGAATGCAGCCACAGGGGGATGGCAGAGATACTGCTGAGGTAGAATGAACAGAACTTTGCATCCAGTTGAACATGGAGAACAAACAAAAGAGGGAAGAGTAGCAAAAATGATACTGAGATATTGACCTCAAGTGTCCAATCCCCAAATCAGAAATAGGGAAGAATAGAGAACCACATGTGAGGAGGAAAGTTATGAGTTTAGTTACAGTCACAGTGCATGTGAGGCACCATTGTGACATCCAAGTGGAGCTTTCCAATGGGTAGTTAAACCTGTAAGCCTGAAACTCATGACAACGGTCAGACCTAGAAGTAGCAATATGGAGGCCATTACCAAGGTAAGGGTTTAGGTCAAGAGATGGGTCACAATTGCCAAGGGATTGTGAAAAAGAGAAGACAAGATGGCCAAAAATGGTTCCTTGTGAAACACTTACACTGATGAGACAGGAGGAGGAAGGATCCAGAGAAGGCCCGTAAAGAGAGAAGAGAGGAGAGAAAGGGCCAGAGAAGATGAGGGTGGCAGTTTCAGGAAGGAGTCATGGACTCTGTAACCACTAAGATGTGGGAAAGGTGAAGGTTGAGAAGAAGCTGTTTAATTTATGTAACCTCATGTCCTTCCTTCATCTCACTCTCACCCATGCTCCCCTGGCAGAGACCCTCACTTCCCACATCTGGGAGCCTCCCTTCTAAGGTCTCATCCCTGCTCCCATAGTCCACCAACTTGACAATCTCTCCCTGACACCATTTTCATGATATCATTTCTGTATTCTGTACAGAGGCAGAGAGGTGTAGTGGGAACAAAGTTAGACAAAGGGTCAAGAAACCTGGTTGTCTGGCTCTGCCGCTAACTAACCATGGGCACTTGGGCATGAATTTGTCCAACCTATAAGGGACAAATGGGTTGTCCCTTGGGCGCCCATGGGCACTTGGGTTGAATTTGTCAACCTATAAGTCTTCTTTCTCTCTAAATTCTAGGATTTCTTTCTACAACATCAAGGCCTAAACAGTCCTCCCAGGTTTATTGGGGTCTCCCCAAATTCTGTCTCAGTGTGCGCTCTCCAACCTTACTTTCCAGGTTCTCTAAATGCACCCTACTCCGGTTAGACTGGTGTCTTCCTGGTCCTGTAACGAGAACTCACAGATTCCTGTCTCTGTGCTTTCTTCTACTTGGCTTTTCTTGCCTGCATGCCTTCTGATCTCCCCCATGTATGTGCCAATCCTAAAATCCTCCCTGGACCAGCTCAACACTCACTTCTTCCATGAAATGTGCCCTGACTCCTCCAGTTCTCACTGATATTTCTTTCTGCTGAACTCCTGGGCATCTATACAGAACATCTAAATCCTATTTTTATTATTAAAAAAATGCCACTGTTTTAGGCACTGTTAGTTTTGGTTTTTCCATGAGTTGTAAGCTCTTTGGGAGGAAATGGACCACATCTTTTGCTTCCTTTGTATTCCTCACAGTATATTTCTTAGCATGTCACTGAACACCTAGCATGTTCTTTATGTACATGTGTCAATCAGGTTTTCTTTGAGAAATGTTAACACACACACACAGACTTATTTTAAGGATTGTCAGACATGACTGTGGGGTTCTGGAAAGTCCTAAATCTATAGGCAGGGGGAAGTCTGGAAACTCAGGCAGAAGTTGATGTTACAATTTTAAGGCAGTATTTTGTGTTCAGGAAATCCAGTTTTTGCTCTTAAGGCCTTCACCTGATTGGATGAGGCCCACCGACAACATTGAAGGTCATCTCCTTTACTTAAAGTCACCTATTGTAGATGTTAACCACATCTACCAAATGCCTTCACAGAAACAGCTACGTTAGTGTTTGATTAAATAACTGGGTACTATAGTCTACCCCAAATGACACAAAATCAACCATCACAGAACACTTGCTTATGGAATCATATCAAGGAGTAAGGTGGGATCTTCAGAATAAGAATGAAGAAGGATCACCGAGAGACATTGATAAGAGGCAGTGAACCTCCAGGACATTCAGAGAGCGGAAGCCATGTGGTGCTCCGGGATGAACTGGTTGGCAAGAAGCTTATAAATCAGTAGGCATCTGCAGATTCTGGATATTTGAGGGTTAAAAGGAAGAGAGGGGGACACTACTCTTAGAAGGTACTGGAAATAAGTCCATGCAGAAAAAGAGTGGTGTGGGGTTGGGGTGAGATAAGGAGAAGAGAAGAAGCAGGGAAAGAAAGGAAGAGAGATGGGGGGTGGGGGGAGGAAGGGAGAGAGAGAGGAAGAGAGGGAGGGAGGAAGGTTGGAGGAAGGGAAGCAGAGAGAGAGAGAGACAGACCCAGGATTTTAAAATCCCAAGTCTTTGTTTGTTGTTTATGGTTAAATAAAACTAAGGTGAATTTAAGTGGCTTCAAAATTAGGAAGAAATTTTGCTTTCTTCTCAGGGAATAGACAGAGACTAATGAGAGACTGGAAATATGAGAATGAAGTCAATAGGAACCTACAGAAGGCAATGCAGATACCTCTAGTGAGGAGAGAGTTCTTGATGGATTTTTCAGATGACATAAAGCCAATTTTTATCTGGAAAGGTTTATTTCAAGCAAATTTGTGTAGATAAAACCTTGGGGGAGTAAAAAAAAAGCCCCCAAAACAACCCAAACAAATAGAAAAGCCAAACAAAACTGCTTACAGCAGAAATCCAGATATTTACTGCAAAACAATTAGTAATAGCATTGGCGAAACATTCTCGAAATAGATGAGCTTCACCATTAGCCTTCTGTGAATTCAAGCAAAGAGGCATCATTATACAAATTATACGCCTGGAGAAGGGGCTTCTGCATTGGGATGAACTTGTAAAAAGAACATTTAAACCAACGGCAATTTTGCCTATCTGTAATTTGCTCTATTCCCCTCGCTATCATTGAAGATATTTACGCTTGAGCAAATTTCTCACTCTCACTCCGATTTCTCCTTTTTCTTAATCCAGCCATGAAGTCATAAAATCCCCTGTTTGGGACAATATGATTTGCTGCCATGGAAACAATTACCATGTCACAAATTCATCTTGCCCCATGAGATGAAAGAGGAAAAGCAATAATACTAATATTTTGCAGTTCAATAGTGCCATTCAGCCAGCAGTCACTAACTAGTAAATACCATCGATTTGCAGGTGGGGAAAACTGAAGCAGCAAAGCTCTCGTGCCTGGTCTCAAGCTCTGGAAATGCAGACTGTGGCAAGACTGTCCAGATATTTCTAATTCCCACCCAGAGTAGAAGCTAAGGAGCCAAACTCTTGGTCTCCGTTACTCTTTTCGGATGGGGAATGAGAGTCGGCTCCTCTCCTGGCGCCTGTACTTCACCAACTGTTCCTAATTATGAGAGTATTTGATGGAACCTAGTTTGATAAACAAACGAAAAGCCCTTGGTAATTGTCACAGCGGTGAAAGCATTTACATCCATAGGAATGGAGAAGAAGTTTTGGAAAGCTCACTGAAACTCCAGCACTCACAACCGGCTCCACCTTGGCCTGACACCCCGCCCTCCATCCCACCTGGATGCTCATGGGCTTGGCTCCTGGCCGTCATTGATCTTACCTGGAAGCTAATGGCATGTAAACCCCGGGGCCCCCTCACTTGTCCAGACCCCTTCCCGAGACTCTAAGAGGTGCCCTAGCAATGTGTTCACTCAGACCGACCTTTAAAAACATCTACACTCTAACTTCTTCTTGTGTTGGGTGGTGTTGGAATAGCCTTTTGGGATTCTGGTAAGGGGAAGGGAGTTATGAATGCCTTTGGATTAAGAGGTTTTAGTCACTTCTGTTTATAGTGGAATTATTGCTAGCCATTTCTGACTCACAGAGGCTTCCAGGAGTACTCTTACTGCCCTGATCCTCATGCATGGTGAGAGGCAGTAATATGTCTCAAGAGCCCATTACTGGAATCAGGCATTGTTGGCCTTCTTTCTTCATGGAGAGATGTGCAACATGCAATAATTTATCCTTTATTTTGAAATGGATGACTTGGCATTCCTCAGATCATTGGACACCTTTTCTTTCTTTCTTTCTTTCTTTCTTTCTTTCTTTCTTTCTTTCTTTCTTTCTTTCTTTTTTTTTTTTGTTGCTATAGGTTTCTGAACCTTCATAGGGTTTATTTCCTAGCCTCCTGAGTGCATGTGGCTTAGTTAGGTTTGCGATGTAGTAGCCCCTTGCTCATCCAATCCAATTAGCATAATGTCATTAGTATAATGGGCCAGTGTGATATTCTGTGGGATGTTTAACCAGTCCAGGTTTTTATCTTGGACTACGTTATGACAGAAGGGAAGAGAGTTAATACTGCCCTCAAATCAAACTATAAATATACAGTGTTATGTGTTTCTGATCCTCTTTTTTGATAGGGATGGAAAATAATACATTTGCCAGATCAGTGGCTGCATTCCATATACCCAAGGCTATGTTCATCTGCTCTAGCAAATATGCCACATCTGGTATAGCAGCTGCATTTGGGCTTGATTGAATGGCAGTCATCTACTGTCATCCTCCAGGATCTGTCTGGTTCTCGCAGGGGACAGACTGGTGAATTAAATGGAGGTCAGAGGGGGTTTGCGAGCCCTATATCCTTTAAGCATTTTTTTCCTGCCATCCCCCCAGAAAGCTACAATGCTTTTGATTTACCATTTTGAACTGGGTTTGGGAGAAGCATCGTTTCAGAGGTTTCCACTTGGCTTTCCCACAGACCAATGTGGGTGTATGTGCACCCATTTTTTTATTTGGGGACTGCGGAAATGGCAATCAATGGGTCCCTGGATTCAGTGGGCCCAGTGTAAGCCAGACCTGGGCCAGACTACCCTCATTTATTACCTAGAACCCACATGTCCTCAAGAAAAGGAGGGCCATATCGGTGCTTTGAGTCTCCAGTTACAAATGTCAAGTCAGATCTTATATTCGGTAGACCTCAAAATGTTTCACATCCCCCTTTCCTTAGGGTGCCCATGGCAAATGGACTGGAGGAATCCTTACTGGCTACACTTGCCATGATGTTATAGGGCCCTTCCTTCCAGGACCCAGCCTCCCCTTTATTAGGTTCCAGGTCCATAAAACTTGTTCACATCTAGGAACCGGGCAGGGGATCATGGCTTTTTATTGGGATGATAACTCTCAGCGTCCCGATCATTTGTCCTTGATAACTCTTAATTTCAGATTGAGTAGCATCCTTGCTGGGTGCCCATTAATTTTGTCCTGGGGATATTAATCCATAATAGAGAACAGCAGGTGCTTCTGCAGTCTCAGAGGTTTCAGAACAATCTGGAAATTGAAGACGGTTGAGGGCATTAGCCCACATGCCCCACCCCATGTATCACTTGGATTAAATGAACTCCAAGGTTCATTTTCATCCTGAAATATCTTTAAAGACTGACCTTTTCATCCATGTCTACCTTTCCCTTAAGGGGAAGCAAGGAACAGACTGTGGGAGCAGACCACAAACGTTTGAATTGTGACTCTGGAACTTCCTAGCTGTGGGAACTTGAGCAAGCTACTTAATATCTGAGCCTCAGTTTCTTCATCTGTAAAATGGTCATAACAAAATACCACCCCTCAGAGGATGAAATGAGTTAATGTGCATAAGGCATTTATAATAATGCATGGCATATATTAGGTACTTTTCCATAAGTATTTGTTGCCCTGGTTCCTTCACTCAACAAGCGCATGCTCACTTTCAGATATGGGCATTCGTTTCTGCTGCCACTGTGCCTCTGTGGTGGGTTGCATTTCACCTTTATCACAGCACTCAGCACATTCGTTGTGGTGATTTGGCCTGTCTGGTTTCCCTGCCTTGCTCCGAGCTCTTCAAGGGTGCAAGTGTGTTTTGTCACCGCTCCACTCCTGACACGGTGCAGCTGTTCAGCAAATGCTCTTGTGGACAAATAAGTGGGCTTGTGAGACAGGGACACCAGCCTGCCTTAGGCTGGGGCCTCAGGTGACTTTGGGGCCCCTCCTTTTCTTAGCCAGCTGCAGCTGGGTTCTCTGTCAGGTGTGCGCATCTGGATCCCTCGGTGACTATTCTCAGGCTGACCCCTCTGGCAAACAAATCATCCTTCAGGAACTCATGCCTCGATCGTTGCTTCTGTTGTCCATTTCACCTACTTACCCTGTGTTCTGGCCCCTTGCTTGTTTTGGCTTTGGGGCACTACTCGTTCTCACCTCTTCTCTGGTTTTGGGGTTATTAGTTAGCTTCTGAAAACCGACACCCCAGATCTGCCCACCTCTGCTTTGACCTCCACAATTCTTTAGTTTTTGTTTTGCTCTCCAGGTGGTGCAAGCAAGTCCCTTGTCTCTGTTCTGGCTTCTTGTACTAAGACCCTTGCCTAGCTTCTGGCATCTTATAGCTGGAAACATCCTTGACATTTCCCACCTCCAGCCTGGGTGTTTGGTTGGTCTTGCCTGATCATCCCTTCTAGAGGAGGGATAGCACAGTCACTCACAACCACTACCCATTCTGTGTCCGGGGAAGACAGAGCTAATCAATCACAGCACTCTTTTAGTGTCCCTATGAGGTTGCAAAGCATGTGCAAATTGATACTCCCCGTCCCATCCTGTTTGCCATCCCTCGATTACATGATGGCCCTTGCCCATGTAAATTCATTTTACTATTTCTCCTCTGCTTCTCTGCACTTGGCCTTTTTCCTGTCCATTTGACAGATGAAACCTGCCTACCATTCTTCTTAGCTTCTGGCCCCCTACCAGACATCTCTGGGGGCTGTTGGGCTTCAGCTACCAGGTTGCTACAGAATCTGGCACAGTTATGCCCATTATGGGCCAAACAATCCCTCTATCACCAGGAAGCAGCCTCTCTGCCTCAGGTTTGAAGGAAGCCCAAAGAAGTCACAGATCTCTTCTGAAATAACAAAGAACCACAGACTGGGAGCCTTAAGGCAAAAGAAATTTATTTCCTCATAGTTCTGGACTCTGGAAGTGTAAGATCAAGGAGTAGACAGGTTTGGTTTTCCCTGACACTTCCCTCTTTGCCATGTGGATGGCCATCTTTTCTTTTCTGTGCCTGGTTGGTTATAGGATTATCTTTGGGACAGAGCCAGGTCGGATTGATTCAAAGTGTTTTCCCGGGAATCACTCAAAATTGGCCTCCCAACTAGGTTCTATGGAGAGCCCAACTCTTCTGTGCATCCTCCACAAAACAAATCCTTACTCCATCCTTCTATCCCTTAGGACCATAGTGGTGATGTGGGTCAATGCCATTTTTTAGCCCTATGCTGGGGGTGGAAGTTGTGGTGTGAAAGGTAAAAGGTTGAAGTAGTCTTCCTTCCACGTAGTAGTTTGTTCAGTCTCCCCTTTTCTCGTTTGACTCCTTGTCACCTGGTCCCATCTCCTGCCCTAGAAAGGCCAAGAAGAATCAGGCTGGAAGCCTGGGGCAGGATGCTATACCCCAGGGCCCAGGCTTTTGGGAGAAATGCACTTTATTCCTTTGTGCTCTTTCCTGAGGTTTGTCTTCTCTCAGCCCTTTGCTCCATTGCAGGGCCAAGATCAGTGTGTCACTGAAAGAAGGGGCTCGGGAAGCTGGCCACTCTGCCCTTGGTATTGGCTGCTTACACTGCCTAATCTCAAGAATCTCAAGGGGTTGTCTCAGCTGTGGGGTTCCAAGGAAAGCTGTATACCTGATTGAAGAGGTTACAGACTAACCGCCTGCGGGCACTAGAGGTTGTATATTTTGAAGAAATAAAAACTTAAATAATAATGCTTAAAACGTGAGGATTTCACTCAGAATTCCTTATTTCTGTTTTCTCTTGAGAAATAAGATGTTATGTCAATGTTGGACCCATATTATCATGGCACACATTGGCAGAAGTCAAGTGATGGCTCCTCCTTTAGATGGTGTCATGGGCTAAATTGTGTCTTCCCAAAATTTGTATGTTGAAGTCCTAACCCCCAGTACCTCAGAATGTGACTGTATTTGGAGACAGCCTACAAGAGGTAATCAAATTAAAGGGGGTCATAGGGTGGACACTGATCTAATATGGCTGGGATCCTTATAAGACGAGGAGATGAGGACACAGGCAGACACAGAAGAAAGACTATGAGGACACAGTGAAAAGATGGCCATCCACATGGCAAAGAGGGAAGTGTCAGGAGAAACCAAACATGCCTACTCCTTGATCTTATACTTCTAGCCTCCAGAACTATGAGGAAATAAATTTCTGTTGTTTAAGGTGCCCAGTCTGTGGTACTTTGTTATGGCAGCCATAGTAACCTAAGACAGATGGGGATGTTCTCCAGTGGGCCATGCTTCCCACCACTCCTCTTCCTGGTCCACTTCTGCCATCTCCATCACTTCTCTGACCCCCGAAGGCATTTTGTTTGTGACCCAGGCCTCACAGGAACAGAGAGAGTGTTTTTTTCCTGGTTGAAGGGAAGGGACCTCCACCTACTTCCCTCACAATCCTACAAAGTGGCAGATTGATAAATTCTGAATCTTGGCCAAATATGTATACATTTCATCCCAAATAACCTCTTTTAGGTATTTAGGACTTATTTATATTCTGAGTGACCATGGGTAGCGTGGGCCAAGTATATTCATCTTGGACTGGCAGTCCTGGGACTTCTCTGACCAGGTATGGGATTTAAGAGGCTGAGCTGGTGTGGGGGTAGGCGAAGGTGACTCTCAGGAGGCAGGTGGAATCAAGAAAGATCCAAAAGAAAGCTGAGGCAACATCTGAAATGAGGGGCATGCAGAGGCTATACATGGAAAATTAATCTGAAGAGGCAAGGAAGAGTCTTGGAAACTAGGTCTGAGGCAACAGGACATGGAATGGAGATATAGGTCAGAAATATGCTTAGGGTGAGGGAGGAAGTAGGGAGAGCTGGCCTGAGCTGGAAAAAAAATCCATCAGGTCATTTGTAGGGTACCTATGGCTTTGTCCCTGGGGTGGAGGGAGCTGTTAAATGTCTAGAAGAGAGCAATGTTGCCCTGCATTCAGGAAGGACAAGCAAAGACACTCCTCTTATTTGCTTCTCAGTACAACTTATATACGTTGTAGTCCTATATTTGAGTCATAAACCAAATTAAAGTGTACAAAGTCCACAGAGAACAGACTCCCCACTTACCCCAGCACCATAAGACCTCACCAGTTCACACACACGAAGGATTAACAGGGAACTGACATTGATAGTAATGCATATAGCCCTCTCCTTCCACTACTCTATCCTATTGTTTTTGTCCCAGAATATAATATTCTTCTTTTGATCCCTTCTATGTGAGAGGATAGGGAATTGTTTCCTCCCTCTGAGGTTTCTGTGAGGATAGTTTTGTTTATGCTAGTGGAGGAAAAGCAGGGATTTTGAGTAATAGATTGAACAAAGGCCAGTCTTTGCCCAAGGTGGAATAGACCATGCCAATAATTGTCCTCGTCGCCTATTTTCTAGATTTATCAGTGCTCATGAAGCAATGCTGGCACCATGGCTTTATTATGTCAACTTTCCACTGTGTATAGAGAGAATAAATCATTTTTTTCCTCTCTGTACCATAACTTTATACACACAAAGACTCATGGCTCCCCTTAATCTCTTTCCTTACAAACCAAACATAGTCCTTCTTATTTGTGTTTTCTTGTAAGCCTTATTTTTCAAAAAAAAAAAAAAAAAAGAAAAAAAAAAGAAAAGAATTCTTGTTCTCATTTTCTTCTGAAACTTCTTTGGTCTACATTGATTTTGAAATTTGGAACTTGAAGAAGAATATAGTTAGTATCCCCACTGGGTCTGGACTTATGAAGGCCAAATCAAGAGTAATAAACACATGCCTATTTGACCTTGGAGTGAGTCCCTGCATCCCAGCCCAGCACGCCATTGTTGGTTGTTGCAGTGGGGCCCCCTGTGGACCTCCAAATTATTTATTACTCATACTCAGCCAGACCAACAGTCCCAATTCTCAACTTGCCCCATGTTTTTTCATATGGGAATCAACTTTGCTTTTTTAAAAATTGAGTCTCATTTTATTGATCTGAGCCCAATCTCTAATTTTGACAATGTACATGTTTTATTATCCTCTCTCACACAATAGGCCATTATTTTCAGTGCCCTGATACTTTATCATAAACATTTTGGCCTGACAAGAATCACATCTTTTGAAAATTCACATAATGGAATTTCAAACTACAAAATAAATGTACCAATTGTGTTATTATCCCCTAGCCATATCTATCTTATGAAAGGAAGCATTTGCTTCATTAAATAAATAGTAACTTGTATTTTAATGCTCCCCCCAAATCGCATCTGTAGAGGATGTATTAAGTTGGCTAAAGAAAACTTTTCACTAATTTATTCATACTTTCAGTATTATTGTGATTCCATTATGTGCAAGGACGTGGAGGGCATAAGGGAGATGAGACATGTCTGCTCCAGCCTTAAGGAGCAGACTCCTCTTTTCAACTGGCCATGAATGGTAACAGGGACTGAGTGTATATTCTCTTCTCTCCGTAGACATAATTCAGATTCACAGTAATCAATAAAGGCTTATTCTACAACTGATCATAGTGGATAACTACTTCCAATAAACCACTCCCCTTCCATCCTCTTCTCCAAATACACATACCATATTTGCCTCTGGTCTAATGCATGGGAACTTTTATTTATTTTCTAATTTTTTTAATGTTTATTTATTTAAAAAAAATTTTTTTTTCAACGTTTATTTATTTTTGGGACAGAGAGAGACAAAGCATGAACGGGGGAGGGGCAGAGAGAGAGGGAGACACAGAATCGGAAACAGGCTCCAGGCTCTGAGCCATCAGCCCAGAGCCCGACGCGGGGCTCGAACTCACGGACCGCGAGATCGTGACCTGGCTGAAGTCGGACGCTCAACCGACTGCGCCACCCAGGCGCCCCAATGTTTATTTATTTTTTAAGAATGAGAAAGACAGAACGTGGGTGGGAGAGAGGCAGAGAGAGAGGGAGACACAGAATCCAAAGTAGGCTCCAGGCTCTAGGCTGTCAGCACAGAGCCCAATGCAGGGCTCGAACTCACAGAATAGGAGTCATGACCTGAGTCAACGTCGGATGCCCAACCGACTGAGCCACCTAGGTGCCCCGGGAACTTTTATTTTGTAATAAGAGCAGGAAAAGAAGATAAGATAGATGGAGGAGATACTGTAACATCTGTCCCCACCCAGCCCAAGGAGCAGCAGTGGGGTTATCCAGGTGAGGAGCTGGTGGAATCATTCAGACTGTGGACATAAACTCAGGTTACAAAGCATGGCCCAGAGTGGTGAAGGAGAGAGCTTTTCTCCCAGGCACGTCAGGAATCTCATGTTGTTCTGGCGCTCTGAAGACTGGACATGTTGGGACCATTAGGAGATAACGCCTCTCACATGGGGCTTTAGATTCTCAGAGAAAGGATGGCCATTTGGAGTGTACGGGAAAGGCTCATTATTGCTAACTTTGCTCCCCTTCTGAGAATTCCTAATAAATGTAGGAAATGGGGGTGTGACAACCAGCTTAAAGACTTAATGGGTAGTATGAGATAAAAGTTGAAGACTCCTAGCTATGGTGGAGTGGGGAGTTGAAAAAGGGAAAACTAATATCATCTTAAATTTACATTACATATCTACATATTGGGTACTTGACATATTTTGTCTTACCTTATTCACATGATAGATATTGTCTTCCTTATTTTCAGATAAGTAAAGGGAGATTAAAAGAGGTTAAGTAACTTAACCAAACCAGGATTTGATTATGAGTCTGCTTGGCTCAAAGGCTATAGTTTTTTCCATGACATTATTGAATTGTTTTTATGAATGAGATTCCCTTGTATGCTCTTCTATTGTCATGTCATATGATCTAACCATGTAAACTTGGTTTACTTTGGGAGGGAGACCTCTCATAATTTTATAATGATAATGTGACTCATCATCACTCTTCCCTTATAGAACACTTCCAAGTTGGGGTACCTGGGTGGCTCAGTCGGTTGAGCCTCCAACTTCTGCTTAGGTCATGATGTCACAGTTTGTGAGTTCAAGCCCCACATCGGGCCTGCCAGAGCCTGCTTAGGATCCTGTGTCCTCCCCCACTTCCCCTCCCCCACTCGTGTTCTTTCTCTTAAAAATAAATAAGCATTAAAAAAAGAATACTTCCAAAGAAACAGTGAGAGAGTATACAATGTTTTAGTATATTTCTCTCCTGTAATAGAAAAGGCATCCCGGGGCGCTTGGCTGGTTCAGTTGGTAGAGCAAACTACTCTTGATCTTGGGGTTGTAAGTTTGAGTCCCATGTTGGATGTAGAGATTACTTAGAAATAAAATCTTAAAAAAGAAAAAGAAAAGAGAAGAAAGGAAGAAGAAACAGAAAAAGGGTCCCAAATCTGATCTGGGGCACAACTTTTCTATGTGATAAAAATCTATGACCTCCTTCTGGAAAAAAAGTGCTTATGGAATTTTCTGCTGAACTTTAGTAGAATGAAGATTTGGTCTAGGTAGTTAGTTACCTACCCACCCAGCTGACTCTCAGCTGATTGTCTGAAAGGAGTTCACAGGCCTTTAACCAGACATTCTTTTTATTTTGTACCTAACAATGATGTTTTCACTATTCTCTTTTCCTGTAAAATATCTCTGACTTGGCCTCTTCTATAGGCCTTTTCCCCTTGCAAGCAGGATATTAGAGATATTTTGATACTCGCTCATAACTAAATTATCTGAAATTTTTTCCTTAACACAAATAATAATAAACACTAATAGTCAACATTTATCAAATTCCTACAACATAAGGCAAGGTTCTAAGCACATTCCATGTGTTATTTTGTCTTCATAACAACTTGATAAAGTAGGTACTATTATCACCCCATTTCAAAGATGAGAAAATCCAGACAGACTCAGGGAAGTGAAATAATTTGCCCACCAACACACGGCTTGCTATATGGTGGCGCTGGTCTAGGAATCCTGACAGTCTTCTTCCCCACAATGCTTGAAAGTCTACTCTCTTATTCTGAAAGGTTTGATTACTTTTGCCTTCATGGAACTTTGAATGTGGATGTACTGATGGTGTCTATTGGGTTTTGCACTGGCTTTTCAGTTAGAGAGAAAAGAGGCAAAATGTTACCCTTGCTTATCTGGTTGAAATGTGTCATAATCATCTCATCTTCTTTGTTTGAACCAAATTCAAATTTTGGCTTTTGTTGGGGGAGGTGGAAAGGTTTTGAGCTGAGGAGTGACATGACCTGAGCTGTATTTTAAAAGGCTCACTTTATGGTCTGTAGAAGAGACTATAGGAGGACAAGGGCAGAAGTAGGGAGGACACTTAGACACTCACAGTAATTCGTGTGAGGGGGAATGGTGTCTAGGACCAAAGTGTGAGAATGAGCTAGAGTCTAGTATATTTTGAAGACAAAATGAAAAGGATTGGTGGGTTGGCTGGGGTAAGGAGTCAAAGATAGCCTGAGCAAAGGCTGGATCTGTGGCTGCGAAGGAGAAGAGGGCGCATCCTCTGGACCATCTGCATGAGGATAGGAGCGGTCTACACCAGCTCCTCTCCACAGACAAGAATTTCTGCAAGCCTTTACCTCTACTCTGTTGAAATTTTCCTAAACCCTGAGGGAGAGAATAGCAAGGTTTTTAATTTTTTTCATTATTTTTTATCTTTTAATTTTATTTTAGGGGGGGAGGGGCAGAGGGAGGGAGAGAGAGAATCTCAAGCAGGCTCCATATTCAGCACAGAGCCTAACACAGGGCTCAATCCCACCACCCTGGGATCATGACCTCAGCAGAAATCAAGAGTCAGGTGCTCAACCGACCGAGCCACCCAGGTGCCCCACAAGAATGGCAAGTTTTTGATAGGTCACGCTAGTCATGGTTCTTTCTTCTTGAAGGTTTTCTCTTTCACCTGTTTCCAGCACTGCATATTCTCATAATGCTCACAGTTTTGATTTGATTCTTATTTTTGTTTTAATTTCCCCTTTTTAAGCTGTGTTTTCCGTATTGTATTAAATATCTTTTGAGGTATCTTCCCAGGCCATGATCCCCTTCTTCTGAGAATTGTCTCCCCCAATCTCAGGTGAGGTCCTCGTTGGCCCTGTAATTTTTTATAGACCTCCTGTGTAATCCTTTTTTTAAAAAAATTTTTTAATGTTTATTTAATTTTGAGAGAGAGAGAGAGAGACACAGCATGAACGGGGGAGGGGCAGAGAGAGAGGGAGACGCAGAATCTGAAACAGGCTCCAGGCTCTGAGCAGTCAGCATAGAGCCCGACGCAGGACTCGAACTCATGGACCGCGAGATCGTGACCTGAGCTGAAGTCGGACGCTTAACCGACTGAGCCACCCAGGCGCCCCTACCTCCTGTGTAATCCTTAACAAAAAAGTAACTACTCCCTAATTTATCAGTTGACAAACCTGGATTTTCTTATGGAGGTTTAGCCTGTGGATAAATCTTATTAGTGCTCACAAGAGCATTAATGGCTTCATGTTAGTAATAGAACAGATAGTAAGAGATACATATCTATATATGTATCTGTATATAAGTTTATGTGTATTCCACAGATTCGAGCAGGACCCACTAGCCCACCTTACTGAGTGCTTGACAAAGTGAGGGACACCCAGCTGAAACTGACTTACACACAAACATGAATTCTTTGGCTCCGTACGTGAAACATTGAGGGCAGCCTAGCTTCAGGAATGGCTGAATCCAGGCAGTCACGTTACATAATTAGGAATTTGTCACTTGGCACTGAGAAAGAATAACATCTGGCCATTTGCAGCAACGTGGATGGAACTGGAGGGTAATATGCTGAGTGACATAAGTCAGTCAGAGAGGGACAGATATCATATGTTCTCACTTATATGTGGATCTTGAGAAACTTAACAGAAGACCAGGAGAAGGGGGAAAAAAAGTTACAGAGAGAGAGGGAGGCAAACTGTAGGAGACTCTTAAATACTGAGGACAAACTGAGGGTTGATGGGGGGTGGGGGGGGAGGGGAAAGTGGGTGATGGGCACTGAGGAGGGCACCTGCTGGGATGAGCACTGGTGTTTGGAAACCAATCTGACAATAAATTGTATTAAATAAAAAAAAAAGGAATCTGTAGCTCTGCTGTTTTCGTCTGTGTTCTCAGTCAGGCTCTCCTGACCTGAGGAGCCCCAGCAGCTCCAGGCTTACATCTCACCAGCTGGAAGCTTCGGTGAAAAGAGAGCTAATTTCAGTGATTGGGTCTCACTGGGATGATATCGTTCCTTTTCCTGACCCTGCTCCCAGCATCCTCCCCAGTGAGGATGGTGGGACACAATACCCTTTGGCTCTACAGAACGGGAGTGGGAAGGGCATAGTTTTCTGATAAAAAAATTATCAGATGAAGGAAGATGGATGCCAGGCTGTCCATCAACAGGTGCCCTCTCTAAGATTTAACTTCCGTTTCTGCTCCCTTGGGCTCTATCTTTGGTGCCAAATATCTCCCACTGGGGCCCGGGTTACCAGTGCCCACTGAATTCCCAACTCAAGACCCAAAGTGCCTTTTTGAAAGTGAAACAATGAGGTTGTTTCTTCAGGAGCTTTAAAAAAAATACTTCCTCCTCCACTGCCCGCTTGAATTTAATCTTTTATATTTCCATCAGAAATAATTTCTAGTGTTCTTTCATCTGCAAATAAGCAGTGGTGTTGTCTTTGTCTGCATGTATTATTTATCATTCAATTCATGGTGTGTATTTGTCGATCAGCCTGTGGGCGTCTGTGCCTGAATTTAAATGAGAATTTATCTGTGTGGTCAAAGAAACCCTTTAGGAAATCAACTCCCAGAAGAGGCCTGGAAGGCAGCAGCTTGGCCTTGTGCTGTGCTGGGAGCAGGAAGCTACATCAGAACAGCTAGACCTACAGAGGGCAGGGAGCCCCTCTCAGCTCTACGATCACCAGGCAAGTGTGGATCTAGAAACATCGAGGGCATCTTACAGATCAAGCACAGACTCAATGCAGCCCCGGCGAAGACTTTCTAGATTATATGACAGCAGTGATACAGAGTGGATGGTTAGCTTGCATCTCACAATTGATGAGAACTCACTGCCCATTCTCCCACTTTATGGTTTATAATTCCCCTCAAAAGGGACAACTGCAAGGAAAAGGAAGTGAGATACAGTCCACTAATTCCCTTCTACTATTTTTTTTTCTAACATTTATTATTTTTGAGACTGAGAGAGACAGAGCATGAACGGGGGAGGGTCAGAGACAAGGGAGACACAGAATCTGAAACAGGCTCCAGGCTCTGAGCCGTCAGCACAGAGCCTGACCCGGGGCTCGAACTCAGGGACCGCGAGATCATGACCTGAGCCGAAGTCGGACGCCTAACCAACTGAGCCACCCAGGCTCCCCAATTTCCTTGTACTATTAAGTGATTATGAGTTTTCAGAGTTTGTTGGTAGAAATTACAGTCACTACTTGCAAAACAAAAACAAAAACAAAAAACCACGTCTCTGCATGTAGTCTGTTGAAAATAATAGTTCTCCCTCTGCACCAAAGGGCTTCTGTCCCCATGGCAACAGGCGAACTCCTGGATATAAGCTGGAGTGACAAACACTCGGAGACCTTTTTGCTCACTCTGTGGACCCTGGGTTTGGTTTTATTTGTCCTGGCTGGGAAACCAGCCAATGGCCCATGCCCTGGGAGCTGCAGGCTGAACGTGGAGCCGCCCAGACTTTATCGTGATAAATCCCTGAGTGCAGACCTCTCCTTTTGATGCACCTTTAAAGAGATTTTATTAAAAGGACGGATGCTTTTTTTTTTTTTAAAGAATCACAAGTTGAACATTTTCCTTTAGCGTTGTTGAAACGAAATTTTTAGGCCTTATCTCCACAATGGGGTTTCGGTTTCTTTCCCCTCCTTCTTTCCTTCCCCAAATATGAACGGAGCGAATGAAATACAAGGCATCGCTGCCGCCAAACTGGAGAGGCAAGACTCACGCATGAATCAACACAACGTGTGGCAGCTCCCGCTCAGCCCCGCCCTGTGGCACACAGAGCAATTCACACAGGGCACCGTGACCTAATAAACTGGAAGGACCGTCAGACTACAACAATTCCCTTTGTGAATCTCATTCAAGAAAACATTTCAACATCCAACCAGTCCCTAGAGTATTGTGGATTGTGCATGCTTATTGGACAGGCTGTCCTTCTAAACGCTGCCAGAACCTGGGCGGCATGTGAATCATGACCCCGGGGACTATGACGGCCTTTCCTCATCCCCTGTGCTTCCTTTCGTCTGCCTGCCTTTCCTGTCTTGCATTCCCACTTGCTAGAGAATCTCTCTTCAGTCCCTAACTGCATGGTGACTTACCTTCATTCTTGATGGGGAACATCGTCTCCTAAAATTTCACAACATAGAAATGTCAATTTCAGAACACCTGGCTTCCAGCCGAGCGCACGGGGTGCGTGAATTTGCCTGATGGAAGCCCCCTTTTGGCACTTGAATTGCTTACTATCTTTTCTCCTTTGGGTGACAGAGTTCACATACAGCCTTCTCTTTGTCTCACAAATACGACTTTTCTTTGATATATGATGAGGTCCAATGTGGCGTGCCTTCTAGAGCCCCCATCAGGTGCCAGAGAGCTTGGTTGTGGGGGGAAAAAGGGCAGACTGAGGGGCCAGACGCTCTGCCATTGACACACCGTGGTACTGTGGCAAATCCCTTTTCGCTGTGCCTTCATTTGCTCCTCTTTCAAATGGGGACAATGTACGTCATAGGGCCATTGTGGAACTTACGAGTTAACTTACATAAAGCACTTAGAATAGTGCTTGGCACAGAGTTAACTGCACATTAAGGATAGCTATGGTTAGTCAGAGAGTGATGATACTGTGGCTAACGTCTTTTAAATGTTTAGTAGGGGCCAAGTATTATACTAAGGGTTTCATGTGAGTTATCACATCTAATCTGCATAAAGCCTTATGGGGTACATACTTGTTACCTTGGTCTTGGAGATGAGGAAACTCGTCATGCAATGTCCCTCAGTTAACTAGTAGCAGAAACAGGCTACTAACCTGGTTTTGTGTGGCACATACACTTAGTTACTATGCTGGGCTGTGTGTATATGAGTTTTTGTTTTTGGTTTTTTGGTACCGGGAAAGTTCTGGGTAGGAAAAAGCAACCTTTTCCAGAGAGTGATTTTCGTCTTAGTAGTACCACCTCTGGAGTTGAGAAACTAATTCCTATTCCATAATGATTAGATCTGCGCAGATAATTTTATTTATTTATTTAAAAAAAAAGTTTTTTTTTTTTAACGTTTATTTATTTTTGAGACAGAGAGAGACAGAGCATGAATGGGGGAGGGGCAGAGAGAGAGGGAGACACAGAATCGGAAGCATGCTCCAGGCTCTGAGCCATCAGCCCAGAGCTCAACGCGGGGCTCGAACTCAAGGACCGTGAGATCGTGACCTGAGCCGAAGTCGGACGCCCAACCGACTGAGCCACCCAGGCGCCCCTGCGCAGATAATTTTAAACTAATGATACCAGTGGGTCCTCCCCGTGAACGTCTTGGTGTGCACACGCCCCTCGGATTCCTGGTAGATTATACATGGCCAGGGAAAAGCTTGGCCAGTTTCAGAGATGGATCCAAAGCCACATTGAGGAAGAGGAGTGGATAGCGGCTTGAACGGCACTTAAGAGTGCTTCTCCTCCCTAACACCAGCCCTCTGTTCCAATAAATCAGTTTGGTTGTCACCTCAGAGGGAACTGAAAACAATGGAGTCCAGAACACACATTCTGAAAAGATCAAGAAGGGGCGGGAGTGGGGGCTCCCCACAGGGCAGAGGCCTGGGCAGCTGGGAGTACTTGAGGGCAGTAGACACCTGAAGTCCTCTGGGAGCCCCTTAATGAAGAGGATGTCTATCAGAAGAACTAGTGATGATAACTCTGCCTAGTTCTGGCCTTGGGTAGCCCGGGAAGGTTCTGGGAGCCAACAGCTATCGTCCTCACGTGCCAAATCTCAGCTTCACCTGCACTGGTTATTCTTTGGGGGTATTTAGTACTGGTGTGTGAAATTTCGCCCTGTTAAAATAATTGATGTGATAAAAACAACAAAAAACATCCTACTGGGCACATGGGCTCCGGGGAAATTGAAGCTGCCCTTTGTTCTTTCCCTCTTTAATATGCATTTTCCAGCTAACTGATAAACCAATCCCCAGCCTCCTTCGATAAATTCAGTGGACTGCTCTGTCCAGAAACGAAAGTCTCTGTATTTACAAGAAGCCATCCCCTACCCCACAGCTTCTATGCCGTTTGTGGCTCTGTCTCAATTCACAAAGGACATGTGTCATTTTCTTTTTATAACGGAGAATTGTAAACTATATTGGCTATTGCCAATAGCATTTGCAGATGCTCGCAATGAAGCAGGTTGGTTTCTGTATACCAGTCATCTTCTTGAGGTCCTCGCTCTGTCTTCTTTGAAGAACTGTAGTCATGTCACCTCCATAAGAAGAGGCTCTGTCATACTTCTTTTTTTTAAAGTTTATTTATATATTTTTAGAGAGAAAGGAGGGGGAGGGGCAGAGAGAGAGAGAGGGAGAGAGAGAATCCCAAGTAGGCTCCACACTGTAAGCACAGAGCCTGATGCAGGGCTCAAACTCACAAACCACACGATGATGACCTGAGCCGAAACCAAGAGCCAGACGCCTAACCGACTGAGCCCCCCAGGTGCCCTCTAACTGTCATGCTTCTGCATTTATCTGTGATTCCTGTGCCAATGGCATGAAGCTGTGTGACTTCACGGAGCCTCATTTTTCCCAACTAGGACATGAGGATATCAGAAGTAATCACTGCACAGGACTCATGTGACGATTAAATAATAATGCCCAAAGCCTCTGTGTATGGCTCATCACAGAGTAAGCACTCAATAAACGACAGCTAACGTTATCCCTCCAGTCTTGTTGGAGCCTGGTCTTGTGTCCTCCTCAGTGTCACAGTTATGAAGAGGTAAGCTTCTATCTTCTAGAAGCTCATGAGGGAACCTTATGATTTTTTTTAACTAACTCCTTACAAGCTGGTGCTAATTTACTTACGCTTCCCTTCATTAGCATTAAAGTAATGTCTCACACTTCCTTAAACCTAAAATTAAAATCAGAGGCTGCAGTTATTGCCCTCCGTTACAGGAGGCATAAATAAACTTCTCGGAGAGACTTAGAAACTTGCCTAGTTCAAGGTTAATTAGCTCTACATCTGCAGAGCATGTGCATAATGGAGCATTGCTCCCACCAACTTAGAAACCTCGTTATTAATAGACCTTTCAGTGCTTGGAAACAGGCGATATCTCATCTCTAAGGGTTAAGGCATTTCTGCTGGTGTTGGGGCATGGGTGAGGGTGTGGTCCATCTGACCACAGTGATCAAGGGTTTCAACTTCATGGACACGTCTTCTTTGGGGAGTTTTCAGAATGTAGTCAGCCTTAGCAATAACAAGAACAAGGACTCACAAGGCAATAACAAGTGCAAAGACTGTTTTGGACAAAACAGTCAAGTAGAATTTTTAGCATCCATCCTCTTTGGATCCTAGAATCTCAGCTAGAACAAGTCCAGTGGCCATTCTCTCTGCTGTTCTAAAAGCCAGGGCAGGTAAAAAGATTCTTTCGGGGCAGCACGGGAGGAGATTCTTTTTGGTACTGCCTTCTAGGACAAAGCGCTTTGAACAATTGTCAGTGCATGCTGTCTCCAGTTCCTTCTTTCCATTCTTTTCTGGGACCTCTTGCATCAGACATTTGTCCCCCACTCTACATTGGCTTTTGTGGAGATCAATGGTGACTTCCATGCTGCCAAACCCAATGCTCTATGATCTTGTTTTACTGGACCCATCAGTGCATTTGACATGGTCAATCATCCTCTGCTATTCCAGAAACATTCTTTGCTTGCCTCTCAGAAGCCTCCCGGTTTTCCTCTGGCCTCTCCAGCGGCTCCTCAATTTTCTTTGCTGACTTCTCCCAATATCCCAGACCTCTGAACACAAACCCGGGTTTTTGGACATCTTTTTTATCTACCTGCCCTCCCTGGGTGGTCCAGTGTCATGATGGTAAATACCACCAATATGCTGATGCCTTGCCGATTCCTACCTCCAGCTTGTACCTATTCCCTGTGATTCAGACTCGTATTGGGAATTGCTTATATACCATCTCTGCTTGGATTTCCATAGTAGGCTGAGGAACGGCCCTCGAGACCATATCAATGTCTTAATCCCTGCCATCTGTTATGTTACCTTAAATGCTGAAGGAAGACTTTGAGGATGTGATCATATTAAGATGGGGAGATTATGTAGAGATAGGGAGATGATCCTGAATACCTGGTGGGTCCTAAATGAAATCACATGTAACTTTACCTGAGGGACGCATAGGGGGATTTGACATGCAGAAGAGAAGAAGGCAATGTGACCACAGTGGCCAAGATGAGAGTGACGCAGTCACTTGGGGCACCTGGGTGTCTCAGTCGGTTAAGTGTCCAACTTTGGCTCAGATCATGATCTCATGGTTCATGGGTTTGAGCCCCACATCGGGCTCTGGGCTGACAGCTCAGAGCCTGGGGCCTGCTTCAGATTCTGTGTCTCCCTCTCTCTCTCTCTGCCCCTCTCCCACTCTCACACTCTGCCTCTCTCTGTCTCTCAAAAAAAAAAAAAAATGCAGGAGAGTAACACAGCCACAAGCCAAGGAATGCCAGCAGCCTCCAGAAGCTGGAAGAGGCAGGGAATGGATTCCCCCTTAAAGTCCTGGAGAGGGCATGGCCCTTCTGACACCTTGATCTTGGCCCAGTAAAACTGATTTTGGACTTCTGGCATCAAGAACTTTGAGAAAATACACTTTTGTTGTTTTAGGCCACCTAATTTGTGGCAGTTTGTTACAACAGTGATAGAAAACTAATACCATATCTACTGGGCGTCTGGAAGCCTAAGCATCCAGGTCCACACTCCTGGGATTCCCTGCCAACCTGCTCTTTTCATAGCTCTCCTTATCTCAGAAAAACAAAAATCCTGTACTGCTAGCTGCTCAGGCCAGAAACCCTGGAATCATCCATAATTTCTCTCTGCATTTCACATTTCACATCTCACTTAGTAAATCCTGCTTGCTTGATATTCCAAATGTATCCAGAATCACCATCAGTGCCACTACCATCCTGAGTCATCATGTCCTGCTGGAATCATTGCAAAAGCCTCTAACTTGTCTCCCTGTGTCCTTCTCTTGCCCCGACACAGTTGAGAAGACAGTGTGGCAGCCAGAGATCCTTCTGATGGCTCCCATGGCATTAAAAGCAGAAGCCAAGGTTCTTATGACTTCCAGGCCCTCTTGGACTTGGCCCCAGTTACCTGCCTCACTTCATGTCCATCCCCTGCTTCTCAGCAACTCTCCTTCCACACCAGCTGCTCTCGCCTTCTTCCTCTTCTGTACTACTCCTGCTGTGGGCCTTTGCACCTGCTGTTCCTTCTTCCTGGAATGCTCTTCTCCCAGATATCTGATGGCTCATCCTTCACCTCTGTCAGGTCTTTCAAATGTCACCTTCTCAATGAGGCCTCCCTGGTCATCCTGTGTCAGATTGCCCCCCCCCACTCCAGTGTAAATGGTGCACCCTACACATCCCTGCTTTCATTTCATTCACTTATCTATTATGTTTTCTTTTTTCCCCTCACCAGAATATGAGTTCCTTGAAGAAGCGGATTTTTATTTTTATCCACTGCAATATCCCAATGCCTAAAACAGCACCGAACGCATAGTAAGTGCTCAGTCAATACTTGTTGAGGGACTGATTGAATGAATTTCCTGGTGGTCATTTTCGCCAGGAGAGTAGGGAGAGTCACAGCCTTTCCCAAAGAATCTGTGCAACAAACACATGTTTTAATTTTATTTTTTTTCAATGTTTATTTATTTTTGGGACAGAGAGAGACAGAGCATGAACGGGGTAGGGGCAGAGAGAGAGGGAGACACAGAATCGGAAACAGGCTCCAGGCTCTGAGCTATCAGCCCAGAGCCTGACGCGGGGCTCGAACTCCCGGACCGCGAGATCGTGACCTGGCTGAAGTCGGACGCTTAACCGACTGCGCCACCCAGGCGCCCCAACAAACACATGTTTTAATTGAGGTTTTCCAATGGCTACATCTCAGAAGACTTTTGTTAAGCAAAACATCCTTTGTTTAAAGTGAAAAGAGAATGATAATTCCTGAATTTTTTTTGACCTCAGCCATTCCCGCATTGGCTGTTTCTGTCCTTTATTCATAGGTGTTTTATTTCTCTAGGTTCTCCTACTCTTTTGAGTTTCCAGGGTTGTATAAATTATGAGAAAACTGGAAATGTTCAGCAGAAACTGATGACAATCTAGGATCATTTTGCTTTTAATGGTTTAGTATCAGAAACAAGAAAGCACTGTAAAACATTCTTCTCTTCAAGGTCACGTCTGGCCATGTGAGATCCTTAGCTCTGCACCTTGCATGGCTCAGTCAAGTGTCTAGTGAATAAAAGTAATTGCAAAGCACCTTGGCACCCATTACTCTTGATAAACCCGAGTCCTTTTACATATCCATGCTCTACACTGAAGCTACACTAAGAAATGTCACAACCCAGCAGAGTTGTAAATTAGGACTTACTACACCAGAATTTATGACATCAACTCCTGTCACTGCTACATGGAAAAGGAGAGAGTTTTGACCATTAGAAGACCTCATTGGTCTTCTGTGTCAGGAATGATTTCTAAGCACTCTAAAAATATTAGCTAACTTAATCCTCATAACAACTCCATGAGATAGGAAGCATTGCTATCCTCATTTTAAAAATGGAACTGAGGCACAAAGATTGATTTGCAAAGGCCTCTGTATTAATTTTCCCAGGGCTACTATAACAAAATACTACAAACTCTGTGGCTCAAATAACAGAAATTTATTGTCTCACAGTTCTGGAGGCCCGAAGTCTGAGATCAAGGTATCATTAGGGTCATGCTCACCCTGAAGACACCAAGCAAGGATCTATTCCGGACCTCTCTCCCAGCTTCTGGTAGCTCCTTGGCTTGTGTCCATGGCACTCCATTCTTCGTAAGAAAGTCTCCCCGTGTGTGTGTGTGTGTGTGTGTGTGTGTGTGTGTGTGCTTGTCCGAATTTCCCCTTTTTATAAGGATGTCATACTGGATAACGAGCCCACCCTACTCTAGTGTGACCTTATTTTAACTTAACTGATTACATCTGCCAACAGCTCTGTTTCCAAATAAGGTCACATTCTGAAGAACTAGGGAGTTCGGACTTCAACACAGGAATCTTGGAAGGACGTAACAGCAATCATCCACCAGTTAGTAAGTGGCAGAGCTAGGACTTGAACCCAGTTCTGTGTGTTGACACCACAACATGCTATGGCCTGTGCATGGACAGAGTATATAGTAAAAATGGTGGTGGTGGTGGTGCAAGGTGGGGTACTAAGTACTTGACCATGGTAGTTGCAGTTATTGCCATTTTATGGTGTTCAGGGTATTTGCTCTCATGTTCTACCTTCATGGAAAAAAAAATAGAACTATGGCAGATGTTTCATAATTTCAATGGATTTTATATGCTATTAACTGTTTTTTCTGACAGTTTTTATGGTTCTCTTCTGGGATTTTAGAATGTTATGATGGGACATCATCGAGCAAAGCATGGGGGTAGGTGGGCATGATTCCCTCTACCCTGGGACTGGCCTGAAAGACAATAACTTATTTTTGCATTAATTAATTAGTAAATAGTTACTGAGCTCTCCAGTTTTGCTGGGCTGTGTGCTGGGCACAGGAATAACCTGTGGCCATGTCAGCATAAGGCCTGCCATCTCAGAGCTCATAGTTTCGTAGCAGATGGGAAATTATGATGGACGCTGTGGAGAGTGGTTGCTGTAGGCTGCAGAGGTCCAAGATCAGAAACCATGCAAGGCAGGCAACTTGCAAGTGGTGAAAGCCAACTTTTAATATTGATGAACACCAAGTACAAGTATGAAAAGCTCTGAATATATTTTCATACGTAAAACAAAAAACAATACTGTGGATACACGTGTATAGCATTTAGATTGCTCTCCTATTACTCAGCGATGAGAACGGTGAGGGGGTGGTGTGGGGAAAAATCAAAATGGCTGCTTTCCTATGTCCCTTCATTGTGATTTTTTTTTTAATGTTTATTTATTTTTGACAGAGAGACAGAGCATGAGCAGGGGAGGGGCAGAGAGAGAGGGAGACAGAGAATCTGAAGCAGGCTCCAGGCTCTGAGCTGTCAGCACAGAGCCCGACGTGGAGCTCGAACTCACAGACCGCGAGACCATGACCTGAGCCGAAGTTGGATGATCAACCGACTGAGTTAGTGTCAAGATCAAGCTAGAATACAAGCCACTGGACAGTTAACAAGTGTCAGGAGTCTTGTTTCTGCTCAAGATAGGATCCATTTTTATCTCAGTCCCCAAACACCAAAAATGGCTCTTTCCATCACATTCTTCCCTTCCTCCACTGCACCTCCACAGTGGTTCAGGGCACTGGTAGGCCCAGAGAACACACCCAGAACAGATCTCAGGGCAGAGAGTGCGTGTAAAGCCAGTGCCCAAGTGACAGAAGAAGATCCAGCTGGCAGCCAGCCTGGTGCAGTGTGTGTAGGACACAAGAAGCAACGACTCAGCCTGGCAAGAAGCCAAAACAGGCAACAATCCTCAGAGGAGGGCCAGTCGAGACCGGGTAACACAAGGGGAAGAGAAATCTGAACACATCAGAACACAAACCAAGGATCTGGTTTTCACTAGTTCCTGAATGATAAAGAAGTAGAATTGTGTCTCAGATCCCAAGGCATACCCTCATCTGAAGTTGTGTGTTTAGAGATTTCTAAGTAAGCTGTGTGGTAACATGCATCTAGTTCTCTTTCCAGTGTGTTGGTCTAATCTTTTCCCAGCAAACACTTTTGGTATGTTCCTGAAGTCCTAAAGGACCCTCTCAGGGATCACTTTTGATGGTTGTCTAGATGGAGTTGACCCTACCTAATAATTCAAAGCTATTCAGTGGCTGTAGCAGGAAAACTCAGAAAGCCACCTTCCCTCCAGAATGGAGCTTAAAGAAGTCTGAGTCTTCAGTCTGAGTCTGTTACACTTTGCACCCCTACTACCCAGCAGGGACTGTGTCTTGATTTTTACTTCCCATAGTGCCAAGTATTGTGCATGCTAGGCATTCAATAAATAAATATAAATATATAAAAACTATATGTTGAATTAAATTACATGTTCTGATATTATCAGTAAATTCTGCACATTTTGGGCAGGGGTTTTCAGACACCCTGTTCCATCTAGCTCCATAGGGCTACCAAGACCTATGAATCTTGACCATCTAACCACATCCTGTTGTGCATATGTACCAGCAACCAAAGTGCTTGCCAAGCAGTTGACTCTACCCAAGTCTCAAGTGATAAGAGATTACCCATGATGATATTGGATGGTTGTCTCTAGGGTCATGGGAGGACTGCTGTTACTGTTTGTTAATCAGGTGTGAGCTGAGATGGTCCTTGCTGAATGTAGAAGAGGGCAGACCCCAAATGC
Source organism: Leopardus geoffroyi (assembly GCF_018350155.1). NCBI lineage: Eukaryota > Metazoa > Chordata > Mammalia > Carnivora > Felidae > Leopardus > Leopardus geoffroyi. The sequence continues at coordinate 101,053,460 of NC_059332.1, forward strand.
ACCTTTCACAGAAAAAAATCTCAACCTCCCAACTGGTCTTCAAACAAATTCTCTCACCTTATGAGGCAAGACGCTTGATACACAGAGTAAATAACCCCGGTTAAAAGACATGACCATTAGTCAAGGTATAGATTTTAATTCTTCCTGAAAGGGTCAGAGGACCGCCACCTTCCTGGTGGGAGCTTTTAGTGTCATGAGTCTGGGTTGTGAATTCCGCGGTGGTAGGGTGATTATTGTCCTCCAAAAGGCCGAGTCAGAAGAGCCTGGTTTCAGTCTGCCTTTGCCGCTCCCTCCCTCCTCCGTTCCACCCAGTTCTTGGAACTCACTTTACCAAAGTGTGGGCTTGTGAGGTCAATGACCTCTGGGATACCTACCTAGGTAGAGGTCAATAAAACTTGGATGGAGTAATGGGTTTCAAATTTGAACTCTGTGTATATATCTAAAAGTCTCTATGACTGGTCACTCCTCTATATTGGCTAGATGAAATGTAACCCAAATGATACAGATAAGTGTGAGATCCAGAGAAGCCACAGGCTTAGCCAGTGTTTAATGATGATGCAGTCAGGTGGCACAAAAAAACCCCACAAAAGCATAGGGCCTTCATGGAAAGGCCCAGCTTCTTCCTACACGAGTCCCATATTGTGAGAAAAGGAAGGACCACCGAAGAAACACCTTACTATTTAACCTCCCTGACTCCCCACATCCCTCATGGACAACCCCCTGCTGGTACTCATTGCAGACTTCTTGTTCATGAAGAGGATGACCTGGGCCCAGTAGGTTTTCTCTTGTTCTTATGTTCAAATTATTAAGGTTGGGCTGGTACACAAAGAGGCAGTTGCCCCTGGACTGGTCTGAGGATCAGATAAATGTGGGGTCATGGTTTGTGTGCACAGAGAAGGCAGGAGGAGGGATGGGAGAGAACGACAAGATGCCCACCATTGTCCCATCCCAGAAGATTCAATGAGATCTCTGCTGAAGGCTGTTTGGAAGCCTCCTCTGTGGACTGGCATGCTCTTCATCTGGAAGACTTCCCTGCTTAAGATTCAGGAACCATCTAATTTACTCCTCACTATGCAGATTTCTACACGTTCTGTCTTTGACACAGTCAAATACGCAAGATGCACTAGAAAGGATCGTAGGGTCAGGAAGGCACAGGAATCACAGTATTTAAGACTCAATGGTTAGTATAGACCACTCCCTCGAGAATGCCTGCTCAGGGATGCAGCACGCGCATGCGTGGTTGATCTCCCTGGGGCCTTGCTCGTGCAGGAGGAGAATCTGATCTCAGCAGTGCCTTCTTTGCTCTCACTCATCATTCCTCTGCTGTTCTGCAGTTAGTAGGGGTGCACCCGTTGTGTACCAAGCACTGTTCTCTTTCAGCTTCTCCTCCTCTGTTTCCTAGTGATCGTATCAGTTCAGGGAAGTCAAAAGTCACTGTCTTCAGGAAAAGAGTAGCCTCAACCCATCCGTAATCTCGAAATAATTCTACAAAGATGTGATTATTTTACTTGTGTTTGACACAGTTTGACACCAGTGATTTAGAGAAGGTGACTGTGTCCTGGGTCGGGGACAGTACGCTCATTTAAAATCATATATGCAACATTTTTTTTAAATGTAAAAAAAAATCATTTATGCATGCATGCATTCCACGGACTTAGGCACCCACTGTGCCACCAAACTTTAATTAACTCTTCTAAATTGACCTCCTTCCTCTTCAGGCTTTTTGTGATATGGCCCCACCCTACCTGTCTGATCCTACTTCCCACACAAGTATAACCTCTTTCACTGTGTTCACACGAGGGTAGATCATAAGCATGCTGCTGCAAACCAGCATACGGTGCTTGCTGTCCACCAAGCCCGCTCTCCGTGATGCTGTTGGTCCTTACTATACCGCATCTCACCGTGGCGAGCGTGCAGCGCATCTCCAATAAAAATGTGGCTCCACAGATTCATCCGTGAAGCCACAATCTTTGAACACCCACAAGATCATCAATAAGGAGCTGCCTGATGCAAGAGAAAAAGGGGAAATGCTGAGAAACAGGAATCTAGGGCAGTTTCTGTTTTGAATTTGGGACTGAAGCTAATTTAAAAGGCTGCCAGAAATCTGGAACCACTTTGCTGGCTGGAAGTCGTTGGTGAAAGCACAGAAAAGAGTGTTTCCTTTTTCTCATGGCCAGTTTGTAACATCCTGGAAACGGCCCTTGGACCCCAAGTCTCTGTTCTCCATGCCCTGCTGCCTTCATTGGGGCCACGTCTTTTTGTGTTGTTGGGGTGTCCTCTCCCCAAGACTGAAATTAACCTCAACCTCATTACATTCCTTCAAGTCTTGCCTATTCCCCACCTCCCCATATGTGGACCAGTATTGTTAATCCTCTTCTTTATTCTGGCTCCTAACTCATGATCATCCTTTCCTCCTTCCCCAGAGATGAGCTGAAAGCGTACCAACATCAAAATGATCTTCCTCCAAAGTATTTATTAAATGACTCTTTGCAGGCAGTTCTGGGCTGGGCAGAGCACCAAGTGAGTTCAGGGAGCAAGGTCCATGCCCCTCCGGGTGTCTCACCCTTCTATAAACACCAACATGGATAGAATGTTGGCCAGTTAACACGTACTTTCTCTTTAATCTTTCCTGTGCATTATTTCCTTTTGTTGTTTTGTCAGCAAAATGAGAATAGGATCACTTGCCTCACAGAGCTCTTTAGAGGAATAAATGAAGTAATTTACCCAAAAGCACTCTGACAACTATAAGGGCTCATCTACATGTTTGACATTATTTCAAGCACCCTGCATAATACCTGGCACCTTGGGTGCTTCATCATTTTTTGTTGAAAGAATCAGTGAATGAGTGAAAAAAAACAAACAAACAAATATAGCCTCTACACTCTGGTTAGAGTCAGGTTGGCAAGAATCAGGCTGGGAACACTCATGAAATACCATGAGAACTGTGTGACCGTACCTCACTGATGGAGATGCCCTTTTTGAATAGCAGCAATGATCTGGAACATAGTTGAAAACCAGTGTTCCCAGATGAGCCAGAATAAATGTCCCTAAATGCATGTACTAGAGCGCATGCCCCTTATTCATTAAGGAGGGTTTCAAACATAATTGATTTATTTTTATGATTTTGCTCATTCTTCTAACAAACATGTTCCTCTGGGCTCCTAAACTCACAGCAACACTTCAGAGCAAGTGGAAGGTGGGAGCTTCTTGCTAAAGGGACTTTACTGTGGGTCCCAGAGGTATTGCTGTAATACAGCCAGTTGTCATAATTGATATTTTTAATGATGGTCATTGGTGATCAAGTGATACCTACAGTAGATTTTGCATTTTCTGCAATCATTTAAATTAAATAACACATTTTAGAAACGTTAAAAAGAAAAGAAACTTACACACTTAAAACGTCAAGTCCAGTGGTTAGAAAAATGTTGGATAAGGGTAGCATGGCCAAATCAGCAGATGTGGAAGCAATGCTGTCCAGGTTCAGTGCCTAAGTGCCGCGAAGCAGAGGCTTCAAGCAGAGGCTATTCACAGTGGCTGTCTCTTCTCAGAGGAGCGGGTTGAACAATAATAACAGTTGGTATAGCAGGTGACTTACTCTGTGCTCTGCGCTATTCTGGCTTTGTCTGTATTAACACATTAAATCCTTGCAACGACTCTCCGAGGCAGCCTTTGCTATTATCAGCCTTTTGAGGATGATGGAACTGAGATGCAGGGCAGTTAACTTGCCCAAGGTCACACAGTGGTGGAGGTCAGTCTGGCTCCAGACTCTGTGCTCCTCGTCACCGTGCTCACTGCTTCCCCAAGTTTTAAATGAGGAGAATAAAACTCATTGATAAGGGAGAACAATAGAAGCAACGCGCTGAGTGGGAATAATGAAGGAAAAAGGAAATATTAAGATAGTACGTTAACAACTGTGAGATCGCAAAGAAGCTGCTGTGAAAAAAATCCATGAAAAAAAAACTGTGGTTTGGGGAATTGTCTGAATGCTGTCCCAGGAGAGACCATCATTCAAAAATAGGGCACATCATATATAGCAGGGATGACGATGATTCCATACTGTGTGTGTGTGTGTGTGTGTGTGTGTGTGTGTGTGTGTGTGTGTTTTGCTGAGAGTCACAGTCAAGAGACTTTGAAAGCCCTTGTGCTATAGAGTTTAATGCTCCACCAGAACAAAACTGGCTAGAGTGACCAGCAATTAGGCTCAGATTTGCTGTCTCGCTGCCCTGCTGGTCTCTGTGATCCGATAGCTGCATCCTTACTGCCTGCTGCTGTTTCCAAAGGGAGAGACCATATCTGACCGACTTGCTTGGGTTCACCAGAGGCTCTGATGGCAGGCCGTTTCCTTAGGTCGATCGTGAAGTGCATGAAAGACCACTCAGGCCATAAGCAAACGTGGATCCAGCACCTACCATGTAAGGTCCCCTGTGTTAGGCTACTCGGGCTCTTGTAGTTTGGATTTGACAATGGTACGTTAGGTGATGTAATGATGTAAATTTTAAAAACGGCAGACGGGGGGCGCCTGGGTGGCGCAGTCGGTTAAGCGTCCGACTTCAGCCAGGTCACGATCTCGCGGTCCGTGAGTTCGAGCCCCGCATCGGGCTCTGGGCTGATGGCTCAGAGCCTGGAGCCTGTTTCCGATTCTGTGTCTCCCTCTCTCTCTGCCCCTCCCCTGTTCATGCTCTGTCTCTCTCTGTCCCAAAAATAAATAAACGTTGAAAAAAAAAAAATTAAAAAAAAAAAAAAAACAAAAACGGCAGACGGGAAAATTTGTCTTGAAATGGGAGCAAGAAAACAAAGTCCTCTCCCTGCTTGTCTCTGTAGCTTGACAAGCTTCAGCGTAAGCATTGGCTTGAACTCTGTTTTCATTTCCAGTGGGGTATGCTCGGAGTTGGCACACAGATTCCATGTGTGAATGGTGTGGGAGTTGAGAAAGTTGCAGTGCTGTGTCTCTCTTTCAAATTAACAGTGGAATCCTTATGAGAGCAGTGTAGGCTCTGGAATGTGCCCCACACGGTTCTCTAACCGCATAATTAGGGAGGTCTCCATAATAAAATGGTCCTCATTCTTGCCCAAATTGGCACCCCCTCCTCCACGGCTTCCTTCGAGAGGCAGCTGACTGACAGCTGCTCTTCAGGCTTCTCCAAGCCTAGAATTTTGCCGTCAGCATCACATCCACACCCTGGTCATTAGAGTCTCTCAGGTGAGCTTTATGGATGTGTCTGCCTGCTCTGAAGTCCTGTTGCCATTAGCTTCCTGGCTGTTCTGAATTCACCGTGCATACCTCACCCATCTACGGGACGTGCACACACTCCCCTGGGGGAGATCAGTCCCCAGTGGCTCACTGCTACCTTCGTAGGGAAAAGCTCTCTACACAAACCTGCTTGTCAAGGAAGCCTGCTGAAAATGATGCATACGAAGATGCAGAAGGAGTGCTTCAAAACCTAGGTGATGAAAAGCGAGAATGGAGACAAGCATTCGTACACTGTACAAGATTCTAGAAAGGCACATGCATGAGACACAGAGATGTGCTGCCCAGGGTGCCTTTTGGGAAGGAGTTGCATACTGTGAGAGCCATTGGGCCTCTCAGTGAGGACTGCTCCCCACCCAAGTTCTCACTCTTGGGGCAGCCCGTAGCCTGGGACTGAGCGAGGTAGAGAGACAAAGGCCCAGCCACTTGGCTTCACCTGGGGTAACTGTGACAATAGCCCCACTCTGCCCCAATAGCCCCAATAGCCCCACTCCCTGCAAGGGAGCGCCTTCCTGCCCAATCCAGCTTCCTCCCCTTCCTTCTGTAGGTGTTAATCTCTAATAAACATTTTGCACCCCAAGCTCCCTCTCAGCGTCTGCTTCCAGAGAACTCACCCTGTGCCATTAAGGGTAGGATGTTAATAAATATTGCACTAAGATATTGATTAGTTTGTCTATACGCTTATACATTCATAAATTCAGGATGACTGAATTTTTTAAGAAATCGTCTCCTGGGGGAAATTGGGTATCACCTCATGAACAAACTCTTATTTGCATGTACTCGGTATTCCCATTACTATTGTATTCAGGCCGGTTCACTCCCTGTCCTCACATCCCATGTGCTGACCCCTGTGTCCCATCACATCCCACTCATTCCTGCTCTGAAGCTCTGCCCCATGCTGTTCCCTTTACTGCAAATGCCCTTCCTTCCACTCTCTTGTACATCTAAATCCCACTTATTCTTTAAGATCTTCAAGGAAGGTACTACATATCTTCCACGAAGACCTCCTTGCCTTAAGTAGCCCTCTCTTTCTATTCCTTTATTTTTTTTTTTAATTTTTTTTTCAACGTTTATTTATTTTTGGGACAGAGAGAGACAGAGCATGAACGGGGGAGGGGCAGAGAGAGAGGGAGACACAGAATCGGAAACAGGCTCCAGGCTCTGAGCCATCAGCCCAGAGCCCGACGCGGGGCTCGAACTCACGGACCGTGAGATCATGACCTGGCTGAAGTCGGACGCTCAACCGACTGCGCCACCCAGGCGCCCCTCTATTCCTTTATTTTTTAATTAGATTTTATTGTGTTCCAACAGCATGAGTCGGTTAAGTGCAGCTCCTCTCCAATTGCTCGTGTGAATTAGGTGCCGAATTCATACCTTCCAGTACCTGATATTGCACAGAACGTAAGGTTGTTACCTTTTTAAATCGCAGCTATTAGCATCGCTGTGGAGTTGTGTTGGATAGACATGAGCTCTGGGAGCCACGCTTTGGCAGGTAGCAGAGTTGGTGTCAGCTCTGAGAGCACAGTTATGTGATGCGAGAGTGATGGACTCTCCTGGGAGATGAACTGATGACTGTCATTCCCAAATTCGAAGTGGGCAACACGGCCCCACAGGCAGGTGAAGTGTAACACACCGTTCCAAGCACAGGAGGTCAGGAGTAGGAGTAGGAGCAGGGAGAGGGAGAGCTGGCAGTTAATACCAACGACCCCTGGGTTAAGGTTTCCCCGGGGCAGCCCGTCTCAGCTGTGGCTGCATGTTGGAGTCAGCTGGGAAAGCTTTAAAATCCTGGCACCTGGATCTCACCCCTGCAGATGCTGATGTCATTGGTCTGAATTGGGTCCTGGGATATTTAAAAGATCCCCAAGTGATTCTAATGGTGGCAAAATTGAGCTTTCCCTTTCAAAGCCACGGCTTTAAGGAAAAACAGTGATAGGAATATGTACAATAATGTTTCCTTGTAGGTTTCCTTTATTGAGTGTATCTGGCTCCACCAGAAATTGCTCTGCGAAATTGTCACCCCCGCTACATAAACTTTCTGTGTGGTTCATCTTGGAGCCTGAGCCTCCTACTCCCAGTGGGGTCTGAGGACCACCAGCACGGACACTACTCCAGAGTCCATTAGAAAAGCAGAATTTCAGACTCCACCCAGATCCTGGATCGTGATCCCCACACTATTTGTATTTCTTTGAGAAGAACCAGGCGAGGTAGAATTGCCCCGTGAAATGCAGCTCCACTCCGCTTATAATCTGCAATTCAGAGTGTCTACCTGTGTGGCTGCATCTTTTTTTTTTAATTTTTTTTAACGTTTATTTATTTTTGAGACAGAGAGAGAGACAGAGCATGAACAGGGGAGGAGCAGAGAGAGAGAGGGAGACACAGAATGGGAAGCAGGCTCCAGGCTCTGAGCCATCAGCCCAGAGCCCGACGCGGGGCTCGAACTCACAGACCGTGAGATCGTGAGATCGTGACCTGAGCTGAAGTCGGACGCTTAACCGACTGAGCCACCCAGGCGCCCCTGTGGCTGCATCTTAATTTATCTTCAGATCAAAGCACGTCTCTCCTGGCCAGCAGTCACCCTGGCCTCCTATACCTCAGTTCTGCTACCCTGGTGGATGACTGCCATCTCTTGAAGGAGCCTCCAGGGTCCCCAAATTGAATTTTTCAGTTGGTCAATATTTTAAATTTTTAAAAATATTTATTTTTGGGAGACAGAGAGACAGAGTGCCAGCAGGGGAGGGGCAGAGAAAGACACACACACACACACACACACACACACACACAGAATCTGAAGCAGGCTCCAGGCTCCGAACTGTCAGCACAGAGCCTGACGTGGGGCTCGAACCCACGAAATGCGGGATCATGACCTAGGCCGAAGTCAGATGCTTAACCGACTGAGCTACCCAGGCGCCCCAGTTGGTCAATATTTTAAGTTAGGAAATCTGTCTAGCTGCGTTTCCCTGATGTGGTCAAAGCGGAAGAAAACAGAAATGTAATTTTATTCATATAGATAGCAAATGTTGTCAGAAATGGTTCTTTTCATCCTTCGTTTTGCATTAGAGAATGGGGCAAAATCAGAAATGTAGTCCTCAAGAGATTAGCCAAATCATCCAAATGGTTGTGAGTCAGCTATAGAACAGTCTGTTATTCCAGGTGTTCCTGGAGAGCTGAGCTGGATGAATGAAGAGAGAGGAGTTAAACAGAACCTTCAGTGCCAGAGACGAACTCTTAATGGCGGAGGGTTGTGTTAGCATATCTAACTCTGCCGTCACACATGATCACAACCTGACCCATCACTGTGCGCCTTATGGCTTGAGTCTAAGCCTCCCGCTGGGTGTGCTTGTAACCTTAACAGAAGGACTTAATTGTAAATTTTCCTCACAATGGAAAACAAACAGACCAAAACAGCTTCATATTTTTTTTTTTAATTTTTTTTTCAACGTTTATTTATTTTTGGGACAGAGAGAGACAGAGCATGAACGGGGGAGGGGCAGAGAGAGAGGGAGACACAGAATCGGAAACAGGCTCCAGGCTCTGAGCCATCAGCCCAGAGCCCGACGCGGGGCTCGAACTCACGGACCGCGAGATCGTGACCTGGCTGAAGTCGGACGCTTAACCGACTGCGCCACCCAGGCGCCCCAGCTTCATATTTTTGAATGAGTAGATGTTCTGGATCATCAGCCCTGTTCTTTCTTCCTCCGTTACCAAGCTCATGGAAGGTCTGTCATTACAGAGCGAGCCCGAAGAGCTGACTCCTCATTCTATTCTGGTATAGTGCTTGGGCATGAACTCATTAGCTCCCTTATTCATTTGTTCAGCAAACATTTATTATCTACTTTTCTTTAGGAATAGTGCCAGGTGCTGGGGATGCACGCTCTTGTGTACGTAAAAGGTCAGAGAAGAACACATTGTGGATAAACTGTCAAACTTAAATTTTTGTTTTTCAAGAAGGTTATATGAGAAGGTGAAGCTATAATATATTACTTCATCAATAGAGAATACTAATTTATTAATGTAAACGGTAAGATTGCTGTTAGAGATGTTCCGGCACATCCATTTTATTTTATTTTATTTTATTTTATTTTATTTTATTTTATTTTTAACTTTTTAATGTTTGTTTATCTTTGAGAGAGACAGCGAGACAGAATCCAAAGCAGGCTCCAGGCTCTGAGCTGTCGGCACAGAGCCTGACGCGGGGCTCAAACCCACAAACTGTGAGATCACGACCTGAGCCAAAGTCAGATGCTTAGCCCACTGAGCCACCTAGGTGCCCCCAGCACATCCATTTTAAATAGAAGATGAGATGTTGATATTTGTAAAAATTCAGTCATGCGGAAAACAACTTATTTTCTTCTCTCCAGAAGAAAACCACGAGCCCCTAATCTGCTACTGTAACTTTGAAAGCAGTGTGGGATGTCTGGTACCTGCACGGTCCTTCTGACCTCTTCCATCACAGTCTGTGCTGTGGTATAATAATCAGGCCAAATGTGGCCAAGTGGCAGTCCAAGCACCACAGGATTGTTGAGGAATCAATAGAAATGTGCCCACCTTGGGAATTGAAATAGTGATGTTAGTTACTGGTGATGCAATGAAGGACCGAGGAGCGAGCTGTGTGCATTTTTGGTCACTTAATTCCTTAAGAGCGTGAAAGGGAAAGGCAAGGTTCTTGGTTACAGATCAAAGACCACTGCCTGAATAATTTATGCAGAGAAGGAATCCACTAGCAACAGTTTAGGCAGCTCACAGAATCCACAGGAAGCCTATAGAACTAGGCACAAAAAATGGGAGGCTGGGCAGGGGGAGCCTGTGAGGGTCATATTGCAGGCGCAATCTGGTAAGCACACTGCCATTGGTGCTGCCCCCTCCATAGCCAGGCTCTAGACGACAATACCACTGTCACCATGACAACCACAAGTCATGTCTATGTTGTTCTTTCCAAAGTCCCCATCGGGAGCATTCAATTAGTCCAGCCCAGGTCACATATCCACACGGTAGCGGCCAATGGGTGAAGAAAAGTATTGTTTGGCAACTTCTGGTTCCTATAGTAAGAGGTGGGGCCCTGTCTCCCACCAAATGCATATTCTCGAAGGTTCATTCCCAAATACGAAGAGGGTATGGCTGGGCAACCAAAAATATAGGAAATGTCCACTAAAGATAGTAAATTTAAGGTTGTGTTCGTCTGAGTTCTCCTATTCCATGCCCTTCACCTGTCGTCGGAGTCCGTGGATGGTCAGGTGCCCCTGGCTTTCTGCTTAGGGAAGAAAACAAGTTGAAATTCCAAACAAACGGCAGACAAGTTATATCTCTGCTGGCTACAGTTACCAGAAGCCCAACCCAAATTAGCTTCAGCCAAACAAAAACACTATTTTTAAGACTATGCGGGAGGAATGTGTCTCATGGAGCCCAAGAGCTGATAATTGCTAAGATTTTGGCAAATGATAGCAACTCGAATGCTGTCGGGATTCTGCCCTAATATTATTATAATTAATAGTAATATTTATGAAGCACTTATTATGGGCTTGAAGTTATTTTTAATAACTACTCTATGAAATGTGAATGAAAATCACTCCCATTTTACAGAGAAGGAAGCCTGGAGAAGTTAGGGCCTGTGGCCAATGTCACCTAGTTGTAAGTAAGAGAACAGGTGTGGACCCAGAATCTGTGTCTGCGACCGTCACCACACTGCATGCTCCCGCCTTGGTGCCGATCCTCGGTTCTGCAGACCCCGCGTTTCACACCTGCTGTGTATCCATCAACCCAGGGAGAGATCACACCTTCCTATGTCCCATGTCCAGCCTCTCAGGAAAGCAACTGTGATTGGCCAGCTTGGCTTAGCTGTCAGCGGTAGCGTCACCCTGAGTGGCTTTGCTGCAACCAAGTAGATGGAATGGGTGAGGGTGCGAGGCTTCAGGGGTAAGACGACCGCTTCCAGGAAATAAGGGTTGCTGGCAGCTACACAACGGTCAACGGCAAATTTCAACGTTGCCTTTTGCGTGACTTTTCATTCTGCCTTAGTCTAGCAATTTAGAAATAAATTACATTTTCAAAGGCAACGGCTAATTCATTCCATGTGCCTGGGAGCATCTATTTCTCTACTCACTTTTACAGAGCTGTTTTCTTCTTTTATTTTCATTAGAAAATCTCCATTTTCTTCCTTCACGCTGCACTTGGTTTCTTGGGTAAGTGACCTTAGAACCTTTATGGAAGTGGGTGAGGGATAAATCATACGTTAAAAGAGAAGACGACTACCCAGTTGAGCTGTCCAACATGGTAGCCCCTAGCCACATCGGACTATTTAAATTTGAGTTAAACTAATTGAAATATTAAATTCCATTTCCCAGTTGCACTAGCCTTATTTTAAATGCCTAATAGCAAGCACACTATAGCTCCATATTCTAGAATATTTCCATCACCGCAGAACGTTCTACTGGACAGTGTTGCTGCAGAGGGTTCCAACAACAGCATGGACGGTCTTGAAATAACAGGCTCCCTAATGAAAGTGGCTTGCTGACCTGGCGTGACCCAGCAGCTCCCAGGAGCTGTGAGTTCCCGTTCTCTTTCTCGCTGCTGTGCTTCCTGTTGATCCAGTCCTGATTTGCGTCCATATTTTCTCAAAGCCAGCATTTACACCACACACACACTTGCATTCTTTCTTTTCCATAGTAGAAAAGATGTACGCCTGTGACAGAAAGCTTTTGGGCTGGAGGGACATTGTTAACTGATACTGAAAATTTAATGCACTTGCTTAATTGTATCTGGGACCGAAGGAAGGTGGGAGCCACGGACACTGGTTAACACCTGACATGTTTGGATGTGGAAATGCTTCAAGAGCCCAAATAAACAGAGCCCACATGTTCTGCATGGTGGGCAAGTTTCCATCCCCCTCTTTTTTACAACTGACCAGAAAAAAACCCAAAATATTCGTGCTTGAGACTGCTCTGAATCTTTAACGTGACTTTGTCCCTATTAGAACAGAACTTATTTCAATGCCGCGCCAATCCACGAACTCTGTTTCTACTACCCCCTTGGTTCTGAGGAAGGTCACGACGAGCCCATCTGAAAGGGCTTACAGCTGTTACTGTTTACAGTAAATTCTACCCCAGGGTGGGAGGGGGAAGGGGCCTGTCTTTGGCGGCAACTGGACGGTGAGGGAGAGATTCTCCTCCAAGACTAGTCAGAGGTCTTGCGAGAGTGGGGGCTGCTCTCTAGTCCTTGGCTGTGTGCTGTGGAGATGGCAGGACATCCCTAGGGGTGACCCAAGCCAGAGGGAGTGGACCCCAGATGCAGGACCTTCCAGGTCGCCGATGATTCTCAGACCCTGAGAGTGCGGCAGAAATAGCAGATTTGGGAACACGGGGGCTGGAACAATGTGGCCTGTGTGTTGCAGGACAGGATCGGGATGGAGCAGGTGCCAGATAATGATTATGATTCAGCTGCCCATCATCTCTGCGGAAGGGGGACGTGGAGCCACATTCAACCTGATTTAAAGGATGCTAAAAATATATGCTATTTATTGTACATCTGCATTGCAGAACCAAAATTCTTGCTTGCTGCGGTGAAATGTACTGGCTGAGTTTGGACATAGTTTCTGAGGCCGGGAAGGGCAGCGTCTGTGTGGCTGACACAGGACATGGATGGTGTTCTAGCAGCCAGTGGCCAGAACTGAAGAGTTGCTTCCCACAGTCTGAAATGCTGACATGCGACTCAACGCTTGGAAGTGTTTTGTAGGGAGCCTCATCAGCTGACAACCTTTGCTGGGGCTAAGAGTGAGCTCGGCTTTGTTCTGCCAGGTCTTAGGACAGATCTCGTGTGATTTGGCGATGGATTCAATTACATTACATGTGGATTTGGCTAAGTGATAGGTGAGTGTATATTTTTTTTTTATTGGTCTTTTGAAAAGTGATTATGGTTTTTCTGAGTTCAAGTGGAAGCTCTCATCACTGACCTCCACGTAACAGATTGGCGAGAGGAACTAACTCTCCATTTCCTTTGTGCAAGAAACCGACTGTAATGGAACTGATATTTACATCCCCCTCAAAATGCGTATTTTGAAATCCTAACCCCCAATGTGAGGTATAGAAGGTGGGTCTTTGGGAAGTTATTAGGTCCTATTCATGAATAGGATTGCTTCCTTTATACAAGAGACCCCAGAGAGCTCTCCCCTCACCATAGGTGTGCTCAGTGAGAAGGCTATATTCTATAAACCAGGAAGGTGTCCTCACTGAAACACAACCATGCTACCATGCTGATCTGGGGGCTCGCAGCCTCCACAACTGTGAGAAATAAATTTCTGTTGCTTATTAGCCACCCAGCCTTGGTATTCTGTTATAGCAGCCTGAGCTAAGACGCTAATGCCCATAGTCCACGGAGGCTAGTTGCCTACTGTGGCAGGAGAGGGCTGTTTGTTAGTCCACCGTGTATGTTTGCGTCTCTCCTAACCTGTCCGTTCCATTTGATTGTATTCCAACAGTTATACATTTTGACCGCCTATTATTAAAGCCAGCAATGCAAGAATACCCAAGAAAGTGGAATGTGTTACCAATGAAAATCTCACTGCTCTGGAAAAACTCAACGAAGGAAAGTTGTTTTAAAAAGCGTTGCTAAATTATATTTGATAGTTCTCAAGAATCTAGAAGGATTCTTGAATCATGATGCTATGGACGGTCTTTAAAGTCTCATTTTGCTAAGGTAACCCAAATGCTACAACATAGAGGATATATTATGTGAGCGGTTCGCCAAGCAAGGGGACAAGACAGCATTCTAACCGGCAAATCCATATTCAAAGACCATGCAGGCACTGGCCAAACAAAAGGACTGGTGAGTGAAAGCACATTTTAAAGATTCCTGTTAGAACACAATGTTTGCTGTATATATGTACCATTTGGGTGTGTGATCCCCCTTTTTGTCCGAATGCATTACCGCCCTCTACTGGTCAGGAGGAAGGGACGCCACCCATGGATCCCGTGGAAGCCCCACCCACTGTTTAGTTTCGGAGCATCTATTTTCACTTAGAACGTTCAGATTTCCGGTTAAAATGCTGGCTGAAAATGTAGCCGTGGTTCCGTCAATATAATGGCATTGTTTTACATCGACAGTATTTTCATGTATTTATAGAAGAACGTTTTATAATTGGGTGATGAACACCCTCACTCCACACCCCCCCACACACGATTTTATTGCCTTTTAATTACACTCGTAATATTTTAAAATAGATGTTGATTTCAGAGGCAGTGGCTTTTCCAAACTACAGCTTCTATTCTTTGGTGCTGCCATTCACAGTGACAATGCGAAATAAAAATGGTTCTAACGAAAGGGTCCATCTTGCAATGAATGGAAACAATAACGTGCGTGCTATGGAGAGCTCGCTCCTCGCACATCACAGGACTTTTTGCAGGAAGGGAAGAGCGTTCCTGAAGGGACGTAGGCGATGCGGCAGCCTTGGCGAGATGGCGGCGGGCTCCTCCCACCTCTGCGGCAGCGTCACAATCAATAATGCAGGGCTCTGCGGCAGAGCCGCGCCTTCTTCCTCCACCGCGCCCGCAGCGCGCGCGGGGAGGCTGCTACGTTAGCCCACTGCGCCATCTAGAGTCCGTCCGTGCTCATTGCAGGTTGGCCCTGGAAGGTCAGACACTGCCATCTAGGTGGTGCGTGGGGCAACGCGTAGCCTTCAAGAGGGGATCGAATTTAAAAACGCAAAGAAAACTCGAGCGTGCGGCTTATTAGTTTGCCTGCAAGGTGAATAATTTTAAGGCTAGAAATTCCAAGTGCCAATCGTGTAAACTTGAATAATGGCTAGCAAGCATCTGCCAGTCATTTGGGGGGTACCAGGGCTATGCTGAGGAGTCTCATCAGTCTTCACTTTCACGTGACACAGCCTCGTAGGGAAAAATCCGTGTAAGCATACACCCAGTTAAATTTGAACTTCTGGTCAACCACGAACAACATTTTTTGTGTAAGTATGTCCCACATATAGTTGAAATTTTTAAGTGGGCATCCTATTATCATTTTTATTAGCTAAATCTGACATCCCTATAGGGAAACAGATGATTGCAGTACAGGCCCAGGGGTGGTGCACAAAAGGTTTGAGAAACTTTGGGGTGCTGATTGGGATGGCTTCTCAGGGGAAAGTCACTTATGCAAATGGTTCACCAGGCCAGCAGACGTAGGCAGGTTCTCCCGGTAGGGCAGCATAAGAAAAGGCAAGAGGCTGGGGGCGTGGAGGGGAAAGCTCACAGCACAGCAGTTTTGTGCCCCTAGAGCACAGGGGTGAGGAGGGGACAGGCCCAACGGGAGCTTGCTGCAACACAGAGGGCCTCTACCGTGTTACCCAGGAGCTGGATTTCCTCCTGTATGCAAGGGGGAGTGAAAGAAAGGTTTCTCTTCTTCCTTCCTTCCTTCCCTTCCTTCCCTTCCTTTCCGATTTTCTTTTTAAGTAGTCTCTACACCCAGCATGGGGCCCAAACCCACAACTGCAAGATCAAGAGTCCCATGCTCCACCTACTGAGCCAGCCAGGCGCCCTGAAAGAAAGGTTTTGAGTAGGAGAGTCACATGGTCAAATGTGTTTTTAAGGAGGTAAATCTGGCACAGTATTGAGGATGAAACAGGGGGGTTAAGAAGCCCAGAAGAGGGGTTGGGGGAAGGCTGTCTAAGGTCAGTGAGCTAATAAGTAGTAGAACTTGGATGTGAACTGGGGTCTTCTGGCTCTAAGTCCAGCCTGCCTGTCACCTGGCCAAGGGGCCTGCCCTTTCATTGGATTAGGATTCCCACCTGCAATCATGTTTAAGATCAGGAATGCCATACCACGTTGTGCATGCTGCTCTTCTCTGAAAGATGAGCTCCACCCACATTTGGAAATAGGGGAAAGAACCCCACGCTCGCCTTCTCTCGTCTCCTGCTTCTCATGTGGCATCCTTGGTGCCTGCCTCCAATTAACTCAACCCTCTTTCCCACGCAAACCGGACTAACACGGCCAAGTGACAAAGAGAATTAGATCCCTCTGAGGTCTTTGGTCTTGTTTTCCTTAGGCCACAGCGTCACTTTTTGATGCCCTGGGAACGAGGCGAGGGCACCTGCTTCTTTTCTAAAGACGCTGCTGTGAGCACCCACGCAGATGGCAGGGCCAGGTGTTTCGTGGTTGTTAGGGGCTGCTTGTTCTTGGATATGGTTCGCTAAAAGCTGGACGGGAGGGGGCCGCTGACAGTGCCTTAGCATAGGGCAGCCACTCAGAGAACAGAATGCACAGGTGTTGGTAGACCAGGCTCGCGCAGGTTAGTGGAGGAAGCAGTGAAAATACACCTGCTCTCTCAGGCTGTGCCACAAAAATCACGGCGCAATCTTGAGGCTGGAGCTTTGTAAAAAGATTGGGATACGTTTAAGATGAAGACATAAAAGGGGGCGCATGGGTGTCTCAGTTAAGCCTCCGAGTTGGGCTCAGGTCATGATCTCACGGTTTGCGGGTTCGGGCCCCACATTGGGCTCTGTGCTGTCAGCTCAGAGACGGCTTGGGATTCTCTTTCACCTTCTCTCCCTGCCCCTGCCTCACTTTTGCTTTCTCTTTCAAAACAAACGAACAAACTTAAAAACAAAAAAAAAAGAAGGAGAGGGGCACCTGGGTGGCTCAGTCGGTTAAGCATTTGACTCTTGGTTTCAGCTCAGGGCAAGATCTCGCGGTTTGTGAGTTCAAGCCCCACGTCGGGCTGGCTGCTGGCAGCACAGAGCCTGCTTCGGATCCTCCGTCTCCCTCTCTCTCTGCCCCTCCCCAACTTGTGCCCTCTCAAAAACTAGTGAGCATTAAAAAAAAGATGAAGACATGTAGGAAAAAGGTAAGAAGTGCAATAATTAGTAATAGTTAGAAAATGAGCATAAAAAGATGCAGTGAATACATGTATACAAAATGATAGTCGTGCTTCGCTATGGTAGTAAGAGTGTGACTTTAAAAGGAGTCCTTTTAATGTTTATTTATTTTTGACACAGAGACAGAGCATGAACAGGGGAGGGGCAGGGAGAGAGGGAAACACAGAATCCAAAGCAGGCTCCAGGCTCTGAGCTGTCAGCACAGAGCCCCACGCGGGGCTCGAACTCACAGACCTCAAGATCATGACCTGAGCTGAAGTCGGACACTCAACCTACTGAGCCACCCAGGCGCCCCTTAAAAGGAGTCCTTTTAAATGACCAACAAATGTTCATTGAACACCTGCCATGTGCATGTCCTTCCGCACTGTTATGCCTGCAGTAGCAATCTGGCTGGAAAAATTACTGAATTGTTAGCGATCGGGTTGCAGGCCCTGCGGGGAGAGGGCAGTGAACCAGAGGCGGTGGTACAGAGGTCCCCAGCTTCCATTTTGGTTCTGAGGCCTGTGAATTTTCAGGGAAGAGAACCCAGTCAGGGAGCATAGCAATCTTGTGAGACTTAGAGGGTTTGTAGCAAGCATGATGGGACTCTACAAGTCATGTAGCGGAGTGTAGGAAACGTCCATTTTCTTCATTGTCTTCAAATTAAAATTAAACACTTATTAAATTAAATTAATTGATTAAACTTTAATTAAAATTAGAATTAAAATTAAAGCAGGCTCTGAACCACCCCCCGCCCCCGCCCCGTCTCCTCTCCATCTGGAAAGAAATTTATTCCGAGCTATCATTGGTGCGTTCTTTGCGGCCTCCAATACCAGCGCAGACACCATCAGAGGCTGAGAAACAAGCCAGAAGGCCTCGCTGGTGCCCAGGAAAGAGGCCAGGCCCCTGGTCTTGGCTTTCCGAGCTCCCCGCCCACACACCCCAATGCTCCGGGTCTGCGCGCCCACTGGAGGCTTTGCAGGTGCACAGACGTCTGCAGGACGCTGGCTGATTGCAGAGCCCCAGCCCTGGGTCTGCTTCCAGAAAGCACCGTTGAACACCGAGTCCCTCTGGGCTTTGAGGCTGTCACTGCTATGGCCTGAGCGGCCATGTGGCCTTGCTCGTGGCCTCCTCAGAAGCCAAACAAAAGATGTACCCGTCCTGCGGTGTTGCCTTGAGCATCAGGCGAGTCAGTGCGTACACAGCCCCCAGCACAATGAAGGGACCCCTGAGCCCTCACTGTTAGCGGTTACATTCCATCTCGTTTCACCCATGCGAACGCGGACCCTCCCTCGCAGCGCACTTTCAGCGTGTTCCTGTAACCAACAGGGTCTCCCTCCCACAACTGCCACGAGAGGGGAGAAAGGAAGAAGGTGTGGGTTTGGACCTTTGCCTGTCTGGGCGGCTGATCGTCCCAGGGGAAGGGAATGTTCTAGTTGTGATGATGCTCCTGATAGCAGGATTTGGGGAATCTGGTGGGAAGGGCAAGTGGGCTGTGCTCTTAGCAGATGCAGGTCGTCACCATCAGAGATGAACATTTTGCCGGTGGAAAGAGCACTGGAGCCGGAGTCTTCCCCAGCTCTCCAGCCGGCTTCAGCTCTCAACTCTCTAATTGCCATTTCCTCAGAGATGTCCTCTCTGCTCCCTGGTCTCAATTAGCTCCTCCCTGTCCTTCTTTCTTGGACTCTCTTGTTCTTTGTTACTAGCCTTTACTCAGTTTTTAGTTATGGATACTTTGTGTGTGTGTTTGGCGACTTCTCTCCCAGTAGATTATATATAGCTCTAGAGGGCAGGGATTAAGTGTGTTTTATTGACCAAGTACAATCACTTAACTTCAAGTTTTTACTATGTCAAATGAGGAAGGTTAATACTGCTTTTGCCTACCTCACTGAGCTGTGAAATTAATAAAGATAATAATGTGAAACTTCCTTGTAAATCATAAAACATGATGCAAATATTAGCTCTGCTCAGCGCCATGTCCGTTTGAATGCACATCCCAAGCTTGTGCATCGGGCTCCTGGACGGATGAGCATTTTGTTAGATGAGATAATAAAGGAAAGTGCTCAGTACAGGATGCACCCCACTGTAGCTCTTGTTGTCGGAAGTCGAAGAGGACAGCCCCAACCTCTAAAAATGTCATATTCCCTTAGTCCACCTGTAGTAGGCTTGAAATAGTTAACTAGATGCATGCCTACGGCTGGGGACATGTAAACGTGTGACAGTGAGTAACCGCGAACCAATCAATTCTGTACACTTCAGTGGGGGAGGGGGCTCAAAGTTAGTTATCAGCCAAGATGTTCCTTTCCTCCCAAGAACGCAAGGATAGTGAGTAGGATGCCTTCCCCTGCCCTGTGCAGAGAGATTACAGAGGGAGGGAAGACATTTCCAGAAAGATGGCAGTTGCTTTCAGAATTTCACAGAGGAGCATGCACAGATAGGGGCAGTGTCACATTCAGAACCGTGGGTGCTGGGGCAGGAGGGATGGAGTTGACCAGTAGGCTGGTCCTCAGCTGGGGCTCCTTTGCTTTGGATGGACCAGCTAGGAGATGAGAAAAAATCCATTCCGATGGCCAGTGTGGGACATGAATCACTGAGGCTGGGAACTCAAAGATCAAACAGTCTTACGCCAGAAAGATAGAAGAAATAGATTGGATTGGACCAAAACAGGCACATTTTCCTTCACTAGGTCTTTCTCAGGTTTAATCCTATTTCTTAGGGGAGGAAAGCTAAGGAATTGACATCACAACCACACTGGGTATTCCTTGCTGTTTGGTGCGATTATAATTATGGTTTAATTGACTACTTAGTAATCTGTGTGGAGTTTGTTTGCACCTTATGGAGTTCCTGGCTCTCTGAAGCCCCCAGATTCCCTGTTGTTGGCAGAGGGCCCAGATTTTACCCAGCCCCTTGGCACTAGGCTTTACTTACTGTGTCTTTGTTTTTCTTAATGTTTTTGATTTGGGAGAGGGGGAGAGGGGGAGAGGGGGAGAGGGGGAGGAGTAGAAAGGGAGACACAGAATCTGAAGCAGGCTCCAGGTTCTGAGCTGTCAGCACAGAGCCTGACAAGGGGCTCGAACCCACGAACCATGAGATCATGACCTGAGCTGAAGTCTGATGTTCAACCAACTGAGCCACTCAGCCACCCCAACAGTCTTTGTATAGCTGTGACTGCTTGAACGAAACAAAGGTGAGCAGAACACCTAGCAGAGGTCAGGTAACAGAAAAGATAGGACGTGTAAAGGGTCAAAGAGAACAGGGATAGGCCTTGGGATGGGGCAGGATGGTGGGCCAGACATGGGGTCCACGAGAGGACAAAGCCCCAATGCAGAGGCACATCAAGATGCATAAGCCAAGACCAAGGCTGAGAAGGTGGGATGAACAAAGGTCACACACAACTGAACACAGGAGGAGATGGGCTGGTGGCCGCACACACCACAGAGGTGAGATTTAGGAGGAGGAGGGGCACAGACCTGTCATAAGTTTTTTTTCTTCAATCTTAATTTGTTCAGTGATTGCTAACAGCGTAATTGTTTTATCTTAGCCCAAAAAGATGGGGGTTAACTTGAATTCGTCTGTCATGGGGCCGTGGCCCCAGAGAGGGCCTTCTCTCAGGCCGGATACTCTAGGTGCCCCCCCCCCCCCATGTTCCATCTCCAGTTTTTCCAGTCCTGAGCCAACTGGTGTGAGGAACGCGCCGGGATGAAGTTAAGTGTAGGGCACCGTGGGGGCGTCTGAGGGAAAATCAGGAGCCGTTGGGGGTGGGGTGGGGGTGTTCAGGGAAGGCCTTTGGCACCCCGTTTTCGTTGTGAAGGGAGAACTCCAGAACAGGCTGTGGTTGGGGCTGGGGGAGCAGAGACCAGGCCAGCGCTCTGTGCTCTAGGGCCTGGGAGAGAAAGGGCCTGGGGCAGGGCAAGCCTAGGATGGAGAGGCTGAGGGTGACGAAGGTGAATGTGTCCAGCTGTACCATTTAGCCCAAGGGGAGACTCTGATCTCTGGGAACTGGTGGAACAGCTACTCAAAGAAAAGTTACCACCTGACCTACCCTTCTTAGTCCCGGAGGAGAGCGCTCACACCCTCCTGACACTCCACGCCCACCCTCCCTCACGAAGGTAAATAGGAGGAGAGTCTGCGAAAGAAAACAGGGTATTAAAGCAGCTCCGTGAGAGCTAAAGCCCAGCTGAGAGTGTGAGCACGAGGTCGGTGTCCCGCTGAGGAGACAGAGGGCAGCTTTGTGTGGGGCCCCAGCCGCCTCCTATCTCCCTGCTGCTGGTTCCTGGGGAACATGGGGGGGCTCCTGCTTTCCATGCTCCTGGGCGCTGCTCTGGCACAGGTAAGCTCCCCCCCTCCTCACCGCTTCCCCTCAGGAGTTTCAGATTTCTCCAGGTCAGAAATTAAAAAGGAAGACGATGGGGGCGGGGGGGGGGGGGTAAATACCTTGTGGGAATACTTCATGCCAAACGGGGAGCCATTTTCCTCTCCAAATAAAAGTTGTGTTTAGTTTAGAAGCTTCGGGAAAGAAGTGGAAAACATTTCTTCCGTTCAGGTAATGGCACCGAATCCACTTTCGATAGGTTTGAACAGCTCCCAGACTTGAATAGTGTATATTTTGGGGGGGGGGGGTACGACACACACCGCGTGGTCCGGAGGCGGCCGCCGGGGTGAAGGAGCCCCTTCATCTGGGCTCCAGGCTGGGGCTCAACTTTCCGTGGCTGTGTGCGAAAGGTGCAGAGAGCCACTGGAAAAAATGATTCTGACGACTTCCTTCAGCTAAGCCTGTCCTTGTTTGAAAGGAGCACTTGGGCTAAACGTTTATATTTTTAAAACGTTCTGTTACTTTGTCTCTTCTCAACTCATGCATTTCTCCCTTTTCATGAAAAGGAAGCGGTCCGTGAAGACTTGGGAATAGTTTCAAGCAACAGACCAAAGGGAAATTTAATTTGAGAGGAGCAAGTCGTTGCCTTGGGATTTTTTAATAAGAAGATGAAAACAGGGTGACTTGTGTATGTGGATTTATTTACATGGAGGAGGTTACTGCTTGCACAGAGGACAGAGCTTTCGAAACCTTCCAGTGGTTGGGGAAACGTGGACGTGTCTGGGAGTTAGTAGCCGAGTAGAGCGCTCAATTGTGTTTTAGGAAGCAGGAGATTGAAATTTGTTATATAGGATATGGAGATTTCAGATTGTAGAAGAACCCTAACAAGAATGCCACTGGTGTGGTTTGTCTCCACTGCTATATGGAGGGGCACATTTCTCCAGGGGAGGGGAGACGGAGCTGTCTCCCGCTCCACCCTTCTTGAGAAAAGGCCCATTGTTGTTGTTGTGGATTGAACAGCACCTATCCCGACAGACAGAGAGGTATCCAAGATAAAAAACAAAAACAAACACAAAGAGGTGTTAAGACACGGCAACAAGAAAGTATTATTTTGCTTAATTTTGTCATTATGAACTTTTAAGGAATAATACCTACTCCTTGTTGAATGTCTGCTACGTGCCAAGCACCGTGCCAGGTACTTTAGTCATTATCTTAATCCTCAAAATAACCTTACGACGTGGATTATTATTATTATTAATCCCATTTTACAGAGGAGGATTGAGGCTTAAAGATCAAGTAAATGATAGTCACCTGAGATCACAGAGCTGTACCAAATCTCAGCGCTGGTGTAAAAACCCTTTGTTTCTGGTGCAACAGAAGAGCCTATTTTGGTGTCCCAAAAGAGTTCTGTTCCATTTCTTCTCTGTCGCACCGAGTCTTGAAAGATGGTTTCACTGGAGATAGAATGCCAGGTTGACAGTTGTTTCTTTTTGTTTTTCCTTTCAGCATTGGGTCTTATTCTCCGCCTCCCCCCACCTTCCTTTTTTTTTTTTAAAGGCTTATTATTATTATTGTTTTTTTTTTTTTCCCAGAGAAGCTTTAAGGTCACAGCAAATTTGAGAGGAAGGTAAAGAGATTTCCTGACTACCACTTGCACGGCCTCCCCGCTTATTAACATCCTCCACTAGAATGGTACCTTTGTTACAACTGATGAACCTGCATTGATAGATCAGTATTACCTAAAGCCCATAGTTTACCTTGGGGTTCACGTTTGGTAGTGCCCATCCCAGGAGTTTGGACAAATGTACGATGACATGTATCCGGCATCACAGGATCATGGAGTATTTTTGCTGCCTTAAAAATCCTCTGTGCTCCACCCCGTCCCCCAATCCCTGGCAGCTAGTGATCTTTTTACGGTCTCCGTAGTTTTGCCCTTTTCCAGAATATCCTATAGTTGGGATCATACAGTAAGTAGACTTTTCAGATTGGCTTCTTTCACTTAATAATATGGGTGTCTTTTCATGGGTTGATAGCTCATTTCTTTTTAGTACTGAATAATCCATTGTCCGGATCACAGTTTATCCAAGGCACCTACTGAAGAGTATCTTGGTCTCCTTTTGATGGGAAGTCAGATCTCTCTCTTGTTGTTATTCTCTTGTATGTAATGTAATGCTTCTCTTTTCCGAGTACACTTTCAAGATTTTCTCTTTATCCTTGGTTTTCAACAGTTACCTTGTGGCCTCAGAGATTGTATAGAAATGCTCCAAGATGGGAAAGAGATACAGGTGTCCCCAGGTGGGCAGTTTGGAGAGTAGGCATTTCCTTGAAAGGAAGCAACATGAGGAAAAGCATGGAGGAGGAAAGGGACCTGGTGAGGCTCGTAAGCAGTAAGGTGGAGGAGGAGAGTGCATTGAAAGCGAAGGCTGGAGAGGAAGGCATGAACCCGCACAGGCTTCAGATAGCATGCTCAGAATTTTGCACTCTATGCTGTAGCAGTAGGGAACCACTGGTGCCCTGTACAAGGAGGGGTAGTAGAATCAGACAGGTTTTCTAAACAGATCCCTCCAGCAGAAATATGGCAGATTCATTTGAGGAGTCATTATTGAGGGAGGAAGACCAGTTAGGAAGTTATTGCAATAGTATTCAGTAGCCACGCAGAAGGGGGTAGAGTGGCTACTTGTAGGAATAGGAGGACAATTCGCATTAGGCACTGAACGGCTATGGGAAGTGTGGGAGACGACGACCAGGAGGATTCCCGGCATCCTGACTCCAAACGTTGGAGAAGCTATCCAGAAGGGGTGGGGGGGAGGGCAGGGACGATGAGTTTGGGGAATGAATTTTTCCCATGGGACATTCTAGTGGCACTGTCTCGTAGGTAGTCAGCTGTATGGCTGTAGAGCTTGGTGGAGAACTCCTGGGTGGAAATTTAGTTTCGAAGCTTGCACAGGGTGGAAATGGAAGGCAAGGGGGTAGAGGAGATTGCCAAGAGACTGTGTAGAGTGAGAAAAGACAGCAAGGTCACAGAACACCTGTTAGTTTAAGTGTAAGTCAGATTTGGGGTAATAGGAGTCTGCAGAGGAGAGTGAGAAAGTAGATTGAGAGGTAGGGGTAGACCTGGGAGGGTCTGGCGTCATGAAAGCCAGGGGAGAGGAGAGGATTAAGAGTCAAACAGGGGGCACCTGGGTGGTTCAGTTGGTTAAGCATTCTTCCAACTTTCGATTTCGGCTCAGGTCACGATCTCCCAGTTCGTGGGATCGAGCTCCACATCTGGCTCTACACTGACTGCCCTCATGCTCTCTCTCTCTCCAAAATAAATGAAGCATAAAGAAAAAAAAAAAAAAAAAAGTCAAACACCTTAGAGAGGGGGCAAGAGGAAAACAGAGAGATTCCATGAACATGAGCCCAGCTGGGAGGCCAGTGAATCTGGCAGGAAGGCCCCGGCAACCATGGCTGAACCAAGGCAAAATTGAGAAGACACTGTTTCGGGGCGCCTGGGTGGTGCAGTCGGTTAAGCGTCCGACTTCAGCCAGGTCACGATCTCGCGGTCCGTGAGTTCGAGCCCCGTGTCGGGCTCTGGGCTGATGGCTCAGAGCCTGGAGCCTGTTTCCGATTCTGTGTCTCCCTCTCTCTCTGCCCCTCCCCCGTTCATGCTCTGTCTCTCTCTGTCCCAAAAATAAATAAATGTTGAGAAGAAGACAGTTTCTACTCCCTTCTCCACTTTTGTATTTCCAGTCCCCACCACCACCTCCTCCAGAATCCCAGCACAGTTTATCCTCAAAATCTATCCTCACGTGGTCTCTTCAGCTTGAATTGTAGCTGAGAGGGTTGCTCTGGGGAATTCGTGTTACCAGTGATAAGCAAAAGGGCTGAGGTTGTAAGGGTGGAATTTCAAACTCATACTCTTAAATGTAGGATGTTTTGGGTTGGAAAGAGGTTTAGATTTCTGGATCAGTGCAAGTGCCTTCAGGCTATCAAATAAATTGAGGGTTAATTATAGAAATTACTTGCCAGGCACTGTGCTAGGTGCCAGTATTAATTACAATGAACCACAAAGTCCCTGAGGATGGGTAGCTTTAAGCGAGTGGAAAAGACAGACACTTACACAAATGGTTTCAATTCAAGGGCATGTAAAAGAGAGGGGGGTGGGGGGGGTGGGGAGAGATCGTAAGAAGTTTTCTGGAAAAGGCCATAGCTAAACAGAGCTGGATGAAGAGTGAGGGCCAGTGAAGAAGGTTACAGCCGGATGGAACAGCATCAGCTATTCAGGGAACAGCCGACACTTGAACTTGCCAGAACCTAACGGATGCTAGGAATGCGGGAGATTGAGGAGGGCCCTGAATGCTGTGCTTAGGAGCTTGGACTTTCCCAAGTCAGTCACTTTCGGGTGTGAGGGATGAAGGAGAGGAGCAGGTGAGGTCCATTTTCAGCTTCCTGGCTTGGGGAGCTCAGTGGTTGGCCCCGCCATTCGCTAAAAAGGGAACTAGGTGAGGAGCAGTCTGTTGTGGGGAAGGAGAAAGGGAGATCCTCGTGGGACAGCAAAGTGGATATACCCAGGGGAAATTAATGAGTTGTAAGCTTAGGGGGAGAGGCCTTAGCTGGAGAGGAGAGACAGATGAAGATTAGGGGGTTTGTTTAGTATCAAAGCTGGCTTGTGGCAGGACCCGGACGAGGGAAGGAGCGAAGGTCAGGGTTGAGAGCTCGGGCTCTGAAATCTGCCTGTCTAGTTTAAATCCCTCTTCTACTGCTTGATGTAGGACTTAGGACAGGTTAAACAATCTGAGCTTCAGTGGCTTCATTTATAAAATGGGGTGTATGGTTTCCTCCTGCTCCTGTAACCCGTTACCACCGATTTAGCGGCTTAAAACAACACAAATTTATTATTTTACACTTCTGGACATCTGTAGTGTGAAAATGGGTATTAGAGGGCTAAAATCAAGGGTCGGCAGGGCTCTTCCTTCTGGAGGGTCTAGGAGAGAGTCTGTTCTTTGCCCTTGGCAGCTTTTTAAAAAAGTTTAATTAATTATTTTGAGAGAGAGAAAGGGAGAGAGGGCAGGAGACAGAGACAGAATCCCAAGCAGGCCCCGAGCCATCAGTGCAGAGTCCCTTACAGGGCTCAAATCCACAAGCTTTTGAGGTCATGACCTGAGCTGAAGTCAGACACTTAACCAACTGAGCCACCCAGGTGCCCCTGCTTTCTGCAGCTTCTTTTTCCTTTTTAATGTTTTTATTTTTGAGAGAGAGAGAGAGAGCAAGCGGGCGGGAGAGGGGCAGAAAGATGGAGGAAGACAGAGAGTCTGAAGCAAGCTCCAGGCTCTGAGCTGTCAGCACAGAGCCCGTCGCAAAGGCTTGAGCTCACGAGCCGTGAGAGCATGACCTGAGCTGAATGTCGGCCCCACCAACTGAGCCACCCGGGCACCCCCGCTTTCTGCAGCTTTTAAAGGCTCCCGCACTCGTGGCTCATGACCGCCTTTCAGCTGTGACATCACGCCTGCCTCTGCTTCCATCCCATCTTCTCGGACATTCCTGCCTCTTTCCCATTGAAGGATACTTGTGGTTACATTGGGCCCACCTGGTTAATCCAGGATACTCTCATCTCAAGACCTTTACCTGCATCTGCAAAATCCCCTTTGCTGTGTAAGGTAGTATATTAACAAGTTCTGGGGATTAGAACACAGGCATCTTTGAAGGAACACTTATTATGCCTACCACATGTGGCTAACAACTGCTCCATACTCTTCTAATGAAGGCTAAATGATATTAGGTAAGGCGCTTGGCACAGAGGTGGTGCCATGTTGTTTCATTCCATACATTTTATTACAGGGAATAAGACTGCAAAAAAGCTTGCCCTTTCAAGAAGCTCACATTCTTGATGCGCGACTCAGAAGATAAATAGAATATACAGGCATAAGACAGGTGGTAAGAAGGTCTGTGGGCTAAAAGGCTGGAGCAGGGTCTGTTTCACAAAGGGTGGACAAGAAGGGCCTCACTGATAAATTTGAGCACAGACCTAAGCAACTGAAAGAGTGAGCCTCGAAGATACCTGCGGGAGGAACATGCTTGGAGTATTCAAAGAATGGGGAGGCCAGGTGGACCTGAGGTTGCAGGGCCTTCGAGGGTCATTTGGCTTTTACACCGAAATGTGAAGCCGTGAGGAAGCCACCTCTTATGAGCAAGGAGTGACATGAATTAAAGTATGATTGTAAAAAGATACACATATTTAATGTATACCATTTGATGAGCTCCAGGATAAGTATATACTCATTAAACCAAAACCACTACCAAAGCCCTAAACCTATCCATCACCTCCCAGAGATTTCTCCTGCCCCTTCTATTATTGTTTGTGTGTGTGTGCAGTAAGAACATTTAACATAGGATCTAGTCTCTTAGCAAATTTTAAGTATATGTATAATGCGGTAACTGTTAGCTATAGGCACTGTAGCTTATTTCATTTTAACCATTGTGCTGAGTGAAGAATCTGGAAGACGAAGGGGGAAGCAAGGAGATCCTTTAGGAGACTGTTACAATCATCTAAAGTGAGAAATAATGGTAGCTTGGTGATGGGGGGTGGTGGTGCTATGTAATCATTTCTGATTAGAGTTGGGTACGTTTTAAAGGCATAACCAACAGGATTTACTGATAGGATTGGATAGAAAATGGGAGAGAAGAGTCAAGAATGACCCGACCCCAAGGTATTCTGGAAAAGTGAAATTGGCCTGTGTTCAGCAGGGATGTGCCCGGAAGGGTATCTTGGAAGGGAAATTGGGAGTTTGTTCTGGTCACACTGAGCTGGCTGTGCCTGTCAGATATCCAAGTGGAGACCCGGCAGTTCGCATCTGAGTTCTGAAGACAGGGCTGGTGGGAGACAGGCGATAGAGAGAGGGAGGAGCCTTCAGAGGTGTTCACCGCAGGGGGCTCCAAATAAGAGACTTCGAGAGTGAGAAGGAGCAGCGAGGAGGGAGGAGGAAGAAGAACGAGTGATGTGTGGGCAGCTGAGTGAAGAAAGGTTTACGGAAAGAGGGATGGTGACAGTTCCCGATGGATATTGCGACGCTCCCCGCTGCAATCTCCCAATTCAGGGGAAGTCTTCGGTTTCTAGAAATCTCTGAAATGAGTTTGAGGCATGCTTTCTAACACCTGTGTCATCCAATGAAGTTCTGCTGCAGGGCGCAGGGCGGCGGGCCGTCAGACACGCCGCCTGAAGGGAGGCCTGGAGAAGCGTCGGAGGTGCACCAGCGTAAACAGTTCTGTCACTGGCCCTGTCAATGCCCTCGCCAGAAGCCCAGCTGCCCTCCCGGAGTGAGCCTGCTGAGGGACGGCTGCGGATGCTGTAAAGTCTGTGCCAGACAAGCAGGGGACATGTGCAACGAGGCCGACCTCTGCGACCCGCACAAAGGGCTGTACTGTGACTACTCGGCAGACGGGCCTAGGTACGAGACTGGAGTGTGTGCGCGTAAGTGTCTTCTTCGGGACCTGCCGGGAGAGGTGGAGCCCAGACAGCATTCCCCGCTCCCTGTAATTGTTGATTGGAATAATCAGCTTAGTTTGGCTAAGTTTGAGGTGGGTTTGGTTTTCACACCCCGGTGGGACTGGCTTTGTCATATTGGACACCATGTGTTCAGAAACCTGTTCTTGTTAATTGCACTGACGTGATCGTGTAGTGATTCTCAGGTAATTGCCTTTAGTGATAAAAATAGGGGAAATTAGGTAAATAGAGCC
The DNA here is from genome assembly GCF_018350155.1 of Leopardus geoffroyi. NCBI lineage: Eukaryota > Metazoa > Chordata > Mammalia > Carnivora > Felidae > Leopardus > Leopardus geoffroyi. Next base: position 101,082,566 of record NC_059332.1, read on the forward strand.
TGACTTCTTAAAGTGCCACGAAGTGACAGCTTTTGTCACTGTGGTCAGAAGCTCAGTCTGGATTCACCCTTTTCCGCAACTTAAAAATAATCTTGCTTAAAATGTAAGGATGTATATCCTGCTTTAATCTTAGCCTTTCCAAATGATCATCAAGTTACTGTACTTTTAAATGGAAGCAGATTTGTAAAAAGGAAGGTAGCGGGACCCCAAATCACAACCTGACCCTCAGATTTATGGATTTTAACTCTGGAGACTGATGGAGACCATCTAAACCTACACCTTGACAATAACTCAGGATCCTGATTTAGCTAGGATTAAAAACTAAGATTTCTAGGGCACCTGGGGGGCTCGGTTGGTTAAGCATCTGACTTCAGCTCAGGTCATGATCTCATGGTCCGTGGGTTTGAGCCCCACATCAGTCTCTGTGTTGACAGCTCAGAACATGGAGCCTGCTTTGGATTCTGTGTTTCTCTTTCTCTCTGCCCTTCTCCCGCTCATGCTCTGTCTCTCAAAAATGAATAAACATTAAAAAATTAAAAAAATAAAAAACAAAAAAACCTAAGATTTCTAAGGGAAGAGAGATACCCATGTTAGCTTCACATTTTAGTCAGTCTACAGAAAAGACTGTGTGGGCAGGCAAATTACTATCGGGTTTTGTTGCGAGCCGGGAATACGAGCACATCTTTGGAGTATGACTGAGTGTGTAGAGCCATTCAAGTTTGATGGCCTGATGCCCCTGTCAGCACTAAACTATATTGGTTAAGAATGCAGGCACTGGGTTCAAATTCTGGACTTTATATGCTGAGCGACCTTGAGGTCACGTTGCTTAACCTCTCTGTGCCTCAGTTACGTCATATATACTTCCTCTTACAGAAGTGCTAGGAGGAACACATGAAATAATGACACAAAACCCAAAGCACCTAGCAGAATATCTGGCAGGCAGCAGACTCTTAGACATGTTAGCTATTATTTGTGGAAATTCAACAGGTCAACAGACCTATCAGACTCTGGCATCAGGATCCTCCTTTCTCCCAAATGGTGCTGGGCAAATTATCTCATTACCCTAAAAAGCACTTAGCGAACCACCACTAATGAGCCAGGCACTGTGCCCAAAGAAAACAAGAAAAGATAGAGGCCCTGCCCTCACAGAGTCAAACCTTACTGTGTCAGACAGAGCTTTCCACAAGTGATTTCACATAGAATGTGATGAGTATTTTAACAGAGCACAGCCATGAGGGTGGGGGTGGAGATGACCTGAAATAGGTCACAAACTATGGCCCAGGGGCCAAATCTGGCCCAGAGCCTGTTTTTGTAAGTCACATTTTATTGGAACACAGCCATACTATTCAGGTCCGTAGTCTGTGGCTGCTTTATGATAGCGGAGCCCAGTAGTTGTGACAAAAACCAATGGTCTATAAATGCTAAGATATTTACAGGACATTTGCCGATCCATGATACAGAACAATGATTTTTAAACTTTGCTCTGAGGACCCCTTTAGTCTCAGAAAGGAATGAATATCCAAAGAGCTTTCGTTTATGTGAGTTATCTCTATTGGTATTTAGATGGATTAGAAACTTAAAAATATTACTGATCCATTTAAAAATAGAAACCCCATTGCAACTTGATAGGAATAATATATTTATGAAAATATTTTATTTTCTAAAACAAAGAAAAAATTAGAAGAATGGAGCTGTTTTACATTTCTGTACCTCTCTAATGTCCAGCTGAACAGAAGATAGCTAGATTTCCCCATCTGCTTCTGTTTTCAATCTATTGCTGTATGTTATTTTTGTTGAAATATATGAAGGAAATCCAGTCTTACATAGGTAGGTCATTGGAAAAGACAGGAATACTTTAACAGGATTTTCAGATAATTGTGAATATTCTTTTTGATATTAAAACTTGAGAAGTGGTACTTTTTTATTAAAAAAAAATTTTTTTTAATGTTTATTTGTTTCTGAGACAGAGAGCAGACAGAGCATGAGCAGGGGAGGGGCAGAGAGAGAGAGAGAGGGAGACACAGAATCCGAAGCAGGCTCCAGGCTCTGAGCTGTCAGCACAGAGCCCGACGCGGGGCTCGAACTCACGGACTGTGAGACCATGACCTGAACCGAAGTTGGTTGCTCAACCGACTGAGCTGCCTAGGCGCCCCTAGAAGTGGTACTTTCTTGAAAATTAGCTGTATCATGGAATCTGAAACCCTATCAATGAACTTGTCAGAGTCTGTGACATCAAAATGCATTAGTCTATCCAAGACCTAGTTGGAATGGGTCTTTTACTTGTGTATAATTTTGTAACACCATGCATTGGTTATTTGGAAAATACTAGTTTGGGAAAAGGTGATGTAGATGTTCCAAATATTGATACACTTTATACAAGATTAAAAAAACACATTAACCAATACCAATCTAATCATAAAAGTCTGCATATTGGGTAGCTATAGAGATCTTGGTGGTGGATATAGATTTTCCAAACTTCTAATTTTTGCTTGAAAGCCTGAATTCTGTCATTGGCCAGAAAAGTGTTTCCCTTGAAGTGACACGCTCACCGTTGATTTTCAAGAAAATGTCTGCCAAATACCTGAGTAATCATGGTTTATCTGTCAGTCATCTCTTTAGGTGAAATCCTCACTAAAAAAGTGGTTTCGTTCAGCCCCAAACTCAAACAATAGAATAGGTGCTTCTCAAGACGATACAATATCTACAGAAATGCTCTCTGTAACACTTCCTACTCTGTCACACAGGATATTAAAATGACATATATTTGGTGATTAAGATTTAGTAAAGTTGGTAATTTCTACTGTTATTAGGACATTATTGAGTAAAACTAGATTTTCTTTTTTTTTTCCGAAAGCACATTTATGTACAAGTGCATTGGCAGGGAAAAACACAGTACTAGCCTGTACTGTTTGATTCACGCTAAGGCTCCAGCAGCAGTGTCAGCCGCCATTGCTCTTACACCCTCAGTGCAAATACCAACACGGTGAAAAAAGTCAGGCACATCTCAGTGTCCTGAAAGGGTTCTGACCTTGCGGATTCTCTGAAAGGGCCTCAGGTACCGCCAAGAGGCGCAAGGGGTCACACTTTTGAGAACCGTTGATCCAGGTCAAGAATACCTCTCAGAGGAGTGAAAGTTTCCTCCAATTCTCTTAACAACAAAATTAGTTGCTGTGCAGTACTGTAGTTAAACAAATTATGGTTTCTTCAGCCATTCATGTATCCTCATTTCCGACAAACACATCCTTGCCTATTGTTGGACATCTGGGAAACCTCAGTCTTCCCAGCCACCAATCCATCTCTCAGACTTACAATCAGTGTCTCAGTGCGATACTCCTACTGATCCTGAATAGGGCCTGTACTTGGTCTTGATTCTGAAAGTGACTGACTGGAGCAGATCGCCTACAATATAATGGAAATGTCTCATTTCCAGCTTTTACACATGTTCTGAGAAAGTCCCAGATGGGGCCTAAGAAGCTGAGAACACTACTTCATAAAGGAGATAGCTATTACCCCTGTGATTCATAATGGGAGGTCTGGATTATCAGTTATGGCTTCTTTGGTGATTCTGCTCTTCTGTCTTTTCAGATCTTATAGCTGTGGGATGTGAGTTCAACAGGGTACATTATCATAACGGCCAAGTCTTTCAACCCAATCCCCTGTTCAGCTGTCTCTGTGTGAGTGGGGCCGTTGGATGCACACCTCTGTTCATACCAAAGCCGGCTGACGGTCACTGCTCTGGGGCTAAAGGTAGAAAGAAGTCTGATCAATCAAACTGTGGCCTGGGACCGTTCCAACAAGAGCTTTCAACAAGCTACAAAACAATGCCAGGTGCTTAAAGGCATATTTAGTTCTCATGTATGGCTTCCTGTGATCTTCTTTCATGTTTCTGTTATGTACCACAGGTACTCAGTACGTACTTATGGCTTAGTGGTCAGTCTGAGAGTTAGGTTGGGTGTGCTATCTTAGTCTGTGCCTCAGATAGGTAGTTTTCTAAGTATCCCTAAAGGAAACTTTATAATGTTTTAGATTTTTCCAGTAAAATATTCCAGTTTTTAAAAGCTCTGCTCGGGTCAGAAAAACTCTTCTATGCCTCTGGCTCATTCCACTCAACCTCTTCTAAGGAAAACTGACCAAATATTGTTCACATGCACCCTGAGAGAAACTTTTACTTGTAGTGTTATATTACGGGCAAGACGTGTGACCCATCCAGTTCCAAAAATTTTCAAAGGCAACTCCTGTGTATGACAAAAGCAGAAATGGAAGCCTGCTTATTAAAAACATTTGAGAATATGTTTTGAATTTGTAAATATTGTTTCTAAACATAGGAAACTGCTGACATACGATTATTCTTTCATTCGGTCTGAAAATGCAGCTCTACAGTGACCAACCTCTCTCTAGATAAACACACATACAGGTATTTTAAAGTAGGGTCCCCAGCTATGTATGTAGTCAGAAACCCGTAATGAGACTCTTTCTCACTCATCGTGAGCACTTGGCCATTTACAGTTAGTGTCCGTATATTCATAAATACTGTATACTGGTCTGCTTTAAGTTAACATCTTGTTTAAATGCCAGGGCATTTTGGGGACAGGAGTTTCAAAAACACCCACAAATGAAGCACAGATGAGGAAGGACTCAAAAGGGTCAGTATTCATGCCTGGTTATTATTCACAGCTCTGTGTTTTTACCCAGAAATCAAGAATGCCTTTTTATTGAAATCTGGAGCTTAGTAAATGAAAGGTGCCATGGAAATACAGGAGGAATATTTACAGATGCTAAAAACTTCTAAATTCAGTTACATTATGTGGATATTTAACAAAAGCAACTATAATCAAGCAATGAATTTTAGAGATTTAAAAAACTAACTCTATGAAAGGAACATTCTCAGAGACTTCCATCATGCCAATTAATTTGAAAATAATTGAACAGGTTGTAGTGAATTTGCATTTACCATACTTGGTTATTTAGCTAACAGCACGACGCCACTAATGCTCTAAAACCTCTAAAATTATAAGCCAAGCTGTTCTTTTTTGCAAAATGTCCCGGAACAGCTGATTTTCTGAACTGGATCTGAGGGGCTCCGTCTAAGTTCTTGGGCCTCACGCATGAACCTTGCCGGTGAGAAAATGCCCTAGGGCAGCAAGTTTCCACTAGCGCATCCTTTTGGATCAAGTTCAGTCGGTCTCATTTGCGGAAGGAGAGTAGTTGCAGAGGATCATTGGAACCTGGCTGGAGGGGGTCTTACATGGTCAGTCTCAGTGGCTCGTGCTTTGCTACAAAAAGTGAGAAATTCTGCCACTGTGCTCTCTGGTAATTGAGACCACAGGTCTAGATATGTTAGTGTATGTTCAGTCTAACGTCTCTCCTCTGCTTACCTGTGAAACTGTGGTTAGGGGCCCAAAGAGCAGTTTGGGTTTGAAAAGCAAACAGTGACCACTATACACGTTAAGGTGTATTTGGGCATACTTTACTCCAGATGGCCTACGGTTGGATTCTAGCTTTTGCTCGCTCACGATGAAGCATATGCAGTGACATAATGCCCCCATGCTTTTCTCACTGCTCACCAAATACTAAACTCTTACTTTAAAAGCTCTTCTAGTCTTCTTGCTTCTTAATGTTAACTCCCTGAACTGCAGCTCTTGGCTTAACTTTTTAAGGGGGTTATTGGTAATGTGATAATCTAACCTACCTTTATTTATTGCAGATGCGTGCCAGGCTTTTAAATCTGCTTCCTGCGTTGAGGTCTTTAAACTGTTGTCTACCTTCCAGGTATCTTCATGTTTCTGCTTCCTCTCCCTCAGTTCCTTGTGCAATTGCAACATCCTACCGTTAATAACACTGAAAGCAGTAAAGTATCATTTATTCGAAGACGGCACACACTTCAAAGTGACTGGTATTTCCTATCAAGAAGGTAGTTGCGGGGAGGGGGGCATCTTTTCAGAGTTTTAAATTTCCATTTTGAAGTAACATAGCCAGAATTTTGCTATATTCAACTGCAGACTCAAATCACAACCTTATTCCAAGTATCCGTTTTAGGATGCATATTAACCTTAAGGAAATGCTTTGAGACAACTAAAATGTAGTGTTTAAAATGAACCAATGGCCTGACTCATTCATGAGCAGAACAAGAAGCTCCCAGTGGATTTATAAGATGGAGGAATTATTATGCACTCATTATATTCTCATTATTCACCCCCCTTCCCCTCCCTTCTGCTAAGCATCAATCAGTGGAGGGGCTCCATCTGTCCAGCAAATTACCCACCCGCCCATAGATCTATCTTTTTCCTTTGCCATTTCTTTCTATAAGTGATTTGAAATGGCTGGCCAACGGAAAGAATACCATGGGCCTGATACCATAGGGAATGTAGCAATTAAGCTGAATGAACAGAATAGATTACACACTCACTATGACTTAGTATATGGTTATTCTGATTAGTTCAACGTAATGTAGAGAATTTTCTAAAAGACCAGATTAAAACAAGTAGAGGAAAAATAACTGGCCTTAATAGTTTATTCTCAAACATAACTTTTGTATTTTAGATTTTAGCATGCCATGAAAGTTAACATTAAGACATCATTCTGACTAATACCTTGAATTTCTTAATCCTACTAATGTCTATTTCATTTTTGAAAATAATATCTAGCAAGAGGCAAGTAGTTTAGTACTAAGAGAATGAGCTAGTAAGCAGAAGCAAATGGATACATTTACTCAGATTTTCAAAGATAAATTATCTTTATTCTTCCTAAGAAACTGTACTGTAACATTTGGCTAAAAGGTAATTTGGGGACACCTGGGTGGCTCAGTCGGTTGGGGGTCCAACTTCAGCTCAGGTCATGATCTCACAGTTTGTGAGTTCAAGCCCCGCATCAGGCTCTGTGCTAACAGCTCAGAACCTGGAGCCTGCTTCGGATTCTGTATCTCCCTCTCTCTCTGACCCTCCTGGCTCACATTCTCTTTCTCTATCGAAAATAAATAAACATTAAAAAAAAAAAAAAAAGGTAATTTGAAAGTAGGAGAGAGAGAGCATGATGAATTAGACTGCAAGTTTATTTTATTCTGAGTTACACTGCATAAAAGGAAAAGTTCTGATCTATTTACTATTAGCTTAAAAATAATTATTAAAAGTTGTCTATCTGTGTGAGTACATAATTATGTATACACATGTACTTTTCCCCCTTTATTTTAGCTTATAGGAATCTCCCACTTATTTGGAAAAGAAAATGTCTTGTGCAAGCAACAAAGTGGACCCCTTGCTCCAGAACCTGTGGGATGGGAATATCTGATAGGGTGACCAATGAAAATAGCAACTGTGAAATGAGAAAAGAGAAAAGACTGTGTTATATTCAACCCTGTGACAGTAACATATCAAAGAGAATAAAGGTAAAATTTAATCAGATTTAGTTTCATTTTAATTCAATATTAAGAGACTCCTGAAAAGTACGTGTTTTAGAGGGATAGACAGTATGCGATTCTTGTAAAAATAAAATCACCTCATTGGAACTCTTAAAGTCAAACTATTTGGGAGGAAAGCAAGTATTAATCTAATTGCATTTCATGGGGGGAAATCTTACCAAGCAGGGAGGTACTGTTAGCCTGCTGATTCTAGATACTCTAGTAGCTTAACAGTGTGGGTCTTGATCAGCCTGATTTGTTGTGGTGCACCCACTGTGCATGCTTTTAAAAAGCAAATCCTTTTCAGAGTCTAACTTTTAAAAACTATGTTAATTTTATGTAGTGGAATCAAAGCAGTGGATAAAAGATTTTGGTTGCTGTATCATAATTATAAGAACTGACATTATGAACATCAGAGTTCTGATCTTGGTTATAGATCACCAACTTGGAGGGAGAAACCACCATTTCCAAAATGCTCTGTGCTTATTAGACAGTAAACTTGCCAAAGGACTATGATAAAGTATTTACCCCGGAATTGTTTGGTATAACTAGAGCTGGTCCTACTTCTAGAACAAGGCAAGATGACTGTCTCAGGAGTAAGTTTTGGAAATGCTACAAAACCTTTCTCATCCCCAAGTTATTCCCTACCATATTAAGAAGTTGACAACTCAGTTTTAAAGGGATTAAGATATTTATTCATCCACTCAAAACTGAGTTTTGTTAGGGAATTTGCTAAGCCTTAGGTAAACAAACATCTAATAAGACGTGGCCCTTGATATTAAATAAGACAAATTTTCATTGTGGAAATTGTGGAAATGAAGGGTGGAGAGCAACAAAAACAGGGAGTGGGTCCTATGATGGAACAAGAACAGGGAGGGCAGACCTCTGGGTGGGGGGGTGGGGGGTGGAATTCAAAGGTAGAAAAGAGAGTGCTGATTCACTAAGAAATATTAATGCCCTGGAAATAATTATACCTGTGTGTTTGTGCTATAAAAATGTTCTGGTATATAGTATCACTTTTCTAATGACTTCTTAATGTTATGTATCTTTTCAGATCCCTAAAGGAAAAACGTGCCAACCCACTTTCCAACTTCTCAAAGCTGAAAAATTCATCTTTTCTGGATGCTCAAGCACTCAGAGTTACAAACCCACTTTCTGTGGAGTATGCTTGGATAAGAGATGCTGTGTCCCTAACAAGTCTAAAATGATTACCATTCAATTTGATTGCCCAAATGAAGGGTCATTTAAATGGAAGATGCTGTGGATTACATCTTGTGTATGTCAAAGAAACTGCAGAGATCCAGGAGATATATTTTCTGAGCTCAAGATCCTATAAAACCAACTTTATATGGGAAAAGTTAAGTTTAGGTAATCATGTCATTACATCATAAAATTAGAATGGTTTTAAAGGGTGGCAAATCTACCTTATTGATTTAAAACAGTAAGAATGCCTACTTATTCTCAAATGACTGTATTTAAGGCAATAGAAGCTTTTAAAAAGGTTTGTTAAAAAATTATATGTAAAACTTAAAAACCTTAAAAGTGAACTCTTACTTTAAAACGTATAATTATGAAATACACAGATACCTGGTTCCATCTACATATTCCATACATAATGGAAAATTATACAATTTACAAGAAAACATTTCATTCTATAAAGTAATCTGGAATACTTTGTTGAAGATGTGTAAAAAGTTTAAAACTCTTAAAACTAGCCTTTAAAACTTTGTGTACTTTGACTATGTAGCCTAGGATCCAGTCAGATGATAATCATTACATGGTGAGCAAGATTCTAGGTTAATTCTTAAAAAGGAATAAGATTAAACTGTAAATATATTTATAGCTTCCATTGCCCTATCCTGAATATGAGTTTATTAAGGTTTCTTTTGGAAGGAGAAAGTAGAACTTCGTTGGCCATTGTTAACAACTGTAGACAACTGTAATCTAAAAGTTTATATACCAAATAATGTAAAAAATTAAATTTCCAAGATAAAGATCAAAAGCAGTATCCTTACTTTGAAAAGGAAAGAAACTTAAGAATATAACACTAAAGAAAAGCACACAATGGATTATTCTGGCTTGAAAATTGTCCCTAAAAATTACTTCCTTAAATGACAAATCTATCTATGGACTTAAAATATAAATTATTTTATTTAAAGATAAATTAATGTTAAAACCTAGAGCTGGAGATTATAGTAACGAGAACACTTTCACTAGACTATTACAGCCATTTGCTGCAAAGTTCAGAAGAAGGTATCAGGCTAAGTAACATTCTGTTTGCTTATATAAATGGTGACAAGCAAAACCAATAATAATACTGTTTAAAAATATGGACATTTATTATTATAAAATCAACTGGTTTAATAAAAAGCATTATATTTAAAGATGATTTAATACAAATACATGTTAAAATAAATGTAAAAATTCTTTTCAGTGCAAACAGGTGGTTACCCAAACAAGAAACAAAACCTCCCTAATAGCTGTAATAAAACCTATCCCTGAAAAGTTAGTGGGTATTACACAGAAATATTTATATTGTGTTCTTCTATTACTCCTCGTACTCACTTTTAAAGAATCAGGAGAATTCAACCAAATAAATTATAAATTTATTTAACAGCTCTAGTTATACCAAATAATTCCAGGGCAAATTCCAGGGCTGACAAAATAAATTATAAATAAATATATGAAAATCTGTGTAAGATTTTTATTGAAGACATGATTACCATTGTATGAATGCCTGAATATGAAACTCTAAATAAAGTAAAATGTTGAACTCTGTTTTCTCAATTTCAGAAAAGGGGAACTTTCTGAAGATAAATGTTTGAAGTTAAAGGTACTAGGACTTTCAGTAATGTCACACACTGGTATCGCCCACGAATTGTAATAAAAGGAAAACCACTCTTTTTTTTAAGGCAAAAATGCTTTCTAATATGAAAAGTGCAAACTAGACTTTCTGAATCACAAAAGTTCTGAAAACAGAAAGATAAAGTGACCAAAAAATGTGAAATTCAGAATAGTAAAAGTACTTTTGGGGTTCTGTTTTACACAGCTACGCTTAGTCTAGGTAAATCTTCCACAGGCATGCTTCGTGTGGCGTCCAGTTGGTTATATTCCTCTATGAGCGCGGATAAAGATGACACGGCTTCCATGAAACAGCTTTCCTCCATCCCTTCAATTTGTAGATAGTGATGAAGATGAGCCTACAAACAAAGGATAATGATGACCATTTTCAGGAAACTTGATACAAATGTAACTATCCTAAGACATATTCTTTTTTTTTTTTATGTTTATTTTTGAGAGAGAGAGAGAGAGAGAGAGAGAGAGATAGCATAAGCAGGGAGGGGCAGAGAGAGAGGGAGACACAGAATCCAAAGCACGCTCCAGGCTCTGAGCTGTCAACACTGAGCCCAATGTGGGGCTCAAACCCATGAACTGTGAGATCATGACCTGAGCCAAAGTCGGACACTTAACTGACTAGGCCACCCAGGTGCCCCGAAACACACATATACTTTATTAAAATAATAGTTCACTCAATTTTACGAGAGAAATGAGAACTCAAATCCTATAAACTCAGGAGATTTCTCATTTAGGTAGTCTGAGTACAACGAATACAGTAGTCAGGAGTGCCCCTGATTTGTAACAGTATAACTCACAAGAATACATCTTAAATAGCCCAAATAAAAACACATAGTTACAAAAGTGTACTGATAATTACCTTTTTCTTGTAGAGCCTCATGAATCGCTCTCTGAGTTCCATGAAGGTAGGCTTCACGCACGTGTTATTTGCTAGAGCTAATAATGAATGGGAATGCCCCACGGGAGGTACTGAACACAGGCTGGTTTTCCAGCCTTCTTGATTCCAGGAGATAAACTGTAGAGAAGGTTTTAATCTGAGATACAAAAACTCAAAGGTGAGAATGAAGGTAATGAAAACATCTGCCATATATGGCAATGGGGATTACTAATGGTAATTACCATTCTAATTGCTTAATATATAAGGTAAAGTTATCTACTTTTTACTATTAACAGTATCATGGTACAGTCTGACAGTGAACTAAGGGACATTTAGTTAGGAGGACATAAAATCTGGGGAAGAAAAAGAAATGAAAATATTGTAATTTTCTTTACTTTGTAATTCAATCGAGTAGTTTTCCTAAAAAACAGACGGTCAAAAAATAGTACAACATAAACTTAGAAGCAGCGAAGTGGTGGTGGTGGTAATAAAACAACAATAGTTAAATTTTCTGAACATTTTCAGAAAATAAGACCTCTTAGAGCACCTGGGTGACTCAGTCAGTTAAGCGTCCAACTTTGGCCGAGGTCATGATCTCACAATTTGTGAGCTGGAGCCCCGCATTGGGCTCTGCTGACAGCTCAGAGCCTGGAGCCTACTTCGCATTCTGTGTCTACCCCTCTCTCTGCCCCTCCCCTGCTTGCGTGTGCGTGCGCTCTCTCTCAAAAATAAATAAACGTTAAAAAAAATTGAAAATAAAAAAAGAAAATAAAACATCTCCTGTATCATTCACTATTCACAAATAACAATTTTGTACTATTATTCTTGTTTTACATTTGAAAAAAGTAAGGCCAAGAGGGGCTAAGTAGTTTGCTCGAGGTCACGCTTTAGTTAAGTGGCAAATGCTAGAATTGGAAGACAGGCCATCTGAACTACCATGCTATGTTGTCACAAGTGGTACACATAAATTATCAGGAAAATATAAAATCAAACCTTTCAATATTTCTGCGAAGATCTGAAACCTGTACATTTCCTCTAACCATAAGGGCACAGGCGAGGTAGAGGCTATGTTTGGGGTCAGCCCGAATTAGCTGGTGATCTTTACTAAAGGCATCTGAAAACATCTGATCCAACCTGGAACAATGAAAGAATCACTGTTTATACTAAATATTACTTCTATGTTTATACATACAAAATGCAGGGATCATCATCTACAGGTAAATACATACACAAATACATTCTAAATTTCAGCTATCATTTTCTCAAAGCAATCTTGATGAAAAATACGAAAAAAGAGGACATCTTTTATCCTTCATTTAAAGAGAGGAAGAAAAAGGTGCTAACAAGTTTATATCTAACAATTCACAGCATCCTATGCCCTTCCTTAATATAGCCCCAGTCTGGTTCTCAAATCCCACTTGCCTCAATACAAATATGATTAGGTTCCTTAGATAACTCTAGCCAAGATTCTGTATGCGGAAACTGCAGAATGTCTGGGGGGTGCTGCAAAAATCGCACTGTGCTACCTACTCATTCAGCAGTTATTTAGCGAATGCCTATTACGTGCCAGGCACTATTTAACGTGCAAGAGACCCAGCAGGGAACAACAACAAAAACTTCCTACTCTAATAGAGCTTACATTCTGTCTTGGTTATGTGACAGCAAGAACAGAAGACTCCTTTAAGGAATGGTGAGTGCTACGGGGGATTCATAAATCTTTTGCTACTGTGTTCAAAATTTTGGTGTGTTATGTGCTTCTGGGCATTTTTATGGAGTTAAGGAAACCCAGAAAAGGTTAAGAACCACCATACAGAAAACGAGCACACTTACTCGTGATTTATTTTCTGACACAAAATGTAAGAACTAGTAAGGAGCTTTTTGTAAGTTTGGGACACTTATCTTTATTTACATTAGAAATACAGGATTTCAAGAAACATGCACATACTTCTCAGATGTGCTCATTATTTTCATGTGATAAAAATGGGACTAGGCACAGAAATGACATTTATTAATAAAAGGTACAACAAAAACCATTCTCATTTGTTTAGAAACTATTAATAAGAAATTAAAGAATTTTAAAACTATGACTTTTAATAGTACAATTTTAAAACATTTTATTACTTTACTCAAGGATAAATGTGTTCATATGCTGATATGGCAGCCTATGAAATATATACAGTACAGCAGAAAAAAAGAACACAAGAGATAGAAAGAACATGTGACAAGCTCTTTAAAAGTCTAAAATCTTTAAAGTCCCTTATACATTTTCACAAACACATTTTAATTAAAAATAATGCTTTGTAACAAATTATGATTATATGAATAAACACTGTTGAAGTAGTGTTCTTTTTATCAAAATATGCCAAAAAGCAGGATTAGAAAGAAATTTAATTGGCTTTGAAACATTCAGGTTGAAGGACCAAGTCAAACATTTTCTCCTTTATAGCTGTACTTAATTAAATGTAAAAAATGTCTGGATTATCACTAATGTATAATAAATAGTTTAGTATGAATTTACATTGTATGTGTCCACATTAATGATGCACATTTTATTTAAATACATTAATTTTTAATACATTGGGCTGATAAAAACAGTGAATATTTAATGAATGATCACCATGTTCTATACACTATGCAAGCTGCTTAACTTAAGGTCATCAGTATCCTATGCAGAAAGAGTCCTATCTATTAGTTGGCACAACTGGTTGTTACCAGCTTAAATAAAAGTTAATCAATATCACTGTGACATTCCCACAGTGTAGAATTGTTATTTTGCCAAAACTTAAAACTATAAAAACTTTAATCCAGTTTTTACTTTATAATTTACATACTATCCTCCTACAGAGTGTGACAGGACCTTTACTCTCAACTGTGGATGCCAGTTGGACCTTTTCAAGCTCATTATCACTATATATGCTAACAGTTTTTTTCAACTAATTTTTTTTGTTGCCTCTTAAGTTTTATGCTTATAAATGACACACACTTACAAAACAAGGTGTTCTGGAAATTTTAGGTAACAGCTACCATAAACAATAATATTGGAAAGCCTAGTTCTATGGTGCTACACCGTGATAGCTTTAAAAGATACTCTTATTTAATATAGCCAACAAGGAAAAGAGATAGGTGCATTGATTCTCGTACTTACAGATGAGAAAAATGGAAAGAAAGTTTGTCACATGCCCAAGGTCCTGTAGCTAGTGACATAATTAGCATTTAGACTTAGTATGTCAGACTTCAAAGCCCTTAAATCCTTTTCAATAAAAACCGTATCTTCATTTAGTTAGCTTAAAAATTTAGATTTAATTCCAAATAGCTTAATATTGACTTTTTAAAGTTTATCTTGAGAGAGAGAGACAGAGAACATGAGTGGGGAGGGGCAGAGAAGGAGAGAGAGAGAATCCCAAGCAGGATCTGCATTGTCAGCACAGAGCTAGATATGGGGCTCAAACCCACGAACTGTAACCTGAGCTGAAGTCAAGAGCCCAAGGCGTAACCAACTGAATCACCCGGGTGCCCCTTAATATTGACTTTTTAAACAATGACCTGTAAATAAAGAATTCAAGTCATGAAAAAATGGTTGTCATCAATTATAAATGAAATAAAGAAGTACCCAGAGTTATTACAAACTGAAAAACAATTTTTTAAAAAAAAGTAATTCAAATTATCAAGTAACTGGAATAAAATTGCTACACTTTACCTTCGGGTAGGAATATTAACATCTGCCAGTGTATACAGAGGTGTTAGGCTTGACACAAGATAATGCAGTTGAGGAAAAGGAACTAAATTCATGCTGATTTCATTAAGATCCATATTAAGGGACCCTTCAAACCTTGCAGAGCTAAAAAATTAACATTAAAGCAAGAGAAAAAAAAATTAACTTAAAAACTTTATACTTTGAATGTAGCTTGATTTATTCAGCAGGCACTTTTAAATCCTTTTGTACATTGTTCTTCAGTTAGGAAATATATGCTCTTTTTTTTCTGTATTAGTGAAATTTAGTATCATGAACATCATGTATAAAGATCATTAAAATATAACATACAACATCTATAGCAATTCTTATTTGTGGATTATATGAGGTGTAACCAACACACTGTTATGCTGCACGTTACATACACAAAAATATCTTACTTAAAATGGACTTGAGGTGGAGTTAAACACATACAGGGCAATAATTATTTAATTACCCTATAAATTTTACTAAATTCGTTAAGAGTCTGCTTAGTGTGCTCTATAATTTGGAATATAATAAGGCCAAAGCAATCTTCTAGATCGAAGTCAAGGAGAAATTTTGGACAGCTAATGAATGAGGAGGTAAACATTAGCTGGTTTAAAAGATGGAAGACATTCTACAGCCAAACAAACAAACCAATCAACCATGCTTACTTTTATCTAACCAAGTTCTCAACTGTCTTTGTGACAATTTTTTTTCATTTGATACCCATTAATATTCTACAGAATGTATCTGAGGAAATGTTGCTTTGGAGCCGTAGAAATTACAATTCTGGTCTGTCACTCCAAGATCTCAAAATACTAGACAAAATAAAATAAAAAGAAGCTCTTATGACCTAGAACAACTAAAAAGTTCCTCTACAAAAATGCTACTGCAAGCATCATCAGAAGCAAAGTGAAGTCTGTAAACTGTCCTTAGGTATACCATCAATACGATTACCTGGTTAGGTTCAGCAGCAAATTTGCCACAATGTTGTTCATCGCATCAAAGGGCTTCTGGTGCTGCTTTTTCAAAGCCCCAGCACTTGAAGTAACCAGACTCTTTGGCTTTATAGTTGTACCCAACTTTCCAGAATTCACCATGAGGTCAATTTTGCTAATGATGTCAAATAAAGACTTTTAAAGGAAAAATATTGGGAGAGAAGCTATTAAGAGCGGACACAGATGACATTCTACCAGGAAGAAAGGAAGAGAAAGAAAAACAATTTAAACTTATTTTTCCTCTTAGGTGGGAAAGCTGAAAGGTGAAGACAATGTTTCATATGCACACACATGCATAACATAGGACTGAATGTATACATGATATATCCATAAATTACAATGTCATTTCTTACTTGGTTGTCAATGGGCAACACACAATCTGCATGCTCATTAAGTTCCTTCATTGCCAAGATGCTATTATAAGGTGAGGTTATGACATCATCCTCACCAGAAGGATAAATTGAAGTCACAAATCTGTATACTTCTGGGAATTCGTCCTCAAGCACCTTTAAGAGAAACGTGCCAAGTCCAGATCCTGTTCCTGAGGATTAAAATTGCAAAGAAAGAAAACAAAACTCAGCACAAATGATTTAGAATAAAATTGTGAGGAACCTGGAATTTTATGGTTGTTTTTTTTTTTTTTTGTAGAAACATACGTTAAAAACCAGAGCCATTATAGAGAAGACAGTTTTAATTCCATTAAAATATTTTAAAAGCCATATAAACATATACATATAGAACCCATAAACAAAATTAAAAAGGCAAACTAAGAAAAAAATCTCCAATGCATATGAAGGATTAAATTTCTTTCATAAAGAGGTCTCACAAATCAATAACCAAAAAACCATGAATAGAAAAATGGGGAAAGTATGTAAATATGTAACTCATAATAAATCAATTGGTGAATAGATATGAACGTGCTTAACCTTTCTTCTAATCAAAGCCATCCAAATTAAAACAATCCAATTTTGAATATGTTAGATTCAGGTCTTCTAATAGTGTTGGTGACAGGGTGGGGAAATAAACTTGTATAAATTGTTGGTAATAATATGGATTGGTGAAATAATGTGGCAAGGTATTTATTAACATGCATCAAAATTTAAAATGTACATATTCTTTGGTCCCACTTTCCTTTTGGGAATATTACCTACAGCTATAGAGGCACAAATGAGCAGAAATGTACGTATCAGATATTCAACTGAGGACTGTGTTTAATAACTGAACACCATAAACTTAACATCTACTAACGAGAAACAGACTTTAAAAATTATTATATTAACACAATTGAATTCCATGAGACAGAGATGATATTAAAAGACATTTGGGGGGCGCCTGGGTGGCTCAGTCGGTTGGGCTTCCGACTTCAGCTCAGGTCATGATCTTACAGTCCATGAGTTCGAGCCCCGCGTCGGACTCTGTGCTGACAGCTCAGAGCCTGGAGCCTGTTTCAGATTCTGTGTCTCCCTCTCTCTCTGCCCCTCCCCTGCTCATGCTCTGTTTCTCTCTGTCTCAAAAATAAATAAAAACATTAAAAAAAAAATTAAAAAAAAAACAAAAACATTTGGGAAAGACAAAGTGAAAAAATTACAGAGTAATAAGCATCTCATGATCTTGTTTATGTAAAAATATACACACATACGTAACAGGCATAGAAAATATCTGGAAGGACAGACATTGGCAAACTCGATTACCTGTGAGGAGACTAGGAATTAGATGTGAGAGAGGAGACCATTTTTAACCTTCACTATTATTTACTTTTGCCAGTAAATTATGAATAAAGTATAATCTGAGATTTTGAATAGATGGATTTAAAAAGGCACCATAATGAAATATAAATCAAATTGTTTCTTTTTTTTAAAACGGATCCAAACTTGTTGGTTAATTATACTAGTACGAAGAGAAATTTGTTTCTTAATTCAGTGATTATAATGGTCCTCTAAAGGCATGGTTTACGTAGCAATTATAACTTTAATTTTAAAATGCTATCATACTGCATAATAGATATGTAGAAAAAATTAATTTACATAACCTGTTGAATATAAAATCTTAATATCAGCTTGAAGAAAAATAGCATGGCAAATTTTTCTTTTAAAACTCGCTAATCCTATTTGAAATTAGCAAAATACAATATGTTTCTAGTTCATAGAACAGAGGAGAAAAGTACTTCATTTGCAAGGTACAGGCTTTCCAGGGAAAAGAAAGCAATGCAGATCATTTATTATAGGTCAAGGTAATTACCATGTAAGGAAAGATTTAAAGGAGCTGACTAAAAGGATTTCTTTTATTTATGTCTCTTATTGGACACAAGAAAGGTCTAAAGGTAGCTGAAGAATACGGACATTTTTAAGCCAGAAATGCTTAGCTCTAGTTAGGATATGAGATTGCACAAACAAACCCTTAGGAGAAAGTCAGCATTCCCAGAAAGCTCATATATACTGAAATATAGTCAGAAATTTTATAAAAGAAACTAAAGGTAGAAGAAAAAAAATTCAGATTCAGTTCTACTATCTCTTAAAAGCGCTTAAATTAAAAAAAAAATGACAATAGGAACAAAATCTGACAAAAATCTAAAATAAAAAGCAGTTATGTACATGCTCATAAACACAGTGTTAAAAGTTCTACCTTTATTAAGCATTGGTCTGAAAACATCCTTCAGTTTGCAAAATGAGTTCCGATTTACACTTTCACATTATTATAGGGAAATGAGTGAATAACTTTACCTCCTCCCATGGAATGTATTATAAAAAAACACTGTAAACAATCACAGTGCTCTGCCGACTTTCTGAGTTTCTCTAAAATCTGTTCTTGATAAAGCCTGCCAAAAACTTTGTGACCCACAGCCCTGAAAAAAAAGACATAAATCACAAAATCACCCTGGCATTTATTATTTCAAGATTTTATTATTTCTGATCCACATGAAAAGATTATAGAAAAACCTGAAAAAGTATTTTTACTGTATTAAGTACATTCTTCTGGTTTCGTATCAATAAATCATATGATGATATTTCAAAGACACTAGGTAGAAAATGTAACAAATATATATATATCTATAATCCTCAAATATCATGACAAAATAGAGCATTATCAATGGCTATTAAACTATGGTTTTCTAAATTTATCTTCTCTTTTTTTTCTTTAGGCATAATTATAAGAATTTATTTACATAGCTGTTTCTCATCTCCATTTAAAATAATTTCTGATTGCAGTAAATTTTACATATTAAAAAGCAGAACACAGTCAACTAGAATGACAATAAAAATAAAGACTTTTGACATATTGGTTTAATATGTGAGAAAACATAAGTTATGTTGTGTTATTAGATAAACTGGCACACAAAAGAACACTGATACTTCTAAGACTCTGCAAACTTTTTTGGTTAATCAGATTTGCAAGTAGCACTTTGATGCATTAAAAATGATTAAATGATTTAAAAAATGAATGAATGATTTTCCCACAACATATAGTCAGGTTGTATAACTCAAAAATTACAGAAAGATTACACAATAATTAGTGGAAAGCCAGTTAAGTAGGCATATGGATTCATTTAGTGACTGGTTCTCCCCAGATGAGTCTCTAACAATGCAAAATGTAAATTCATGCTTTAAATTTTTATTTATTTAAGTAATCTCTACACCCAACATGGGGCTCAACCTTAGGACCCATCAATCAAGAACTGCACACTCTTCTGAAAGAGCCAGCCAGGTGCCCCGTGATTACACATCACTACACATTAGGAACTTGAGGGATTGCCTGTAAATAGATAAAATAACAAATACTAGGTGTGCAAATAACAAGGAGCTACTTAATTTTTAAAAAACAGCAAAAACAGTTTCAATGGAAACTATTAAATGATCATTGTTGAAGCTTTTTACCCCATTAAGGAGATCAGACCATTAGATATTTAAGAGCTAAACAGCCTTGGGCTGAGCCTAAATGCTGGGACACCAGCCTAAATCTGACCAACTGAGAACTTGATAGAGTCAAATAACACGGGTAAGAGAAGAGTTTATAAGAATACTTAAACTTTTGTTACTATTTAGTATTATTTTTTTTTTTTAGAGTTTATTTTTGAGAGAGAGAGAGAGAGAGAGAGAGAGAGAGTGAGCGAGCATGAGTAGGTGAGAGGCAGAGAGAGAAAGGGAGACACAGAATCTGAAATAGGCTCCAGGCTCTGAGCTGTCAGCACAGAGCCTGATGTGGGGCTCGAACTCACAAACCGCGAGATCATGACCCAGGCCAAAGTCAGATGCTTAAACAGCTGAGCCACCCAGGCGCCCCTAGTACTATTTAAGAATCAATTTACAACAAGGACTTTGGTAAATCAATTATTCATGATTTTTTTCTTAAAAAAAAAATGAGAAAGAACTATGATACAAGTGGCTTTTCAGCACTGAGAAACACCATCATTTATCAAGGAAAAGATGATGGGCTGAAAAGCCTAGAGGTAGGTATAGCAGGTTAGATCTTGCTTTCATGTTAGCAGGACCTATTAGAATGAAGGAAAGATTGTTCCTTTTTTTTTCCAGAGGACATTCAATTTTTACATACAGCACATTCTCACCAATTATTCCCTGAGCCAGAAATATCAGTGATGAGCTGCTTGCTATCAAACACATCTCTCAACGGTCCCTGCAGAATTTCATTTACTACCCCTTCCTCCATGTCAATCAAGACAGCCTGAGAAAGAGAAATAAAATTTAATTAGCATATTTTTCTTTAGAGCTAGTTATTCTGTAAATTAATTTATGAACTAAAAGTTGCATTGTTCTTTTTACAGTTTAAGCTTAATCAAATCTTTATTTGAATCTTTATGTAGAATCTGTTACAAGAATGAAAAAGTAATTTCACTCTCCTCAGGAGGTGGAATACAATTAAAAGATGGATTCTACACTCTTATCCTACTCCAAAATACCATGTGGGGGGAAAAAAGGAACTGAATAATCCCCTCAACTGATTTTCTAACAATTCTTTTATTCATGTGCTTACGTGACTGTAAATGTTTTGAGAACAAGGTCTCAGAAATTTAAAAGGTGCCTAACTAGAAAAAAATTCTCAATAAATGTAGGGTACATTAATGCATATTTACTCACTAGAGCAACCATGCTGCTCTTCATGAATCACAGCCCCAAACTGTCCAATTCAAATCAGTAAACTTATTATTATGTGCGAACCAAGGCACTGGATCAACGTTAAAGATGACAATAGGGTCCCTACGCCCAAGAAAACCTAATTCATTACCACAAACATTACTGACATGGGAGATAACCTTTATTCCTCAGAGGAAAATGAAAATATAAAATATAAAATTAACTATGGAAAGAAAAATAGAAAAGACTGGAGGAAAATACAGCAAAATGTAAGCAGGGATGGCAGAATTATATTTGTACTTCCCACATCTTCTACGCTGAGGAAGATGAGTGAAAAGGGAAATAAATAAATTAAAAAGCTAAAAAAAATATGAAATAACCTTAGGGCACACTATGAAGCTATTAGCTTTGATTCAGTGTCACAGAGAAAGTGCTTGGTTTATGGGCTTCTTCAGTGCTTGTGACCCCGTAATGTTAAGCGCTTATGACATGGCACTGTTCTAAGTACTCTGCATTTGATCCTCACCTTATGCGTAGGTACTATAGTTACCCTCACTTAACACATGAAAAAAACTGAGGCCTAGGAAAGTTAAATAACTTTAGCCCAGCTAGTAAGTGACAGAGCTAAGATTCAAACCTGCAGAATCTTCACTCTTAACCACCAAACTCTATGCTCTACTATCTCATTGAGAGGAGCCAGTCAAGTTCAGTATTTATGGAATACTAACTGTTGTGAAGTTGTAATTTATGCCCATCTAAATTCTGTGAATTAAACTGTGTAATTAACGATGCTACTATAAGCAAGCAATTTAAAAAATTATCTTACACAGTATATCAGAAATATTATATTTCTAATTGTTTAATAGTATATCACAGTAGTATATCAGAAAGACTACACAATAATTATGTACTGCAAATGCAATCTTTTGTACAGAGCAAGCAATATGCATACACTTTATGTATACTGGACTATATAGGGCTATTTACTGGTAATTTAGGGGTTTTCTAGGATATTTTACGATGATATGCAATTTTTACCTTAAATGTTGACTTTAACATCTTATCAACCACATAAGAGACACTTCACTGTCTGGGCAAACTGTAGTGTACTACAAGTTGTGTAAGATTACAAAGAGAAAAAAATTAGCTTATAATGGCAGTGTTCCAAAACAGACTTAAGATAATTTGTGGGAGATTACCTAAATTACCTTGCATTCTAACAAAGGAAGCAACATGCAAAATACAAAGTGACATTCAAGCACCTCTGGAAGTCAGTTTTGATAGAAGCGTCACAATTCCTCCCATAGCATCTAAACTGCCTTTCTTGTTATAAAAATAACTTATTACCAACTGGAAAAAGCAGTTTGTTGTAGACAATCACGGAAGAGAAGTGTTGCTGGAATGAGATTAACACTAAATATGGGCTACTGACTCGAAGCATTTTTGTTCAAGAGGTCTTACATGGTTGTGGTATTCACTATAACGTGGCTGGATCCATGCTTTGTATTGGGAATAGTAATTCTGATGCAAAGAAATCTTCCACTATCTTCAAATGAAAAATTAACCTGCATTAATATATGTTTCAGGCTTAGAGTTAAGGAAATTCCTTTTGTTATCATCTATCTAGACATAGCTCTTCCCTGAAACATTCACACACAAAAAATGCTAAATATGCAGTGTTTTTATTTAAAGCACAAAACTTTTCCCCTAACGTTTCAGGTAGACATAAATGTCTGCTTATTTATATTAAAATGTGACTTAGTACTTTAAAAAAAAAATTTTTTTTTCATGTTTCTTCATTTTTGAGAGACAGAGAGACAGAGTGTGAGCAGGGGAGGGGCAGACAAAGAGTGACACACAGGATCCAAAGAAGGCTCCAGGCTCCAAGCTGTCGGCACAGAGCCCAACACATGCGGGGCTCAAACTCACAGACCACAACAAGATTATGACCTGAGCCGAGGTCAGTTGCTCAACTGAGTGAGCCACCTAGGCGCTCCAGTAAAAACTTTTCTTAATTTGAGAAGTCAAATTAAAATTTTATTCTCATGATAGTTACCAAAGTATAATTATTTTATTTATTTTTTATTTATTTATTTTTTTCAACGTTTATTTTTATTTTTGGGGACAGAGAGAGACAGAGCATGAACGGGGGAGGGGCAGCGAGAGAGGGAGACACAGAATCGGAAACAGGCTCCAGGCTCTGAGCCATCAGCCCAGAGCCTGATGCGGGGCTTGAACTCCCGGACCGCGAGATCGTGACCTGGCTGAAGTCGGACGCTTAACCGACTGCGCCACCCAGGCGCCCCTAAAGTATAATTATTTTAAAAACACACGTGATAAAAGAATCTAAGCATATATATGATCTTACTCGTGCTTTCAAAGAACAAATTTTCCCCTTGGAAATATTGCCACCATCACCAACCACTCTGAAAGATAAAAAATGAGAAAAGGTCATAAGATCTTCCAAGGCTAATAGTGCTATTAGATAATAAAGTTAACTCCACTTATACAATAAAGCTACTTATAGGCCTAGAGGGGCAGGCACAAAAGGCAACAGCGAAATGCCATTCCTCTCCCTTCCCTATCCTCCTATTAGGCTGAAAAAGTGACGTACTTTTTTCCCTGGCTTTCTTTGTAGTTAGGGCCGGCCATGTAATGTAGTTCTGAGATAAAAAGCAGGTATGCTGGGAAGTGTTTCTGATAAAGAGGACCAGATGCTGTTGGTGCTTGGCATATAAACATGAATATAGATGCATGGAGTGAATATAGATGCATGGAGTGCACTTTACAGTTATGAAATAATAAATATGAGGACAAGAAGCCGACACCACATGAATAATGAAGTGACAGTGCCTCAGTCTTTAAGGCACTTCTCCAAGCCTAGATCATGTGATTTCCAGATTTCTTTGTATGAGGTATCTGGATACTTTTACTGCTTAAGCCACCAGTTACATATCACTGTATATCTCAGGTTGTTCCTAGAATTTCATGTTGAACAAAAGTTACTAAAATAACTACATCTATGACCAAACATAGATATGTTTATATAAGTCAATACAGTAGATAAGAAGACAGAATATATGAAAGGAAGTTGAATTGAGCACAGATGATGCTCTAGGTCGAGCTGGTAAACTATGGTCCTTGGTCCAACTCTGACCAGCTGCTTATTTTCCTACATAAAATTTTATTCAAACACAGTCTTTCCCATTTGCTTGCTTATGCACTAGTAAGCTATACCTGCATTCCCGCTACAACAGCAGAGTCAAACAAATATGACAGAACTTATGGTCTGCAAAACCTAAAATATTTACCATCTGGTCCTTTACAGAAACGGCCTGTTAACCCCTAGTATAGGTAAATTCCTAGTATGCTATTAAAAAGGTATGGTCATCTTGTCAAATAGATATGGAAGTGTATACAAATATGTGGTCTTGGTTTTGAAAGATTTGTTTGTATTAATGTGGAGGCTCCCAGGTGTTGATAGTACACAGAATACTAAGATACCAAGACTCAGCTCCCCTTTTTGGAGAAACTCGAGATTGGGGAAATAAGAATGTTTTCAGGTTTAAATTACAAAACAGAGTAGATAAGAGTACAGTTATGTAGTCAATTATTAAGAACAAACAGCTGCCAGACTGAGTCTCAACTAAGTAATGGTTGAAAAAAAATTTTTTTTTTAAATTTATTTTTGAGAGAAAGGGTGCCAGCAGGGGAGAGGCAGAGAGAGAGAGGGACAGAGGATCCGAAGCCTGCTCTGCGCCGACAGGCTGACAGCAGTGAGCTCGATGCAGAGCTCGAACTCATGAACCGTGAGATCACAACCTGAGCCAAAGTCAGATGCTCAACCGAGCCACCCAGGCACCCCTCAACTAAGTAATACTTAGTGAAAGGATTGGCCATCTCGAGTAGAGGGGATGAGAGTGGAAATTTAGTTAGAAGCATGTAAAAGGAAGTATTACAAAGGCAAATTTTAGTCTCTTAACAGTATTTAGGGGGAAAGGATGCTCTAGAATCTAGTTTTAGGTTCCAGGGAATCTAGATGGCAGATATTTCCACATAATAAAAATAAATGACACCAGCCATTAAGGTACTACACCTAACTTCCCTTGGCCTGATTCCATGGTCACCAAACAACTTTCTACTATTTACCTTTTCAGGTAGATTTCCTACAGAAGAGAATGCACTTTTGAAAGTAAAGGAAAATCTAGTGCTCTGGAGTTACCGTCCCTACTGTCAATTACTACATTGACTTTCTGCTTTTTAATCTCCCATTCTCTTTGAGTTTGGTTTACCGACCTGTGCTGGAGAGCAATGGACTTATTCTCAAGATGTCAACAAGTTTTCTAAGTTTACAAGCTTGAGGGTCAGACTCTGGAATTCACCAGGGAAGTGGGGATTCATTAGCTTTCTCTAGGAGATAACTACCTCAAATACCCAACAAACTAATTCAAACTAGAACTAGAATTTTTATTGAATTACGATAAAGATGGATATTCACTATAGACCTTTCAGTTCAAGTCCACCACAGTTTAAGTAAAACACACACACTTAACGATTAAACGTTAAACATTACGGACACACCTTGAATGTCAAAATTACTCTCTCAGATAAAAGATAGTTATATAGATTCTTTATTAAAATCAACAAAAGTAATTTGACAGTTGCTTTCCTTCCTTTTAGCACATTCTACTTATAGAGCAAATATTCTTGACTACAAATATCACAGAAATGTAAAAAAAAAAAAAAAAATACATTTTTCTTTCAAAAGTTGGCCATTCCTGAATGCATTAACAAGATACACTGAGGGAAATTTTCAGCAGTCCTTCAGTAAAACTTTATTTCAAGGTCATGTTAAAAGAAGGCCCACTAAAGGTTCTTTTGTTCCTTAACATGGTCTTAAAAGGAAACCTGCTGTCTTGCTCTGCAGAATAATATGAGAAATATTAATGATATGGGAATAATAATGGGAAAAAACGCTTTCAATACTGAGAAAAACAAACTAACAAACAACCCAGACAACTTCTTTATAGTTATCAACTATTTTATTATCCTTTGAAGAATTCTCTCCCAATCTGATGACATGAAAAGAATCATTATGCTATGTGACAGACTTTAATCCCATCTTACCTGGTATCCACATTTCTAAAGAAGCTGCTTATTGCCTCGTCATAAATTCCTTTCTAAAAAGAAAAAAAATATATTTATAGCATTTGATTAAGTTTTGCTTCTTTCCCAAATGAAATCCTTTCGATTTAATATTCTCACAATATTGTAATGGCTGGTATTTGGCTATGATAACAACAACAAAATTGCAAGTTATCAAAAAATGCTCAGACTTCTCCCTCCCTAAAAGGTAAATGCCGTAGGATCTATGGATAAAGTTTAGCTGAGGGCGCTAAAGAAAGGAGCCCCATAGGATTGCAGAACAGGTGCATCAAAAGAGGGCTTTCTCTGGATTCCTGGTGATCATTTTAAAGTTGACTAAATTCAGGAATATAATACCACACACGTTACCTATTTTACAAAGTACTTCCCCATATACTATCGCATTGCTCTTCAAAAGAATCCCGATAAAAATGAGACCCTAAGAATCAGGGAGGGAGACTTAAGACTTAAGGTATTTGGCTAGCGTTTGTTCTGGGTCTAACGCCACCAAACGCTTAAAAACCGGTTTGTGTTTTCCTGAGAAGACCCTATACAACCTCTATCAGTATCTATCAGTAAGATAAAAGGTCAAATGGACTGATTCTTATTTGCTGCTTATTCTTGCTTATTTGTTGCGCGAGCATCGGTAACAGGCGGGTAGTCTCCGGGAGGGTGGGTCGGTACCTGGTTGACCGCGGCGTGCTCCCTTAGCGCCAGATCCCAAAAGCAGCAGCCGATCTGGTTTCCGCACTGGCCGACTGCGATCAGCGAAAGGAGGGAAAGAGAGTAGCCATTACGAGGAAAAACAAGGCCGGTTGGCTGCGCGGCGACAAGGTGCCCACCCTCCCGCGCAGCTTACCCTGTACGACCACCGACTGGGTCATGCTGCTGCGCGTCCGGACTAGAGCACCCGGGAGCCAGCGGCCGCGTTCGTACTCTCCGCCCGGCTCCCAAGCTGAGCTCCCTGAGGGCCCGGGCAGCCGTAAGTCAAGCTGCTGCCGCAAGTCGCTGCTGTCGCTACGCTCTTCTCTAGGTTCAAGCTAAGTTTTTCCGTCAGAAGGCCTTGCAAGTGCACTTGCGTCCCACCGTTACCATAGCGACTGGGCCTCCGGACCGTAGATCCTAACTGCTTGCCAACATCTTTGAGCTTCGGCAGCTCCAGAGGCCGGGTAACTGGCGGGTAACTAGGCTTTGGAGTGGGATTTAAAAATGTATGTCTTTAAAACTGTTTATGGGTTATCAGAGGTCTAGTTTTTGTTCAGTCTCAACACCTTGGGACGCTGCTTTAATGCGTCTATCCAACAAGCTCTTTTTTTCTAACAGAAAACGGTGTAGATGAGCACAAAGAAACCCCAAATAGGCGTGTCAGGGTACACCCGAAACTAGGCTGTTTATACACTTTGACAAAACGCTTCAGAGACCCAGTCACTGTTCGTTGAAGCTGTATGCTTTCAGCATTAACTTCTCTTTAAAAAAAAATTTTTTTTTAAATTAACGTTTATTCCTTTTTTTGAGACAGAGAGAGACAGAGCATGAATGGGGGAAGGTCAGAGAGAGAGGGAGACACAGAATCTGAAACAGGCTCCAGGCTCTGAGCCATCAGCCCAGAGTCCGATGCGGGGCTCGAACTCACGGACCGCGAGATCATGACCTGAGCCGAAGTCGGACGCCCAACCGACTGAGCCACCCAGGCGCCCCCCAACATTAACTTCTAGCCCCTCTAGGATATTCAGAAGAAATCAAGGCATAGATCCAGCTCCAAGAAGCGTATAATCTTAAGACACACGTGAAATACTAACAAAAAAATACTGTGTGTTGCTGACTGTAAGGATTCAGTGAATGAGGATGTAGATCAGTCAATAGAAGTCTGGTGGAAGAGATGAAATTAAAACTAGGCATTTGATTTATGTAAACTAGATGGAAGAAGACTAAAAAAAATCAGGCATTCCTGAAAATTACCAAGTACTGAAAATTGTCAAACACTGAACAATACTCTGAACTCTGATTGATCAATTTAGACCAGATTTCAATGAAGAACCCCAGCATTTCTTTACTGAAATTCATATTGTCTACAAATGCTTTACTCGAGAATGTTTTGCAGTTGCTGAATTTTACTCTTAACTGCTTATTGGTGAGCATGGAGTCAGGGGTGGAGGTGCAGTCTAGAACATCCAACACGTCACTTCACGTCTTGGTGCTGAATTCCCAAAGTCTGGGGCTTTCAGAATTTGCAAAGTTTGGTCCAGTTTGTTGGCAGTGATGGAAGTAGGTCTATGCCAGTGAGTTATGGTGCCAGCTCATCTGGTATTCTGGCCTCTCAGAGCCCTATCTCTCATACTGTGGTTAGGTCTAAGTCATTATTCCCCAGAGGTCATACATGAGAACAAGTTAAATTAAGAAAGTCCTAACAACAACAACAACAACAACAACAGCAACAGTCCGAATAAGTCTCATTTATAACTTCAGTCTGGAAAGCATCCGACTAACAGGTGATTCTGCTTAAGAATCAAGGTAGAACCTTATATACCAACCATATGTATAAGCAGAAGAACTTTCTAGGATTTATAGTTTCCAGGAGTCCACACCGAAGTCATATATTTGAGCGTATCCTGGAGTTGAATACATTCCTCGTTAGTTGGATTGAGACCTCATTTAAGCTATTCAAGTTCAATAGATAGAGCGAGCAGAACCCAGGCCGTCCTGTGGGTTGGCTGTAGAGAGCTGTACACAGCTCTAGCGGAGTTCTAGTATACCTCCTCTGATACAAACACAGTGAAAAAAAAATATGAGTTACCTTTCAAATTCTAGCTGTAAGTGGAAAAACTAGTTTTAGAAAAGAAGAATTAGAAGCACGAGGGAGCAGACTAGAGAGCTGAAAATCAAATTACTGATGTAGATGAGAAGTCTGAGAGAATCACGAGAATGCTGAGGCAAGGACGAAGGTATTAGAGCTCTTAGAAGGTAATATCTATGAAAGAGACAAAGATAGCTCAACATAAGATTAATAAGTGCCCCTGAATAGAGAACACAGCAACTGGAAGAAGAAATGTCCTTACTGATATAAAACATAATAAAGGAAAGAAAATCTGTAGATTTAAAGAAACCAGGATTAAGGTTTATAAGAAAAATAGAATACACTGATAATGATGAATACTGAGTAATGTATAGAAATATCTAAAACTAATATAATAGGGTATGTTAATTATACTTCGGTAAAAAGAGGATATACCACAATCCATGGAAAAATTTCTCTCGGACAGTCAACACGAGGA
This sequence comes from Leopardus geoffroyi, assembly GCF_018350155.1. NCBI lineage: Eukaryota > Metazoa > Chordata > Mammalia > Carnivora > Felidae > Leopardus > Leopardus geoffroyi. Next base: position 101,111,909 of record NC_059332.1, read on the forward strand.
TAGAGCCTAGTTAAGCCACTCAGTTTTCAGGATGAAAGAATTCTTTGGGTACCCAGTCAAGAGAAAGAAGTAGGTAGTGGTGGAGAAAAAACAGGATTTGTTGGATTCCTGTAGAGTATATTTAGTACTGGACGACTTTGAACATCTATTACAGAGTTCTGAGGGGGCATACAACGTGTTCCAAGAAAATTAGACTCTTAATTTTCCCAGTTGCGACTTAAATAAAGTTAGAATTTGTGAGGCTCTATTCATTTTTAGTCCTGTTGGCACACTGCATTTCTGAGCCCATCTCTCTTTCATATAACTTGTCAAGCATAAGCATAGCAACCAACGTGTTACCAGCATTGTGTTCTCACCTCTTCCCCTAGAATTCAAATTCATCAGTAAATCATCTGTCTTCTAGGTTATCACAGGAATTTTGCAAAGATTTTTTTCCCCAATACATTTGTCACCAATAACATAAATAACTGTCCTTTCAGCTTCCAGTAACAGTTTCCTTGTCACCTGCTGCCTGACCACTATCCTACTGACATATTTCAGATTTTTGTTATGGCAGTTCTTAAGTCTGGACCTAAGTCTGTAGAAGTCATGATACATTTTGCTAAGTTATGGTAACAACTAATCCCTAAATCTCAGCCGTGTAAAACAATAAAGGTTTGTTTTTTTGGCACATGATCCATGTCTTTTGGGAGGTATCTGTGATTATGCTTTATGTTTTCCTCGCCTCAGGCAGGTTGCTGAGCTACCACGATTTCGTACATTCTTGGCTTTAGTGGCAGAGAGAAAGAGGATCTTACACTGCAGTTAATGGCTATTGTTAACCCACCAAAACTAGTCACATGGGCTCTGAGTAATCATGAGGGGACCAGGAATTGCAATTTCCAGAAGACAGAAAGCTAGAAATATTTGATAAACAACATTCGTAAGTACATTACAAGCGTTCTCAGACATGACAGAATACAGCTTCTGTGGTAGGCGACCTCTAAGATGGTACCTAGTGATCTCTGCCCTCTGTTTTTGTGTAATCCCCTCTGCTTGAGTCTGGACTGGACCTAGTGACTTCTTTCTAATGAATAGAGCCCACACACAGCCCAGCAGCCATCCTGAGTTGGGGAGACAGAATTGAAAATTCTGGGGGACAAAGGCAGCTAGAATTTTCAGAGCAAAGTGCAAGAGAGCAGTGAGAGTATAGAGAAAGCTCTGGAGACCTTCAGGGAATTTCTCTGAGCCTTAAACTGAGTGCTGATCAGTATGTGCATGTGGGGAAACTACCCATACTGAGGAATGAACCACTGGAAGAAGCAGGCAGAACATTTTTGGGAGTACACACAAGGGTGGAACTAGTTTACATTCCCAACATCTTGAGTGGAAGAACCCTGTAATATCCGGCGGTATTGAACTGAGTACAGTAAAGGAACTGCCTCAGCAGTAGAGACAAATTAGCCATAGATGAAAGGCTGTCCTGATTTAGCCCGGGAAGACACAAAATCAAGCCTTCAAAGGACCAAGCTATTTCCAAATAATTGTCCCAGATCAAAACCTGAAAGTGCTTAGAAGACTAAAAATAAAACCCAGCATCCAACAACATAAAATTCACAATGTCTGCATCAAATGAAAAATTGCAAGATCTGCAAAGATGTAGAAAACCACACTCCAGATGATGTAAAGGAATCAGTAAAAACAAACCAAGAAATGGCACAAATGAAGGAATTAGTAGACAAGGACTTTAACATAAATGTCCTCCATATGTTCAAAAAGGCAGAGGGAAGCATGAAAAGACTAAGAAGGCACAAATATAAAAGACCCAAGTCAGACTTCTAGAGTTAAAAAATGCAGTGTCTAAAATGAAAAAAAATATACTGGATGGAATTAAGAGCAGATTAGACATTGCAAATGAAAAGAGTAGTAAACTTAAAGATTTAAGTGAACTTAAAGATGTAACAGTAGAAATTATCCAAAATGAAACAGAATCAAAAGATAATAAAAAAGGATCGGTGAACTGTGGGACAATTTCAAACAGCTTTATATGAGCTGTGTAACTGGAGTTCCAGAAGGAGGAAACAAAAACATACTTGAAGAGATAATGTCTGAAAAGTTTTTCACATGTGATAAAAATTATGCACCCACAAACCCAAGAAGCTCAATGAAACTTTAGATAAAGCCACACCAAGCACATTATAATCAAATTAATATCAGTGGCTAAGAAAAATATTAAAAGCACTCAGAGGAAAAAAGACACACTACATAAAGAGGAACAAAGTTAAGAATAAAAGCAGACTCTTGGAAACAATGCAAGTCAGAAAACTTGAGTAAAAATCTTTAGCTACTTAAAAAAATAAAAAGCGTCACAAAACAAAACTGTTGACTTAGGATTTTATACTCAGCTGTTCAAAATGGAGAATGAAATACTGTTCAAAAATGGAGATGAGGGGCACCTGGGTGGCTCAGTCCGTTAAGCGTCTGACTTCCACTCAGGTCATGATCTCGCGGTTTGCAGGTTTGAACCCCACGTCAGTCTCTGTGCTGGCGGCTGGAGCCTGGAGCCTGCTTCAGATTCTGTGTCTCCCTCTCTCTCTGCCCCTCCTATGCTCATGCTCTGTCTCTCTCTGTCTTTCAACAATAAATAAATGTTAAAATTTTTTTTAAAAAATGGAGATGAATTGGGGTGCCTGTGTGGCTTAGTCAGTTAAGTATCTGACTTTGGCTCAGGTCATGATCTCACAGTTTATGAGTTCGAGCCCCGTGTCAGGCTTTGCTCAGACCGTGTGGAGCCTCCTTGGGATTTCTCTCTTTCCCTCTCTCTCTGACCCTTCCCCATTTGCTCATTCTCTCTCTCTCTCTCTCTCTCTCTCTCTCTCTCTCTCTCTCTCTCAAAATAAATAAATAAACTTAAAAAAATGGAGATGAAGTAAAAACATACAAAAATGGAATGAATTGATCACTAGTAGACTAGAACTGTTAAATGAAAACATTCATTCAGATAAAAGGGTAATCATGTTGGATGGAAATCCGGACCTACTCAAGGGAATAAAAACACTGAAAATGTGGGTGAGTATAAAAGACTTCTCTTGTTTTTAAAAATTTCTTTAAAAATAGTTGCTTAAAAAGAAACTTATAAATATATGTGTTATAGGGTTTATAATATATAATATAGAATATACAAGTAGAATATGACAAAATAATACAGCGTAGGAAAGGGGAAATGATTCTTTCAATGTGAGTTTGTTTTTAAAAAGAATTTTTAAAGTTTATTTTATTTTGAGAGAGAGAGCAGGGGAGGGACAGAGAGAGAAGGGACAGAGGATCTGAAGCAGGCTCAGCAGAGAGCCCAATGTGGGGCTTGAACTCATGAAGTGTGAGATAATGACCTGAGCCAAAGTCAAACACTTAACTGGCTGAGGCATCCAGGCATCCCAGTGTGAGTGTCTTTTAGTGTAAGTTTCTTTTAGTGTATGTGAAGTGGTATAATGTTATTTAAGGCAAACTTAAAAGTTAAAAATGTATACTATGAACTCTAAAGTAACCAAAATCAAAGCCAAGGGTTGTAAAGCAACAAGCCAATAATGGAGATAGAATAGATACACAAAATATACTAAGTTATTTCAAAAGAACAGACTAAGAGAAAAGGAACAAAGAACAGCATAAAAAACACAAATAGCAAGAGGGCAAGAAAATTCAATGATATCTATCACACTAAATGTCGATAATCGAAACGCCTTAAATAAAAGTCAGAGATCATTAAACTAGATAAGAAAAAGCAAGACTCAACTGTATACTCTTTATAAGAAAGCCACTTTGACTATAAAGAAGACCAGATAGGTTAAAAGTAAAAAGACAGGAAGAGATAAATTATACTAACACTAATGAATACAAAGTAGCTATATAAATTTCAGACAGTGGATTTCAGAGCATAGACTATTACTAGAAATAAAGAAGGATAGTTTTTGATAGTAAAGTTGTCTGTTTATCAAGAGGACATAACACTACTAAATATTTATGCAACTAATATCAGAGCTTCAAAATATATGATGCAAAAACTGGAAGAATAGAAAAGAGAAACCGATACATTCATAATTATAGTTGGAGATTTCAACATCCTATTTCATTAATTGATGAAGAATACAGAAAATCAGTAAGAATACAGAAGGCTTGAATAACTCTGTCAGCCAACTAATTACATGGATAGAACACCTCACCCAATGACAACATATTCTGCTGGAACATTTACCATGATAGTCCAAATTCTGAGCATAAGCAAGTCTCTATAAATTTAAAAGAATTACAATTATATGAAGAATGTGCTCTGCCAACAATGGAATGTAAGAAATCAGTAAGAGAAAACTAGCTAGAATATTTCCAAATATTTGAAAACAAAGAATACAGTTCTAAATAACCTACAGATCGAAGAAAAAAGCAAAAGGAAAATTTTTAACAGAAGGTAATGAAAATACTAAATTTCAAAATTTTTGGAAAGAATCTAAAGTAGTGCTTTGATGGAAATTTATAGAATTAAATGCTTATATTGAGAAGGTAGGTCTCAAATCAATGGCCCGAGATTCCATCTTAAGAAACTAGAAAACGAGGGGCGCCTGGGTGGCTTGGTCGGTTAAGCGTCCCACTTCAGCTCAGGTCATGATCTCACGGTCTGTGAGTTTGAGCCCCGCGTCGGGCTCTGTGCTGACAGCTCAGAGCCTGGAGCCTGTTTCAGATTCTGTGTCTCCCTCTCTCTCTGCACCTCCCCTGTTCATGCTCTGTCTCTGTCTCAAAAATAAATAAACGTTAAAAAAAAATTAAAAAAAAACAACAACTAGAAAACGAAAACCAAATTAAGCCCAAAGTAAACAGAAAAAAGGAAATGCTATAGATTGTAGAAGAAATCAGATAAATAGAAACCAGAAATTAACAGAAAAATAAGTGAAACCTAGTATGTTTCCCGAGAGATTAAAATTCTTTTGTGAGCTCCCTTGCTCATAAGTTAAAGTCTAAAATCTTTAAGTGGGTTCATGTTCTTGGTTGGTTTAGCCTCTACGTATTTCTCTGACATGATTTCTTTTTTATTTTCTCTGCTGTGGTTATGCTGGCCTTTCGTATTTTCAGTTGTCCGCTCGACTGGCCCATGACTTTTGTACATGCTATTTCCTCTGTTTGCCCCCACCCCAACTGTCTCAATGTCTTTATTTCCAACTGTATTTTCAGCTAGTTAATGCCTTCTCATCCTTTAGATTTCTGTTTGATAGCCTCGTCTAGGACATACCCTACCCTAACCTGTAAACTCGACTACCCTAACCTGTAAACTTTACTAGGATAGGCACTGTGTTTGTTTGACTCAATATTTTATCTTCAGCACTTAGCACATGCCTGGCTCGTGGTGGATTCGCAGCAAATATTTGTTGTATGAATGAATTATTTCTAGTAGTGGATCTATTTTCTTAGGATATGCTAAGTGCAAGCATTACTCCTTTCCTGCATCTCTTGAATCAATATTCTGAGGACTGGAAGATTATTATTACTCTTGGGCTTATGAGGAATAGGAGTATGTAGAGATTTCACCATCTCCCACCCCCCCCCCCCACCCCCTGGTACTTCACATATTCATCCATTTCTCTATGAAGATCTGCTGGAAAGTCAAGTTCATTTTGTCTTCTGATGAATATTACTCTAGTGCTAGAAAGTTTCATCATTAAGACCACTGTTTTTTTGTTTCATTGTATCACCCATACTAAAAAAAGAAACTTGGTACAACTTGTGCCAAATAGCTAAAAATAGTGGTAAATTAAAGGATTTTTGATTATTTCACATGCAGATACTTTGTAGCTTAAAAATATATCAATGGCTGAAACGTGAAATCAATGTTTCAACACTCTGATTTCAAGAATTATGCACCAAGACGTTATGTGCTGATGGAATTTTGTATCCCAGACATCGACTTTATTACATGTTGGATTTTTTTTTTATTCCTCAAAATAATTCCATGATGTAGAAAGTAATACCATTTTTTTAAGGCAAACTTTTAGTGATTTGCTCACAGTCTCAGAGCTAACATAGTATTAAAATACAAACCTAATTATCATGTCAAAACCCATCGGTTTTCTACTGCCACCTCTACTAGAAAATGTAAACTATTAAACAATTTTGCCATCCTAAGGATCCAATATTTAGTTCCTTATGATACATTGGCTAACAATTGCCAGCAATTATTTCAGTTTGTCTGACTAAGACACAGTCAGTTGAATGGTTTCTCTAAGCGAAAATTGTGATCAGCTATTCACAGATAGCACCCTGGTAAGAAAAAGAAGTAGACGTAAGATTTTGTCTAACATCAACTTAGTTATGTAAAATGCCAATTTCTGTAACACAAATCATATGAAAACAGAGCAGTGGGAAATAGTCTAAAATGTAGGTAGGAAAGAAAATTTAAATGCTAAATGTCATTTAGTAGTTTGCCATCAACTATGAACGCTGAAAAACAAAAAAGATTAGCTGAAGAGAAATGTTCTGGCTTAAGAGTTATACTTGAGTATTATACTCAGTGAGGTAAGCTGCTGATACAGAAATTGGGAGAGGGAGGGTAGTCCAGAAGATGACTTGCATCTTGTTGCTGAGGCTATGAATTGAGACATTTTAGTCTTTAGCAGATAGGAACCTACGTGAAAAAATTCTGTCATAATTTCTGAGTGTCACTGGGACATTTGATCATCATTTCTTTGGCAAAGATGATATGAACAGAGGACAGAGCCTCAGTGTCCAGAGAACAAAACAGGACAGTACAGGATGTATTCTTATTTTCTCAGTTGGGAGAAAATTGAGCCATTATTTCTGTCATCTGGGAGTTTCAAGGCTTTTGAGGAAATAGAAAAGAAGAGGTAGTCTAGGCATTAGGGAGAGAGAGGATGTAAAGAATCCCACACAGGAAGAGCCAAAGAGAAATGTGTAAAGGTGCAGTTTGAGGCCTCTTGTGTGGGATGAGGACATAGGTTGGATTAGTTTGTGTTAATAGTTAAGGAAAAAACTGGAAGATAAAGATAATGAGGAAAAGGGATATAAAGTGAGAAGAATCTCATGATTTTGTACAGATTAGACTGTAGGTTTAGAATATACATAAACTCATTCACAGATTAAAATATTTCATAGTGTTGGAGAATAAGGCAGTGACAAGAACAAGACTGTCAAACTTTAGAGACAACCTTTAGCTAAGCTTCGGCTTGCTGCTGGAGCTATGAATTGTGACCTTCTATTCTTTAGCAGATAGGAAACTATGTGAAAGAATCTTCTGATGTAATAATTTCTGGGTGTCACTGGAACATTTGATCATCATTCCTTTGGCAATTCCAGTCTTCTATGGAAGGTCAGTAGACACAGTTGATTTATTCACCTCTGCAGGAATCAGACTCAGACTATTTTGGTAAGTCTATGTATTCTTGATCATGTTAGCTAAAACTTCATACCTACGTTAGTTAGATAGATATACTAACCCATAGATTTTACTGTGGTTTTACTAGTCATTGAGCATACCACTTTTTTCCTTGATAAAGGAAACACAGAGTCTATAAAAACCATTACACATAATATTCAAATTATTAAACTTTAATTTTATTATTACCATAACAAATACTTATTAGGCATAGAATACTGTTCTAGGCATAAGAAACCATAATAAGACATATTTCATTTATTCTGTCTTTTGTTGAACATATGTAAATTTATGTTAGTTACTAACTACTGTGTGCAAGCCACTGTTCTAGGTAGTAAGGATTCAGTCAGTGGTGGCAAAGACAGACATGAAATAGGGATGGGGGGGGCAGTGGACAATGATTAAGCAAAAACATTGACAAAAAATTAGGACATTGGTTCTCAACATGGGGTGATTTCTTCCCCTTCTCCACCAGGGGACATTTGGTAATGTCTGGAGACATTTTTGATTGTCACAACTTTTGGGGAAAGGTGATGTTGGCATGTAGTGGGTGGAGGCCTTGGATGCTGCAAAAATATCCTACAAAGCACAGGCCAATTCCTTCCCTCCCCAACAAAAAAACTATCTGGCCTCAAATGTCCATAGTGTCATGGTTGAGAAATCCTGAATTAGAGTGATACCTATTACAAAGCAAAATTACAGAGTGCTGTGAAAACTTATATAATGTAGTGGTTATGGAAGGCTTCCCTGAGAAAGTGAAATGCAAATTCAGACTTAACGAATGAGTTGGTCCTAGCAAGTAAGGAGTGGGAACAGGGTGTGTGTATATGTGTGTGTGTGTACGTGTATCATATTTATCATATATCTCACATATACATTATGTTAAATTGAGTGTGTGTGTGTGTGTGTGTGTGTGTGTGTGTGTGTGTACAATATTTACTAATGCTCAGTAGCATCTGCTGGGTAATAATAGTTAACATTTATTGAACACTGACTGTGTTAGGCACTGTATTTTACATGTGGTTTACATTTTGCCTAATTTAATTACATTTTACATTTAATTACATTTTGCCTTATTTAATTCACATGATTACCCTGGAAGTAGATAGTATTATCCCCAATTTATCCTTGAGAAACATACTTGATCAAGTCCCTTGCTTAGGGTTACATAGTCAGTCTAACTCTTCCAAGGCACTTTCTCACCTAAGGTGCTATAAATGTAGAGAGGCAGGGGAAAGAATGATCATCAGGAAGAGGGTTGATGGAAGGTGTCATGGAGGATGGGAGGCTTGGCTATACTTCAAAGGAAGAGAAGGGCTTAGGCAGACAGAGAGGCAGTGGAGAGTGGTGGTAGGGACTCAACCTTGTTGACTGTAACAGCCATTTCAAGCAAACTTTTTTTTTTTTCCTTCCACACAGTAGAAATAGACTTCCGTAATTTAACCATAGGGCACAGTTCACTTCTGCCAGCTAATGGCTTTTTTATATTTGTTGCTAGACTTAAAATTATAGTAAGGAGGAGTTGTGTAATATGGCATTTATATACTTTTAAAGATATGTTAAAACGTCATTTTCAGCATGTTTCTATATAACTGTGACAAAATAATAACACTAAAGACTCCAAAGAACTTTTTGAAGACGACTCACCCCCACTCCATTATTTTAACTTTCTAATCTAGGTGTTCTGTGAATTATGCCTTTTCGGTTTGGGACCCAGCCAAGGAAGTTTCCAGTGGAAGGAGGAGATTCTTCAGTTGGGCTGGAATCTGGGCTGAGCTCCAGTGCTGCCTGTAATGGGAAAGAGATGTCACCAACCAGGTATGGTCTTCTCATCCTGATGGCTGAGGAAATGTGTAATAGCTATCATCAATATAAGCTTTAGTTGATGTTCAGTATTAGCAAGAAAAAAGCCTGGGACCATTAAATTAGTATTAACAAACTTTGCTGTTATGAAATTAGTATTAACAGATTCCAGGTTTTCTTAGCACAGTTTGTTTTTGGTACCTCTGTAAGTCTCAATGATAGACTAATTCTTATTTTATTGTTATTATTTTCTGGTAAATCTTTAGCTAGATTGTTGTTGTTGATAGTTACAAGAAAGAAAACATTCATTTAAATAAGCAAATCTTTAGTGCTTTTTACATGCTAGGCACAAGACTGCAAATATGAAGACTATTATCTCAGATTTAGTGTCACTTTGGCTTTGATTTGACCTTTAGCAGAAAGATAGTGATATAGAGTATGAATGTTCTATAAAACAAAATCATTTTTTGCAAAATTGAAGAAAACTATAATAAATAGGATGTGTTCCACTTTTCTGCGGTTTACCATTAATTACTACACTCTTAGATTTCTCATGGCTTGGAAGCTTTTAGAACACAGATTTAAGCCTAATAAGGTAGGTACTTTAAAAATCAGAGTTATTTAAGGATGCAGTGGGCTATTTTGGGAAGCACTAGCACTTGTCTTTAGAAATGTTTGAGGTTGGGTGATTATCTGGTGGGAATGATGGAATAGAAATTCAAGTACTAGATGTAGTTTTGGAGTAGATGTCATTTAAGGATTCAATCAACATTTGAATAGTACATGGAATAGTATGTTCGGTTTTATATTTTTCCACATATTCTAGTTTTTTAAAAGTTTTTCTTAACATTTATTTATTTTTGAGACAGGGAGAGACAGAATGTGAGCGGGAAAGGGGCAGAGAGAGAGGGAGACACAGAATCCGAAGCAGGCTCCAGGCTCTGAGCTGTCAGCACAGAGCTTGACGTGGGGCTCGAACTCACAAACTGTGAGATGGTGACCTGAGCCGAAGTTGGACGCCCAACCGACTGAGTCACCCAGGCGCCCCCAACATATTCTAGTTTTTAAGTCACTCAATTGACGTGATTTTAAGGTGCATATATATATATATATATATATATATATATATATACATGTATATATATATGTATATATATATATATATATATATATAAATTGCCATAGTAGTACCACTATGTTTTCAACTATGCACTCCCCATGCGCTTTTTTTTTTTTTTTTTTTTTTTTGCCATTTAGCAATCACTGTATACCTTTCAAGATGGTCATTTAGAGGATTATTTATGAATTTCCTGTGATTAAGTGTATGGCAATAATCATAATTTCTTTGCAACATAAGTCTAAAATGTCTGGCTCATCAATGTCACTGTGTTATATTGTGACATTCAAAGATTTCACAATGATTTAAAGCAGTTGATATGCACTCAAACTTCGCTGCTTTGAAAAAATTTCCTTTTTAGTATCTAACCACGTGTGCTTTGCTCTTTCATTCAGGCAACTCCGAAGGTGCCCTGGAAGTCATTGCCTGACAATAACTGACGTTCCCATCACTGTCTATGCAACAATGCGAAAGCCACCTGCACAAAGCAGCAAGGAAATGCATCCTAAATAGCATCATTAAGTCTTTTGTAGAGGTTTGACTAGGTCAAGGGTAATGGACAAGTATCATCTTATGATGTGCTAAACAAATAAAAGCAGTGGCACCTTTGGACGATGACAACAGTTGAAATATTTCCTTTAAGTAAGAAAAGACAATGTCATCTGCAAAATGTGTAGTATTAAGCCATCAGTTATGTTTGATGGATAAGACAGAATAATATTTCACAATTAGAAGGTCCTTTAGAGATCATCTTGTTCACAGTGGATCATTAATATCAATGTTTCAAGATGAAGGTTAATTCACCTTGATTATCAGTCATGAAGGGCCTGTTCTAAGTACTTAATGTGTTTTAGGCTGGTTTCCTTTGTTTATATTTGGGTTGCCTCTTACCTGAATCCTTTTACTTGAATACCTTAATACCTGGCTTGATATCTTTTGATAATGTTTTGCTTAGGAATAATTATATTGGGTAAGAAATGGAGCCCAGTAGATTGTGCATTTGGGGAAGAATACCGAGACCAAAGAAAGTTCTTAGTCATGGTTCATCTGCAAATCATATAAACTGTTTGTATATGGGAGCTGAGGTTATTGGTTAAATTTGTTGTAAATGAGGGTGAGGGCCATGTCTCTATCCCCTATTTTCCATGAAAAAATTATGTCCCATCATTACACTGTCCCTTAGGTCCCAACCAGTCATCTTGAGATTGTTTACAATTGGTATTGAGAAGCCTCAGGTAGATCTTTTTGTTTGATCAGACCTACAAATAAGTTTTGAGGTCTAGGTCTAGGCCAGCTGCTATTTTTTTTTTCCCTTGCACTACTCCCAAGAAATTTATCCTGCTTTATTTTCCTTTTCATGGTTACCATCCACCATCCATCCTATGACATTGTCTTCTCCAAAAGACTAACTCTAGGGTCAAGTACAGTTCCCTTAGTTTCTTGTCTCCCTTGCTGCACCTGTAGATATACATATAGGCCTTTTTAAAGGAAAGATTTATTAGCTTATAATTACATGGATATATGTACATGTGTACTACATGAAGTGAAAAAGAAAAATTTCTAGGGATTTATAAATGGAAAAATACTGAGTTTTATAATGTAATATATAACAATATATATTAATACATAGCATATAATATAAACTGGAAAAATTCACACAGTGCCCAGAGGTGTTTGAATTCCAACCAGACAGAGTGGAAAGACCTTGTTAAACATGGAGCATTGAAGGGAGACCCCAGAAAGGTCACACCTTAGTAGGAGGTCTAAATTAACAGTAGATTGAAAGCTAATGCATACCACCTTTAACAAAGCTTAAAAATAAGATTTGAGAGAGTCAAAGTGATTCTTAAGTAACTTAACTACCTGACAAATAAAAATTTAATACTTCTTAAAATAAAATAACAAAATCCAGGAAGGAAATTGTCCAAGGTGGGGAAGAACAGTAGAAAAGGAGAAAGGAGTGATGACTTCCTCAGAGTCCATACAAGGCTGGAAATAATTTGTGTTTAAATTATACTGGAAAGATCTTTTAATACATGGAGCATTGGAACATTTAATAGAGTCATCAGCAAGATATTGCCTTAGTGGGGTTGGCTTTGGGGTGGGAGTTAGGAATAATTTGAGACTACAAGTTGTCCTGGGCCTTCCCTGAGAAAGCTTAAGAGCAAGATTTGAAAGGATCAAACTGATTCCAAGTAACTGAACTACATTCAAGGAGGGAAAGAAACCATAAGCTTTAAAGAACTACAGGGGTGCCTGCCTGGCTCAGTCAGTACAGCATGCACCTCTTGATGGCCGGATTCTAAATTTGAGCCCCATGTTGGGTGTAGAGATTAATTAAAAACAAAATCTTTTTTTTAACATGTATTTGTTTTTGAGAGACAGAGAGACAGAGACAAGAGACAGAGCCCACAGGGGAGGGGCAGAGAGAGAAGGAGACACAGAATCCAAAGCAGGCTCTAGGCTCTGAGCTGTCAGCACAGAGCCTAACTCAGAGCTCCAACCCATGAACTGTGAGATCATGACCTGGCTTAACTGACTGAGCCACCCAGGTGACCTTTAAAGATAAAATCTTAAAAAAAAAAATAAAAAAAGAAAAAGATGTAAAGAACAACAATAAAATTCAGCACCAAAAATGTAAAATTCACAATGATCACCATCCAATAAAAAATTACCAGGTATGCAAGAAAGGAATATACAATCCATAGTCAAGAGAATTATTAAATGTCAATGGAAACAGAATCAGAATGACAGATGATAGCATTAGAGGACAAGTTACTATAAACAAGTAGTTGATGAAAGCATAATCATGATGAGAGAAATGGAAGGTATAAAAGGACCTAAACTGAACTTTTAGAGACTAAAAATGCAGTTTCTGAAATAAAAGTATACATGGAATGATATTAAGAACAGATTAGACACTGTAGAAGAAAAGATTAATGAACTTGAAGACATACAAATTATCCAAAATGAAATACAAAGAAAAAAGGACTGAAAAAATAAAATTTGTGTTTCAATATCAAGCAGTCTAACATATATGCAAGTGACTTCCCATAAGGGGGGGGGGTGGGACAGAAAAATATTAGAAGAAATAATGGCCAAATTTTTTTCCATATTTAATGAAAGCTATAAACTCACAGATCCAAGTAGTTTAACCAACCCCAAGAAGAAGAAACATGAAGAAACTGAAACGAATGAAAGAAATTTAGAGAAATTTAATATAATCAAATTATCTGAAAACCAAGCATAAAGAGACAATTTTAAAATGTGAGAGGAAATTCATTCAGAGGAACAAAAATAAGAATTAGAGAACACTTGTCATCAGAAATCATGCAGGCAGGAAGGCAATAGAACAGTTTTTTTTTAAAGCATCCTTCAAAAGCCGTGAATAAAAGACTTTTCAGCCAGAAACAAAGTGCTGAGAGAATTAAACTCCAGCAGACCTGTATTATAGGGTATGTTAAAGGAAGTTTTTTTAGGCAGAAAGAAAATGACATCAGATAGAAATTTGGATCTGCAAAAGAAATAAAGAGCACCAGAAATGGAGACTATGCAGATAAATATAACAGCCTTTTTCTCATTTTTAAACATTTAACAGGTAACAGTTTAAAGAAAAATAATAACAATGATTTAAAAAAAATTTTTAATGTTTATTTTTGAGAGACAGAGAGGGAGATAAAGCATGAGCAGGGGAGGGGCAGAGAGAGAGGGAAACATAGACTCTGAAGCAGGCTTCAGGCTCTGAGCTGTCAGCACAGAGCCTGATGCAGGGCTCAAACTCACAAGCCGTGAGATCATGACCTGAGCTGAAGTTGGATGCTTAACCGATTGAGCCACTCCAGGAACCCCAGGATGCTTAACCGATTGAGCCACCCAGGAACCCCAGGAATCATAAAAATGATTATATAAAAGTATAATGTATAATAAAAATAGCCAAAAGACAGGAAGTTTACTCTTATGTTGTAGACTATTTATGAAATGGCATAATGGTATTTGAAGATAGACTGTGTTAAGTAAATATATAATTGTAAACTTTAGCGTTATCTCTAAAAACAAATGGTGACAGAGCTAATACCCAATAGTGGAGATAAAATGGAATAAATATCACTCATTCCCAAAGAAGGCAGGAAAAAGGGGAAAAAGGAACAAAGAATGATTTAAGCCAAACTATGTTGATATTTACATGAATCACAAAAGGTCTAAATACTTCAATGAAAAGGTGGAGAATCTCAGGTTGGCTAGAAAAGGAGATTATCTGAGCCCAATTTAAATACTAAGAGACACATAAATTAAAAATATAAAATATAAAACTAGATATACCATGTAAACATCAATAAAAATGAAGTTGGAATAGCTTACGTTAATAATAGATAAGACAGTTTTAGAGCAAAGAGTACCACAAGGAATAAAGGGAGACATTTCATAATTTTATAAAAGTCTTAATAATTTTAGTGTTTATGCAGAACTTCAAAGTACACCAATCAAAAACTGATGAAATGGAAAAGAAACAACTGCATTCATTCATAATTGGAGACTTCACCATCTGATAGTAGAATGACAGTGTGGCAGAAACTGTACATTTTTTTCACGTACACATGGAAAACTCACCAAGAATATATCACATCGTAGGCAACAAAACAAGTCTCAATGCATTGAGATGTAGGCAAAATATGCAGAATTTGCAAGCATATTCCACAGCAGGATTAAGTTAGAAATCAACGGAAAAATATCTGGAGAACCCCAAATAGTAGGCTACTAAGTGACAGATTTTCAAATAGCCCATGAATAAAGAAGAAATGACAGGAGAAATTAGAAGAGTATTTTGAATTGAATGAAAACGGAAGCAGAACATATCAAAATGGATGGGTCACAGATGAATAGTACTTAAAAAATGTAAGTTCCTTCATTAGAAAAGAGGAAACATCGTCAGCGAATGATCTAAGCTTTCACCTTAAGAAAGCAGCAAAGACGAGCAAACTAAACCAAAAATAAGCAGTAAGAAAGAAACAATGAAGATCAGACATCAATAAAATAAAAATAAATAACGGAGAAAAATCAATGAAGCCAAAAAAGCTGGCATTTTGAAAAGATCAATAAAATTGATAAACCTCTAAACAGAATTACCAGGGAAAAAAGGAAATACAAACTGCTGTTATCAGGAATTAAAGTGGAGACATTACTGTAGATCATAAAGACTTAATTCATATTAAAAAGATGAACCAATAAGTTTTCAACCAGTATGAATTCTTTAGTCCTCTATAGCCTCTGCCTTGAGTAAATGCCTTCCTACATAGCTCACATCGCTAGATATGGGCTTTCTGTAAGGGAATATAAATAGGTCTTAGGGCAACCATGTGGCATCAGGCTTTCACAACCTTCTTTCAGGTTAACATCAGCTCATTAATCCTTCGTCTTAGGTGTGGTCACCTGAAAGCGTTTGTTGAGGTGGCTGACTTAGCTCCCTGCACTATGGTCTGGCTAGGCTGGTGAGGTGCCACCATTACTGTACTTCAGGAGCTCCTTGAGGGATTCCATTGCTTCTTCTGGCTGGTCACATGCTAACCTCCTCTGATGTGTGTGCTTTGCTGTCCCATGCTTTGGCACATGAGAACAGGCTTTCATTCCTCAATCTCATCTACCCTCCACCTGCCCCATCCTGCCCCCCTAGCAGTGTCCTCTGGGAATGATGTCTTCTGGTGTTGCGAAGTGTAAAAAACTGAATGGCCTTATCCACCCATGTAGCCATCCTTCTTCCGGAAAGATTACCAGTGACCTGAGGGAATGCTTCTTGTCTCTCTGGTGGGCTGTACCATTTTTTCCCTCATCTACTCCCTACATCTCAGGCAATCAGAGATCCCTGGGGCTCAGGGGATCCCAAGTGGAGAAGTCAATACCAGTTGTTTTTCCCCCTCAGACTTCCATGAAAATTACTAGTGATTGTGTTGAGAGGTGAGGTGAGGGATAACTTTTATGGAAATTCTGCCTTCCTGAAATTCATTCAATAAATATTTACTGAGCATAAACCTATGTGTCAGGTGCTATTCCATTGCTCTTACAACACATGAGTGAATAACACAGACACAATATCATGGAGCTTCCATTCTGGATAGTGTTTCATTTTGTTGCCTTTCTAGCCTCTTTATATAGACTTTGTGTGTGTGTGTGATATTGGGGGAGTGTGGTGTTACATTGCTGGTTATGCTGAAACGGCTTCTCCGAGTCAGTTCTAAAGGAGAAGAGATTGACTCCACACTTCAAATGTGATGTATTTCCTGTTTTATGGGCCCAGCTATAGACTGTGGTCACAAATTTAGGGAAACAGAAAACATTCTATTTGACACCCTATACTATCATGTTGCATACAAGGATATGGGGGCCCAGAGAACAAATACATCCTAGTAACTTAGGATATACACTACCCGCTACAAACTCCAGGCTGAGACCTGAGGTGGTTTGTACGGGCAGATAGATGTATTATCCTACATCTGTAGCATGGGAAATGCTAAATTCTTTTTTTTTCTTTTTTTTTCTTTTTTAAAGTGTGTGTTTATAAATGTGTGTGGTAAACACTTAAAACCATAATTTCAGATAGTTTTATTTTGGCCTCAACTTCTGCCAAATGCTTGATTCTTTTCAAACTTCCCCATTCAGAATTTTATTTTTCATTTCATCTTTTAAAATGTTTATTTATTTTGAGACACACACACACACACACACACACACACACACACAGAGTGTGAGTGGGGAAAGGGCAGAGGCAGAGGGAGACACAGAATCTGAAGCAGGCTCCAGGCTCTGAGCTGTCAGCACAGAGCCCAGTGCGGGTTTTGAACCCATGAACCGTGACATCATGACCTGAGCCGAAGTTGGACGCTAAATGACTGAGCCATGCAGGCATCCTTCATTTTACTTTTTTAAATGTCTATTTTCAGAGAGAGAGAGAGAGAGATAAAAAGAATCCCAAGCAGGCTCCCCACTCAGTGAGGAGCCCCATGCAGGGCTTGATCCCATGACCCTGGGATCATGACCTGAGCCGAAATCAAGAGTTAGACGCTCAACCAATTGAACCACCTAGGCGCCCCTCCCAATTCAGAATTTTGAAAGAAAATATCTGTTTGAATTAATCTTTCACACCACCAGATAATGGGATGTTGCTTCATTGGGAAGCTATAGAGTTTGGTACTCTTGTCCAATCAGCTGTAGTCATGAGAGGAGAAGGTAGGACATAAGCCTAAATAGGGCTGCTCCTTCAAACTGGAGCAATTTGAAAGGGCGAACTGTCAGGGACCAAAACAACAATTGGTCAACATTATTATGAGCATCCAACCCATATTTCTCTATATGAAGTCCTGATATACTCTGCTTAACTAAAAGGAAAAAGTATATATGATTTTTTTTCTCCCTAGACATAAGCTGAGAGAAGATGGGAGTCCTGCTGTTACAAATAGTAAATTCAAAACTTCAGGTTACTGTGTGGTTTGTTAAGAGGTATATGGGTCAGTATATTCAGTAGATTCTCATTTGCCAAGCATCAGAAGGTGAAATACTAATGCTGCAAAGTGGCCTTGTAAATTGTGGAGAAGGTAGGATTTCTGTGGTTTTAGTGTCTATATGTGAGTCCCTGTGCATGCCCACTGGAGCTCCTGAAGGTCCAGACAGTGTCTGCAGCTTGGCTGGTTTTGTCTACTTTGTGCTTCTTCTGAGGATGAGGAAAGAGGTGACCCTCTAGGATGCCTCAGGAGAACGTTTTGGAAAAGAAAATGGTGGGGTGTTTCAGAAACACTTCTTCCTGCTTGGGTCTGATGGGGGGCATATGAGGGTACAGTGTGTTTTGAGCTCTGGTTCAATCTGTACTTGTTAAGGTTCTAGACTCTTGGATTCAGAGTTTTTAGCCTACATATAACATATGGCTCTCAGAAGGTTTTGTTTGGTTGGCTGATATTGTGGTTGCTGTTGCTGTAATTTAATTAGTTACCAACTGAAAAATCAGGCCATTCCAAAACTCCCCAAATTTTACATTTCCAGCTTCTGTTGGAAATTCTGGTCCTTCAATACTTGTGTTCTTTCATGGTGATAGCTGAATTGAGCACCTGCTGTCTTTCTAGATGAACCTGGCAAGTGCCCCCTTGATTTTGTTAGTCAGACCCCATAAGCTTTACTCCTTTTTGGTAACTCTCTGGCTGTATAGGCATTTGGGTTTGTGACCACAGTTTTAGAGAACAGATGATAGCACAGTCCTCTGGAGGTAGGAAGCAAGGGGATAATTATGCTGTCTCTTGTTTTGAACCTTGGCTCCTTGGTCTAGCTGAGTGACAGCCAACAACAATTTATATATCTAACCTTTCTAAGTCTCAGGTTTCTTATCTGTGAATGCCATTTCATAGGATTAATGTAATGATCGAATGAAATAAACTTTAGCTTATCATGGAGGTTGGCATGCAGTAATCCTTCTGTGAGTTGATGTTAGCTACTTTAATTGATATTCTCGATGTTATTACTAATGTATGTGAGACAGGAGGGTAGCAGGGGAATATGTGTAGATACCTATCTTACATAATAATTCACATATATATTTTCCCCAAGGTCAGAGATTATTTTATTCCCAGAGTAATTCCTCAAAATATTTTATGCCTTCTCCCCCCCACCCCCAAAGTTATTCCTTTTACCTATCTTTAATCCTATTGATACAAGGGCCTATTTTTTCTCATTCAGTCTTCAATGGTGACTATCTTTTCATGTATAATTATTTTAGTTTCTGCATTTTAATGTTATACCAGCTGTTCATGCCCATTTTTTCTAGACTTTATGAGTATAGACACCTAAAAAATTATAAAATTTTAGAAATAATACTAATTGTGTTGTAGTTATGTGGGGAAACACTTTTAATAAAAGGACTTCTATACTTGTAAATAGAATTTTATGATTGTGTCATACTTTCTTTGCTGTAATATCCTTCATGATTCTTATAGAACACCCAGTAATAATATCTTACAGAAGCTTCCCCTCATGCTATTTTATTTTTATTTTAAAGAAATAAGGGGGGGGAGTGCCTGGGTGGCTCAGTCAGTTAAGCGTCCAACTCTTGATCTCGGCCCAGGTCACGATCTCAGAGTTCATGAGATAGAGCCCTGTGTCAGGCTCGCACTGATATCATGGAGCCTGCTTGGGATTCTCTCTCCTCCCCTCTCTGCCCCTCCCCTGCTCATGTGCATGTGTTCTCTCTCTCTCTCTCTCTCTCAAAATAAATATTAAAAAATACAGAAATAAGGGGGAAAAGTGGTTTAACTCTTTTTTTCTTATCTAGAAAAAATTATACTTCCATTTTTCTAAAAATTTGTTAGAAATTTACTTTACTTGGGGTGCCTGGGTGGCTCAGTCAGTTAAGCATTTGACTTCGGCCCAGGTCATGATCTCACAGTTCGTGGGTTCAAGCCCTGTGTTGGGTTCTGTGCTGACAGCTTGGAGCCTGGAGCCTGCTTCAGATTCTGTCTCCTCCTCTCTCTGCCCCTCCCCTACTTGTTCTCGGTCTTTGTCTCTTAAAAATAAATATATGTTAAAAAAATAAAAAAAAAAGAAATTTATTTTCTTAAACATTGTAACTGCTATAAACCCCAAATATCCTTGTTATACTGATCAAATGAAAATGCTAAAAGCAAACTTGTCCTCTAATTTTAGATTTTATATAAATTCGTAAATGTTTTCAGGATAAAGAAAAGTATACTTCAGATATTCTGGTGTAATCCAATTCAAAGTATCATCCCTGAAAGAAAGATGAATCTGAGAATCTAGGCATACTTAAAAAAAATGTGTGCCAGTGTTTATTTAGGATCCCTTCTATTTTATTAGAGACAGGAACAGTAATTTCACCAGCAGGAAATAATACAAGTAAGTGTAACTCTCCTTTGATTGTTGTTCATTGGAGACCTTTTGGATCCAAGGTCAGAATCCAAGTAAGAAATTATTAATAAACACCCAGTCCCTGACGATTCATGTAAGTCCTGCTCAACTAGATGAAGGCTCCCACCGGGAGGAAAAGTCGCTATTCCTCCCAGCTGGCTTTGTGTTTCTTTCAGTGCTCTCAAGAACTTCGTAGGGGCAGTTTTGCTCTGCTGCGTCAGGCTGCTGGACAAGAGTTGATGCTCACGGCGCCGCTGACCAGGGCTGCTTTACTGAAGCTCACGGGCCGCCCGTCAATCACAAAGTGACGGATGCAGCCTGTGAAGGGTCTGCTGGGGGCCAAGCGCGGGGTCAGCAGAGACTCTGAAAAAAAGAAAGAAATGAAAACCAAGATTGCAAGTGAGGCATTCCAAGTCCAAATATTACTTGGGCAGAAATATACATAGTAACTGCTCACATCACCAAGATGATTTCCATGTCAAAAATGGAATGTAGTTATAATTGACTCCTTTTCTCAGGAACTTTATCTGCCTTTGAAGAAATATGAACATGTGGTAATTTTAAAGTTTTGCCATGTTTTCCCTGATCAAATTTCTGAGTAGATTTCATTGTCTTCCAGGGCTGAAATCTACCACTTATATATAAAGCTTCAGTAGTGAATTTTCAGGATCTATACTTATTTTTGTGTGATTTAATGAGAAAAGGGAAAGGAATTTTAGCTTCCACACTGTTTTTAGACTTGGTTCATGTTTCTGCTTAATTTGTATCATCACCCTTTGCCTTTAAGCCTCCACATTTTTGCCAAGTTCATAAAATACAATGAGAAAATAATGAATTCATATAAACTAAATTTTAATTTCTGAGCTCAGGGTTTGAGAACTATAAATGGGATAATGATAATTAGACTAGTCTTTGTATGGGCACAGGTGCCCGGTAGAATGCCAGGGGAACCTTCTCCCCTTATCTTAATTAGAGATCTAGAAGAAGCCTTATGCTTATTAATTGTACAGATAAAATTAAATGTGTTGGATGATAGAAGCAATATAATTTAAAGCAATTGAGAGGACTTAGAAATTTCATGGAATTAAAATCCATTTAGTCAAAGCTTATTATTATGAACAAACAGCTATGTGAGCAGTAGCAGATAAGAGACGGAAAACACTTCGAAATCACTAACTCAGGAAGGAACATAAAACAGGACAGCAAATTAAATACCATCAAGCAGCTGTAATAAGTTTTCTAAGCAGTGTAGATTAAGACTGTGCAGAAGCTTTGTACTGAAAATAAATCCTGGAAATAGCATTTCATATTTAGAATAATTATCAAGTTTTAGATTTGGAAGGGGGCTGAGATCAATTCCCTTTGTCTCTAGATTAGTATGACTATATATATTCTTCAAGGCTGCTCAGCGTACTTCATCACCAGAATAAAAATGAGTGAACAGGAAAGACTGTAAGGGGCAGAAACATCTATTTCTTCTACCCATTTTGGAAACTAGTTTTAGAACATGCCTTTTCATTCTGCTCAAGCTTACCACCCTTGGTTTATGGGGAACATCATCTAGAGAAAATAATTCATATAGAAATTATGGTCTGCATAATTCACACAATTTATGGTAGGTAGTGACAATAAAGTGCCCCAGTACCCTAAGTAACTGATTAATAAAATCAACACGGTATTAAGAACATTCCTTGGGTTAAAAGCCTGACTGTGATAGAATAATGCAGGCTTTTCAGTAGAGGAACAGTCAAATCTGTGTGTATGTGTGGATTACATTATTTTAATTAAAAATTTTTTTTAATTTCATTTTTTATTTTTTAAAATTTAATCCAAATTAGCATATAGTGCAACAATGATTTCAGGAGTAGATTCCTTAATGCCCTTTACCTATTTAGCCATTCCCCCTCCCAACAACCCCTCCCGTAACCCTCAATTTGTTCTCCATATTTGTGAGTCTCTTCTGTTTTGTCCCCCTCCCTGTTTTTAAATTATTTTTCTTTCCTTTCCCTTATGTTCATCTGTTTTGTCTCTTAAAGTCCTCATATGAGTGAAGTCATACGATTTTTGTCTTTCTCTGACTGACTAATTTCACTTAGCATAATACCCTCTAGTTCCATCCATGTAGTTGCAAATGGCAAGATTTCATTCTTTTTGATTGCCGAGTAATACTCCATTGTATATACATACCACATCTTCTTTATCCATTCATCCATCGATGGACATGTGGGTTCTTTCCATACTTTGGCTATTGTTGATAGTGCTGCTATAAACATGGGAGTGCATATGTCCCTTCAAAACAGCACACCTGTATCCCATGGATAAATGCCTAGTAGTGCAATTGCTGGGTCGTAGGGTAGTTCTATTTTTAGTTTTTTGAGGAATCTCCGTACTGTTTTCCAGAGTGTCTGTAGCAGCTTCCATTCCCATAATTTTTTTTAATTTCTAATTTTGAGTTTTAAATTATACAATAAAATTGACTTTGGGGAATATAGTTCATTAAATGCATTAACTTTTTATTGATAGAAATAGTGTTATCAGGGTTCTGCATGATAGAAGAGAACTGGTTGGAATTCCAATAGGATTCCAAATAAGAGGTTTATTTATGCCTTAATTTCCTTTAGTTATTCTTTTTCATGCCTTGGTTTCTGATGTGATTTTAGTGGAATTAATGTTGAACAGCTCAGTGTGATGTAATTAATGACATTCAGCTTAAATTATAATTGCTTTCGTTCTAGCCTTGCTGGCACGTTTCCTAGATGGAATTAAAAGCTATAATGGTGCAGTGGGCTGGTGGTTAGCTCCCCCTGGCCCACTAGTTCCTGTGTGCGGGCTCCTTAGCTGAAATTTGTTGTTCATTATATGCCTCAGGCAGGCTGAGTCTGGCTTCAGGTCCACCTTTCCCACCCAGCCTATGGAGCTTAGCAGCTCTTGTAGTGGGAGATGATGGCAGTGTGTAATGCTGGGATCACACTCTGAAAACAGACAAAAATCAAGGAGAAATACTTGTTTGAATGACAGAGTAAAGCACTTTGGTGCAAAGGAAAGAGCAAATACTGTCAGTTCCATGAAGGAGGGCCGTGCTTGTTTTGTCCTTCTCTGGGAGCCCAGCACAGTGCTTAGTAGACCGTAAATGTTTGTTTTGTGTTGGATGAAGTCACGGTCCCTAGCAGCAAGGAGTATACTATTGAAGTTCAACAATAGTCTGTGGTTAAGTGTTACAAAAGGGATATGTAAATGTAGCACATTCTAGGAAGAGCAGGGCATGTGTGTGTAAGTAGAGGTCTGAGCTGAGTCCTAAAGGTCAATAAGGGGTTAAATTGGGAAAAGAGTGGGAGAAGTTGTTCCTCCAAACTGTATGGGGGGGAGGGAAGCAAGAACATTTCCCTGTGTGCTATTAAAGGCCCGGAGCAAGGAGAGCATCGCTGAGCATTCAGAAAACTGTAAGTCTCAGAAGGTGTGGAGAGACCCCAGAGGCAGGGGTAAGGAGGGGCCAGAGGATCAAGGGCCTTGCTAAATTTGGTGTCGCATGCTCTTGGGAACGTGTGAAATATTTTAAACCACGTTGTGGTTTCCAGGAAGAAGGCAATGTACAGAAACAGAAGAATCGACACTTCTTATGTACTGCCTGCAGGAAGTTCAGTGGTGGCCTTTGCCAGAATCCCTTTGAGAACCGCGGCCCGGAGCCAGAGGAGAGGGCTGGGGAATGGAGATGGGCGCGGAGAGTGGACGTAAAGAAGAGGAAGGTCTCAACTCTTTCATCAGTGAGTTACTGTTATTGTCAATACTAGTATTTGAAAAATTCGTGTTACAAAGCAGAGGAGTGCTTTGATGGTATGATTTTGTGACTACCCAGTGTCAGGTGCTTAATTTTATCTGTGTTTTCTCTCTCTTTTTTTTTTCCCTCTCACTCTCTGCATTAAAGTATTACTTGCCTTTACATGGGTCAGTCTAAAATAATCTAGATAGGACACAAGGAAAAACCATGTTAAGTTTTTCCTGAAAATCTCTACCAAATTCCAGATGTAAAAGCTGGGGTTTCTCCTTATCTCTCTCTCTCTCTCTCTTTAGCTTTAACATTCATTTTTTTTCCAAGTTAGTTAAATGTGTGAAACAAACACTTTCAATAGGTCATGGTCCCTGCTCCGGAGGTTTAAAACAATTGTGGGGGGTCCATGAGAGTCCTTCTGTGACCATCCTGGATTGTACCAGCAGCAATGTTACTGATGATGTTTGCAGGATGGCAGCTGGGAACCTCTCTTTGGGACTGTCACTACATAGGGACAAAAGAACTTATGGTCTGCAGCTGTTTTCACAATTCAGACTAATCTTGGACAAGGAGAACTGTGTATTTCTCAGTAAGAAAGAACTTCTTAGTAAGGAAGGGAAGTAATTACCAGGAAACTTTTAGTCCCCCAAGATTCTCAGATCTTAGAGCAGTATTCGTAAATGGGTTTTCTTTGTGTTAGAGAAAAAAGTAGGGTGTGTGTTTCACTATGTGGATCGGAGAAACGGAAAAGAGAAAAAAAATAGCATATATAGCAAAGGGAGAGTAATATCTACAAGGTAGGAGTCTGGAGCGTAGTTCTATACTTGTTCCTATGAAAGGACATTGTATATAAAATCCTTGGAGGTGAATTAGGAAAACATATGGCTCAATAATTAATACTATAATAATAATGAGAACGTACTGTTTTTTGGATTTGGAAACTTGTCCCTTTTAAATAACTCTTACCTGGAACACCTCCAACAAATACAGGCTCCCTGTGATCAACTGGTTTTGGATTCAGGGGTCCAACCACGTGGTTGACTTCGGAGTCTACATCCAACTGAACCACATTTGAATCTCTAATAACTGAAATACAGGGAAAAGACTGGTCAAAAACGACACTGGAATGATTAATCTTCACACGAAGGGGACTCATTTATAACAGCAATGGCTTATATTTGTTCCAGAATAAACCTCACACTTTCTTCTATATCATTGTAAACTTCAACGTCTAACGGAGCAATCACTGTAACATTTTCCTGTGAAAGGGAGAATATTTTTTTTTTTTAATTTTTTTTTCAACGTTTATTTATTTTTGGGACAGAGAGAGACAGAGCATGAATGGGGGAGGTGCAGAGAGAGAGGGAGACACAGAATCGGAAACAGGCTCCAGGCTCCGAGCCATCAGCCCAGAGCCCGACGCGGGGCTCGAACTCACGGACCGCGAGATCGTGACCTGGCTGAAGTCGGACGCTTAACCGACTGCGCCACCCAGGCGCCCCTTTTTTTTTCTTTTTTTTTTTTTTAAATTTTTTATTTTATTTTATTTTTTATTTTTTTATTTATTTATTTATTTATTTTTTTGAAAGGGAGAATATTTAGGATACTTTTTCTCCTACTTTTCTTTTGCTCCATAAATTGTGCATTATTTAAACAACCCCTTAAGACCGTTTTGGCAGTTTTCAAATGTTCAAATCACGTGTGGATTCAATATATACGGTAACATGTGATTTTTTTTTTCTTGGCCACGTTTAGACTGTCATCCATTCCCTATCTTATCATATGAGTTGTAGTCTAAGTTCTCCCAAGCCATCACTCCACACATGGGAGTGTAGGCTCTCTTTACAAAGGAAGCCCAGGACACTCCGTTTTCCTCACCTGTAATTCTGTGCCATCTGCCATCACAGAGACTCTGCTTGGGTGTTACTGAGGTGGAAAAGTCTCGGATGCCATTGTTGACTTTCACTATGACCTGCAAAAGACAGGGAACGTTATTATATAATTTCATCTCTCCTTCTCCTGATAAAACTAGATTTCTTAAATTCACCACATGCAAACGATTAGCTTTGCACTGTGAACACAAGGGGTCACTCTCTGGTAGGCTATAGAGAGTAAACTGCTCCTAGGAGAGGACAAAATCATGACACAGGAGAGAAGCTGGGGGAGAGGGACAAGGAGATAATAGCATAAATTCCTTTAATTTCAAAAGACGGAATGCGTTCTGCAAAGCAGGTTATGGTATTGGTGGAGCCAGACTGCCTGGGTTCGTACCCGGTGCCCCAGTCACCTCACTCTGTGCCTCTGTTTCCTCATTTGTAAAACCTACCTCACAGAGCCACTGGGCGGGGGGGGGGGGGGGGGGGGTGGGTGAATGAGTTAGTCCATATGAAACATTTAGAACAGTTCCTGACACACAGTAAGTGCCATATAAGGATTTTATCATCATATGGTTTACCAGTACCAGAATTAAAAAAAAAATCAGTTCTGTTAAGTTAGGGACATAAATGAAAATATGCTGCTTTTTCTTTAATATTTATTCAAACACTTTCATGAATGTTCTTTAGTCATACTTTTTAAGGATGAAAGTGGTGCTTAACTATAACAATTTTTTGATTTCTGGCAATTGAAAAGAATATATATGTTTATGTACATATATGCACATATACACATCTGGTTATGCACATATATTGTAGAGAGAAAGATGCTTTAGAGTTCATTTTGACAGCTGGGTATGTTTGCTGCTCTCGTTTGTTGTAAAAATGCTTTCTTTTATTATAATCTTTTAATTCCATTTTGTTGATGATTTTTTTTTTTTTTAGCTTTGTCACATTTTCATGGCTCTTTGCTCTAATCAAATCAGTTCCCAACTATGAGTCTGAATCTAAGTACTGCCTGCATTTAAATTCCACGTATAGCTTCCCTATTGGGTTTTCTTTTTTTCCACTTAGGAAAGATTGATGAACTAATTCTGTGACATAAATCTGCTTCAGATCTAGAATCCAAGGTCAAAGGAGATGGTCTATTAAAACAACGTTTCCCACACTACCTGCCCCTTTTTCATGTGAACATTTAGGTACTCTCCGCTGACACTGTGGCCATGAACGAGGGTTCCGGAACTGCTTCTGGGACGGACTTCAAATGCAATCTCAAACTTCAGTCCAATATTGAAAGACTCATCTGTGGAGAGAAACGTTAGCTCTCAAAAGCAGCCACCTAAATTTTGCAACCATGGTGTGATTTTGTAATTATGTATTTTTATACCTGTTTTTGAAAGTTTGGCAGATTTTTCAATCGGTAAAGCAGAAAGTGGTATCTCCCATGTCAGACACACGGTGGCAAGCCCCATGGGGTCCGAGATAACTAGCACCCCACTCCTGCTGTTTGGCGTGGGGTGTGGGCTGGGGGCAGCATGTGGAAAAGGCACCATGGCTGTGGGAACTCAGTGGAGGAGAAACTGATTCCGGCCAGCGGGACCACTTAACGCTTCCAAGTGAGGAGGAGAAAAGAGCAACCTGGGCAGAGGAAGCGGTCTGGACACGAGTACAGAGCCTGGGACATTTGGGGAGCCCTGTGGAGGCCAGGGTGGCTGGGCTGTCCCCTGCAAGGGTAGAGGGAGGCCTGGCGAGTGGGGAGCCCTGGGGGGGGGGGGGAAGGGCGCTAGAACTCACGCAGGGAAGGTTGCCTTTATTTTGCTCAGGGGAGTGGACTTGATCAGGTCTGTATTTTAAAATAAGTTTTAATAAAGGTAACTGCTACCAGGACTGCAGAGCACTTCAGAGGAAAGGAAACGTGAGAGCAGTAGAAGGAGTTAGGAGCTGCTGTTGCAGCGATGCAAGAAAATGAACTCTTTTTGAGAACGTCCGAGCTCACTCCAAGACCTGCACTTGGCTGCACTGCCATGCCTAATGTTTGCTCTATGGAATATTTGTTGGGGTGGCTTGGATGGTGATTGCATGTAGTCTGTTAGGGCTTTATGTATTTATTTTCAGAACTATCACGTTCCATCCCTCGGCACAGGTACCGACATACTGGAGGTATACAATAAAAACTTGGTTCAGTGAATGACAGAGTAATAGGTGAGGAGACTAAAAATCCAGACATAAAATTTCTGAAGGGTGGGGATGCAGGGCAAAGGGAGGAAGTGGAACTTCCTTTGGTAGGGACAACGGGTCATGCTAAGAGGCAGCAGAGAAGGACGAGAGCAGGGTGGCTAAGAGTTGACCCAGGTTAGACCACAGAGCAGCACAGGAAATTCTAAAAGAGCCCAGATGGTCTACATCAGAGTTGTGGCAGCTGTGGAGAAGCTCTGGTCAGGGGAAGCAAACAGGGACGGACGTACAGGACCGGTCTGGCATGGCAGGAGGCGAGAAAGGCGATTCTTGTGAAAAGAAGCCATTTCCTAGGGCTGAGTGAGTTTGGCATTCTGAAGTTTTAACTCTGAGCCCAAGATCCCTGTCAGCCACCTCCAGGAGAGAAGGGTTTCATGATTCATGTTCTGCGCGGAAGTCGCTGTTACCTAGAACCACGTATCCTCCTTCTGTTGAAAAGTACGTTCCCA
Organism: Leopardus geoffroyi; assembly: GCF_018350155.1. NCBI lineage: Eukaryota > Metazoa > Chordata > Mammalia > Carnivora > Felidae > Leopardus > Leopardus geoffroyi. Next base: position 101,140,461 of record NC_059332.1, read on the forward strand.
TTTCCATCGGACCTTCAAAACAAGGAGTCACGCTAAATGTCTGAGATGCAGAGGTGATCGAGGCCCCGTTGAGCTGAAGATTGCTGAGGCAGCCGCTGAAACTGTAGACTGAGTTTATCTGAGAGAAGAAGACATTCCTTAAAATCTAGTTTCTCAACACTCACAGGTGCACCAAAGGGAAACAAAAGGAAGGGACTCGAGTCCCGAGAGAAATGAAGCAGTTCCTCGTCGTGTTATCTTAGCTATCTGAAGGATCAGTTGTTTTCCAGGGAGTAGCTTCTCAACTGGTTCTTTGAAGCCGGGATTTTGTATTTGAGACTGTCAGCCTGCAGTAATTAGCTATGAAAATTTTTACATACGCTATGACAAAATAAATTGCGGCTTTGGCTTTCAAGTTAAATATTAGAAGGATCCTAGTTTGTTTTCCTTCAAGGATGACAGCTGGCCCAAGATCACCTGATGCTGATGAGGGCAAGCAAAATTCTTTTTTTTTTTTAAGTTTATTTATTTTGAGAGAGAGAGAGAGAGAGAGAGAGAGAGAATGAGTTGGGGGGGGGGGTGGGGCAGGGGGAGAGCGAGAATCCCAAGCAGGCTCCAAACTGTCAGCGTGGAGCCCAAAGTGGGGCTTGAACCCACAAATCATGAGTTCATAACCTGGGCCAAAGTCAGATGCTTAACCACCTGTGCCACCCAGGTGCCCCACAGCTAACAAAGTTCTTAAACTGTTAAGTCTACCATGGTTAAATAAGCTGCAGAAAGCTTGCATTTCTGGCTTCATTACCTGATCTTGTGGTTGAGCATTTATCACACCTCAGGACCTGAAACTTGGGCCACTTTGGGCAGCTGATTTTATATTGCTTTGGAAACCTTACTTTTAAAGGGATTGTCATGAAATTGGGGCTAGTTGCCTAAAATCTAATTATAACACAAGCTCCCCCCTTGTTTTGCTTTATCCACATATATTAAGGAATCTTAGAAATGCATTAATCTTTTGTGCAAAAGTCAAATCTGTATTTGTTAAGAAAAAAATTAGCCTTTTGATACATCCCCTTTATTGCTAAATATTTTTGTACAGGTGCAATTTTAACTTTTAAAATATAAAAATAACATGTTTTTTACTATACCCCTGCTTTTCTGCAGGAGTAACCACACTTCCTTCCACATTTACAAATTGCGTGTGCATGTGTGTCTGTGTGTATGTGTGTGTGTAGGAAACAAAAATGAAATCGTAGTTTACATAATGGCCCAATGGCCCAAAAGTTTTTTGTCACTCAATAATATATAATGGAATGACCTTCCTTCCTCCCTCCCATTCTCTCTCTCTCCCTTTCTTTCTCCTTTTCCCTTTCTTTCTTTCTTTCTTTCTTTCTTTCTTTCTTTCTTTCTTCCTAAAAGCATGGGTACTTGCTGAACAACCAACCGTCTCCGTGAGGCATAACTTTTCATGACAGCTTATATACCTCTGAAACTTTTTCATCTCCCCTCTACCATAGAATCAAAAGATCACTCCTGACTTTGTAATGCCAGAGGCAAGACAGACACCCCCTGGGACAGTCCTCACTTTGATAGCCTATATCCAGTGAAACTCCAGTTTCACTCTTGCCAGTTGGCTGATTGTAAAACGAGGGCCTAGATTAAATAATCTTCCAGCTCTATAGGTCAGTGGCTCTACCTGGTCATGCCTAGCTTACCTGGACATTTTTCACAGCCCTTCCAGGAGCCACACCTCCTAAATAAATAGGACCCTTTATTTTCCAGGCAGCTCCAGTAGGAGGAAGACTCTCTTCTAGGACTCGGAGGCCATCAATTATCAGTCGGCCACTGCTCTTTTCCCGAATAAATATCACCTGATGGAGAGAAAGAAAAGACCACATCTCAAGTATATCCCAAGATTGGGGGGGAAGGCTGGGTTGCCTCTTCTACCTTTGGTGTTACAGCACTGTGGGAAATCTGCAGAGGTTCTTTAAAATAGTGAGGAGGGCACCTGTTGGGATGAGCCCTGGGTGTTGTATGGAACCCAATTTGACGATAAAGTTCATATTAAAAAAAATGATACCATTGAGAAAAAAAATAAAATACTGGTCCTTTCTCTGAAGGTTGAGGGTTTAGTTTTTTCCTTTAAAGCTTGATTTAAAGCGACAGGCTGAATTTCTGAATACAGCTTATACATATTTAGTAGAGTTCTCGACGAAGCTCTTCCCCGCTGACCAGCCCACTTGCTTTCTCCCTCTCCTAAACTTATTGCAATTAATTGTCATGCATCTTACATTTCTTACTCTTTCCATTACATAACATTGATTTGCTCCAATATTTAGATAGTCTCCCAGTGGTTATTCTATCTTCCTAACTAAGCGATTTACTCTTCGCTTTGTATCTTCCACAGCTTAGCCTATAAAAGACACTCAGCAATTGCTGTTAAAATTGAGAAACTTACAGGCAGTGGGAAAGAAACAAGTGAAAATTCATTAGAAATTAAACTTCAGTTTATGTTTGCCATTGGTCCTTTGGTGAAAATAATTACACTAAAAAATTACACTCATTTTAATAATATGCTTCAAGATTTTTATAAGGAATTTTAAAAAGTTTTCAAAATTGAACTCTGAGCACATGGCAATAGAATTTTAAAATGGGTATTTCTAGAGAGACCACTAGGGCTTTAATGTCAGTCCATTTGACAATGGTGAATATTTGCTCATAATATTCTCAGCCTTCAACTCACATCATGCCACACTCCATCATTGTATTTCTCTTGGCTTCTAATCTTCAGTTTCTTGTGGCCAACATTAAACATGAAAACCAAGCGGCCATGGGCTAAGAATAGAGTCATGAAGTCATTCTCTTCTTGATCTGAGACATAGAAAATCATCCCATGGGAGGAACGAGTTTTCAGACGAATGGAAAACTGAGATCTGGTAAAGGAAAAGAAAAAGCTTACTATCTGTAAAATGAGACTGACGGTGATCTCTAGTTTCCCCACAGAAACAGAGTGTAAGGAAGAATGAGTAGCCATTCTATCAAATCCTAAGCATCATTACTTCTAATTATACCTTAGTACTAATTAATGGATATTGGGAAAGCGTGATTAACTCAAAAAATGTAAATCTTTCCCTGTTTCTTTATACGGCAGGGCTACATTCTACATTTAAGGAAGCATTGTTTCACTTATGGATCAGAATGTGTCTTACTTTGAAAATGTGGTTGCATCGAGTTCATTCACATGGACAAAAAATGCTAGTCAGGAATTAATGTGCATATAAAAATTTGCACAGAAACAATATCATTTGTGTAATATCTAAAATACAGATTCATTTTCTATTTCCCAGTAAAAATGAATCAATAGATATCACCTGTTAAAAACAGTCACCAGAATGTGTAGGAATTAAACAAAACTTTCTAGACATTTGTCTCCAGGCCAGATAGATAAGATACATTTATTAGGCTAATTTCTAGTTTGATTTAACTCTAAATTCTTCCCAATGAACATAAAATACTGATACTGCCTATTAGGGAGACAGCAAGTTAGAAGGCAGCAGAGGTTTCTTTTTGAATGCATTGCTTCTATGAAGGTTTGAAAGGGATATAAGACCTATATAAGGATATTTGGGTACTAACACTAAAGAAGTCTTTATTTATTTTATTTATTTATTTATTTTTTAACATTTTATTTATTTTTGAGACAGAGAGAGACAGAGCATGAACAGGGGAGGGGCAGAGAGAGAGAGGGAGACACAGAATCGGAAACAGGCTCCAGGCTCTGAGCCATCAGCCCAGAGCCCGACGCGGGGCTCGAACTCACGGACCGCGAGATCGTGACCTGAGCTGAAGTCGGACGCTTAACTGACTGAGCCACCCAGGCGCCCCTAAAGAAGTCTTTAAAAGTACTCAGTAACCTGGAGATTTGCAGAATACTGGGAAGAGATGCTGGGCTTTTCAGATAGCATGAGGGTTAGTGGAGATACAGTGGTTTTGTGTCTTCAGTGTCTTTCCTTATTAACCTTCCAGTAGTTCAGAGACACCCCCACTTTCAATCTGAAAGCGATTTCTATGGGGGAAGGAAGGTAATATCAAGGTTAGAAGATGAGTCATTTGAAATTTGCCCCATGTTTCTTTCTCTGATTATCTTTCTTTTTTATTTATTTATTTATTTATTTATTTATTTTCAACGTTTATTTATTTTTGGGACAGAGAGAGACAGAGCACGAATGGGGGAGGCGCAGAGAGAGAGGGAGACACAGAATCGGAAACAGGCTCCAGGCTCCGAGCCATCAGCCCAGAGCCCGACGCGGGACTCGAACTCACGGACCGCGAGATCGTGACCTGGCCGAAGTCGGACGCTTAACCGACTGCGCCACCCAGGCGCCCCTTATCTTTCTTTTTTGATACAATGCAGCCAACTCCTAGGAGAATGCTGCCGTTTGCATCTTACTTTTGGGAAGAAAGTCACATAGAATGTAATTTATTGGGCAGCATGAATCATGTACTATGTGGCATTATTTTGATGATAAAACAATAGGATTAAGGTGGCACAGAAAGGAAAGATCGTAAGAAAAAGATGGCTATGGCAAACAAGGATGAAGTCCAGCCATAGCATTAAGTTTCTGGAAGGGACAGTGTGTTACTTTACTTTTCACCAAAATCTCCTTTTAAGTGTTCAAACTCTTGGCGGCTGTTGGCGGTCCCTCCATACTGATAGGCGTGCTCTATTGCTCTAGGACTGTTGGAAAGGTGGCAGTAGGAATCTCTTGGAGCATTCCGCTCTGGGAACTTCAGGCTGGCAGGATCCCCTGAAGGCGCATCTTTACTTTTTTCTCCCTATAAGAATAGGAAATAAATCATATTAAGGACTAAAAGTGACATACTAGCAGCAAAAGTTCATTTGTGATTTCTTTATTGTTAATCATCATCATCATCATCATCATAACAAAATAGGAAGGAAAATGTGTACTATTTGTGGATCTTCCATTCATCAAATAGTAGGCCCCTCTCTTTCCTTAAGCAAATGATAGCAGTAGCTGTGGCATTAAAAACAACCAACACCACAACGCAGCATATTAACAAATCCAAAATTCTAGTCTGTGATGGTAAAGTAGAGCTAACCTGAAGCTACAGAGGTAACTGGCTGTAGCATTTAAATTAAATGCACATCTTAACGAATGGTGGAAAAGGGAAATATTGACAATAAAAGAATGCTGAGAGAATCGATCAATAAAGGCCTCAAATCATAGACAACGATATTTCTTTAACACACAGATTATTATTTATGCACGCTGTGCAAAAAGTTAACATACTCAGTAACACCAACATATCTAAGAGCATTTTTGGTGATGAGATACGTAGTAAATGTTTATGCGACAAGGTATAGAGCAATACTTAAAAATTACTTTGTGCTCTTAAATTGCGCTGTTGATTTTAAAATTTAGAGCTTTGAGACTACAGGCTAATATGGAATGGTTGTCTAGTCTTAGTTTCTGAAGCAAAATTAAAGTAAATGAAAATAAATCTGATCAGACATTTATTCATTTACTCCAGCAATGTTTATTGAAGACCTAATAGGTAGAAATGACCTGGAAGGAAATGAGTGATTCTGCATGCCCTCCGCGGGCAGTGTGTGGTGTGGAAGAGAAAGGTGAGTGGGAAATGGCTCCTTTTTTTTTTTTTAAGGAACTGAAAATTGATTTGAAAAAGCAGACACTTAGATAGCAAAGTGGAAGACAGGCTGTTGCCAGATGGAAAGGACTTTAGATGACTGGCTGGAGGATGGGGTTTTGTTTTTCGGGAGCGTGGGGGTGAGTGGTCGGTGGGGGTTTGGGGACCCTCCACTCTGGTTCCTCCTTCTTTCCATTCCTATGGAGAGGATCTCGCTATCTCAGTCTGTGCATCCACTTAGCTATGGGAAGAGAACAACTGTGAATCAACTACAGGGGTCAGCAAAGCAATGGACTATCGGACTATGACGGTCTCAAGTTACCAGCCCTGCCTTTTTCTGCTTCAGTGTGGGAACACATAGACTAGGCTCTGTCTCTTGTCAGCTGCAAAAATTAATAAACTCTGGTTATTAATCTGGCAACCAAATACTCTAAATCCTCTGTAGATATATGCTCTGAATAATAATAATAATAAGCAATAAAGAAGACAAGTATAACTTAATTACTTCATTACCATATAATACAGAGTCTCAGTTTACTATCTTAAAATAGCTGTATGTGTGGGGAACCTGAACCCGCTAGACTTTGACTACACTACTGTAATTTTTTTCTCTGAGGGTCTATTTCAATTCACTAAGTTTCTTTTGTTTCAGATAACAGCCAAAGTATTCGAGCTACTTAAGAAAAAGGACGGTAATGTGTTATAGGGATATAGAAGTATCTTAACACAATCCCAGAGAAGATAGTACAGTATAGCAGGGTCCTACCACAGGCAAGAACCAGGAATTGGAAAACCAGGCAGAATCAAGGCACTTCTTTTCCAAATGTTTCTGGTATCTCAGCTTTGTTTTTCTCAGACTGCTTTCATTTTTCTTTCTCTGCAGGACAGTTTTCTGCCTTTCCTCTTTCTATAAAGCAGCTTTCTTTCTTGTGCATGATTAATATAGAGTTATTCCATGTTTTCTATTCAATGACCAGCCTAGACAGGTGTCTCCGGGTTCTAAGTTTCTAAGGAAAGGAATCTGACAGCCCAGCTTAGTTCACATAATCTACCCTGGTCCAAACACCTACATCCAGGTAGATGAGGTCACATACTTAATATACTGGGTTGCCCTGTGTGTAGGGATCAATTCTCTGGAATGTTGGCCAATACTCCAGAATTGATGTCTGATATATAAAATCTTCATTATCACACTAAACACCACCTGAGAAACTATGTTCCCAATTAAATTTAAAAACATAAAGATTATGAAAAATTTTCAGGATAGAACATAGGCAGTAAGACAGGTATTCTTATGTACCCATGGGGGAGTATAAATCGCTGTTCCTGTTTTGGAAACTAGTTTGACTTGACCCAATAAGTCTACCTCTAAGAATATTTCATAGAAGTTTATTCAGCAATAAAATCAAAGATTAATGTACCATGATATTCACCCATAAATGAAGACAACTAGAAAGTACTGAAGTCTATTAATGGTTAAATAAATTATAACATATTCATAAAATGGACTATTAGGAAGTTACTGTGAAAATAAGTTGTTAGAAGCCCAAATTGCTATGAGTTGGCCTTGATAAAAAATTAAACCGAAGGCCACAAGCTTTTCTTGGTAGGTATTTAAGAAGCTATTGATACAAGGGTAAATATGAGAGAAGATTAGCAAACATTTGGCATTCTAATATAAGTGGAATCTAAAGTGCTTCTGTATCTGTTATTCTGAAGCTGAATTTCTAAGACTTTTTACAAGAAAGGCTAAGAGGTTTCCTATACTATTGAAGTTTGTGTCAATAGTTCCAAGGTCTGTTTATTATACCCTTGAGACTATGAGTATTTGTTAGGAAACTACATTTGATGGACAGCTTCAAATAGAAAACTGTATTCATTTAAAGGGGTTGGGTGTATGCCATAGAAGGTTGGTTTTCCTCATCAGCCTGTATTAACCTATTGCATAGGATCCACTGACCCGTGCTCAAGTCCCAGCTGAACAATTTCAGGATAAACATTTTAGCATCACTGTGACAAGGTGACAGAAGTATTTCATCGGAGCCTCATAGTCTCCTCTGAAGACTCCTTTATATTATCTTCTAGTAAAAGCCTTCATAAAAGTCAATGAAATTATTTCTCTTCCTGAATCACTTAAAAAAGTCTTCTGTGCGAAATTCAGGAAAGGATCCTGAAAAAATACTAACTTTGGATTATACATAAATGAAATTATTCTATTTACATTGATAAATCATGTGTGAACCAAGGAGAAGTTGCATGGGGGTTCTGAAAAGTGGTCCATGCCAGCTGAAATCTACAGGGAAGTGCTCAAGGTATAACGGCCAGTGCAAAACCATCAGAAGCGAGAAGCTGGAGGGTGGGGCGATGCTTTCCTCTTGCTGATGGCTCGGAAGCCAGTCTTGGAGAGAAATCAGTTCTTCCTCTAAAAGATGCTCAGCCTCACTAGCATTCAAGGAAATGCAGATTAAAACCACAATGAGATGCCATATCTGTCCGTTAGATTGGCAAAATTATAAAAATTTGATCACATCCAGTGTTAGTTATTGTGAAAGACAATAGGTTCTTTCGAGTGCTGTTTGTGGGAGTAAAATAATCTCATTATTGAGAACGCACATTCCCTTAAGCCAACCAATCCCACTTTTAGGAACTGGTCCTCCAGACACATTCTCAAGGCTCTGTAGAGATATAACAGCTAATATTCACTGAATGTTTGCTCTATGCCAGGCATTGTGCCAGGGCTTTTCATGGACCAACTCATTTAATCTTTGTAACAACCCTATGATGTAGATCGCTAAATATTTCTTGAACACCTATTATGTGAATTGTTCTAGGCTCTTAAGACACATCAGTGAACAACAACAAAAAAGGAAGCTTGCAGTCTAGCAGAGGAAGCAGAGAGTAAATAGTAAACATAATACAGTCACTAAATAAATTAAAATGACAAAAGTGCTATGGAAAAAAGGACAACTAGGAGAGGCAAAGGAGGTAGGTAGTACCAGTGGAAGGCAAAAGGCAGCTGGTATGAAATAGGGGGTTAAGGCAGGCCTCCCTGAACAAATGAAAAGTGGGCAATCCTGGAGGGAGTTGTTCGTGCAGCTATTTCGGGGAAGAGTGTCCAGGCGGAAAGACTTTCCTGCAGCAGTGCGCATGGCTCGTTCTAGTGCGGGCAGGAGAGTGAGTGAGGGAAAGGGGCCTGGATGGTATAGAGCCTCTTCAGACATCATAGGGCCTGGAGCTTTTGCTCTGAGTGCAGTTGGGGGTGGGGGGGACTTTGAGCAGGAGAGTGACACTATATGACATATTTATAAGCATGCGGCTGTTGTGCCGAGGATAGAGCATCAGAGAAGTGGATGGAAGCAGAGAGGGCTGTTGGGAGCCTATGGCTCAAATGGGAGACGATGGTGGCTTGGACCGGGTTGGGGTGGGGGAGGAGTGGCACCCGAGTGCATTGTTAAAACTGGGCCAGGAAGATGGGTGGGGAGGATTAGCTTGAAAGAATGGGAAGGACTTAGGAGTTTCATCTGCAATGAAGGCACCTAATGTACGTGCTGGAAGTAAATGAACGAGAAAGAACAGTAGTCAGGGGATGCAGTTTAAGAACTCAAAAGATTTCGATGATGCAGCAGGATCAGGCGATGGCACAGATCAACCGTGCCTGTGGGTGGTTGAAGTGAAGGTCAAGGAAGGAGGAAAACAGGATAAGATCAGAAACTTTAATGAGATCCAAGACTGTGGCAGAAGCCCAAGATTGCTACACCAAAGCAAATGGTAAGGAGAATTACAGTATTAAGTAACGAGCAATTTTAACCCCAGCAATGAGAAGCAGTTGGAAGTACACAGTAAAAGCCGATTCAAAATGTTTCTTTGGGAGCAAAGATTGAGACACCAAAGCTGGTAAACAATAATACGGGGTGCTAGAAGAATCCTACCTTTCATAGGCGCACAGTTGCAAACTGGAGGAAATTTTATAAAGCATCAGTGTCTAGCATTGTGTGCATGGAATACGAGGGCAGCTGAGGATTTGGCACGGCATTGTCTTTTACCTTTTTATTCTGACTTGGTTTGGGCTTTGAGGAATTTTTGCCTTTTTTGTAAAGGAGGAACAATGGCGAAGACTCAATAGGACACGCATACAGAGAAGTGTGGACCTTTTCAGAGTACCGCTGAAAATCTTCTACCTCCACATCTCTATCCAACCTACACAACAGATGGAAAAAAAACCTTAAAATACTGTTCCGAATTACGCGATGGAAATTATGGAAGTGAAAGTCCTTTGGCAATTAAAATGTGTGCGTGTGTGTGTGTGTGTGTGTGTGTGTGTGTGTGTGATGGGTCCTTCTTTATCAACCACAGTCTTCCTCAGAAACCTTTACCCAATCGTGTAACAAGGAATGGATGATTGTGCCTGCCACTAGCACATTCTGACAGATGAACATCTTTTCTCTCATCACACTGGGTGATTGGTACTGCCTCTGTGTTACTAGATCTGTATTAAGTTTCTCCCTTGCCTGTTCTTGTAGTCAGGGAGCCCTTATTGTCTTTGTTAAGGACCCAGATTAATGTCTTTGTTTAAAGTTAAGGAGACTTTCTGAAACTTCTAACAAGGATTTGGGTATGTTGCTCTGTACTACACCGTTAATAATAAGTATGGACATAATTGCAGCATATATATATATGTATATGTATATGTATATGTATATGTATATGTATATATATATATTATGTATATGTGTGTGTGTGTGTATATATATATATATATATATATATATATATATATATTATGCTCATCCCAGCAGGTGCCCTCCTCTATGCCCATCACCTACTTTCCTCTCTCCCCCACCCCCCAACAACCCTCAGTTTGTTCTCAGTATTTAAGAGTCTCTTATGGTTTGCCTCCTTCCCTCTCTGTAACCTTTTTTTTGCTCCCTTCCCCTCCCCCACGGTCTTCTGTTAAGTTTCTCAGGATCCACATATGAGTGAAAACATATGGCATCTGTCTTTCTCTGCCTGACTTATTTCACTCAGCACAATACTCTCCAGTTCCATCCAGGATGCCTCAACGGCCAGATTTCATTCTTTCTCATTAATTGCATCTAATATTTACAGCTTGCTGTATGCCAGGTGCTTTCTGCACACTATCTCATTTAATTGTCATAACAAGGAGGCAGGCGTTATTATTATCTGCATTTAGGTGGAGAAGAAACAAAGGCTGACTCCGCCAAGGTCATACAGAAATTTAAAGGCAAGAAACCTACACACAAACAAGCATGTCAGTTGCCCGAGCACATGAGAGCTTGTAATGACTACCCTCTACTGCTTCTCCTAAATTTCATAACTCTCAGTCTTTTTTTTTTTTTTTAACATTTATTTATTTTTTGAGAGGCAGAGAGAGACAGAGCATGAGCAGGGGAGGAACTGAGAGAGCGGGAGACACAGAATCGGAAGCAGGCTCCAGGCTCTGAGCTGCCAGCACAGAGCCCAACATGGGGCTTGAACCCATGAACCGTGAGATCATGACCTGAGCCGAAGTCGGTCGCTTAACTGACTGAGCCACCCAGGCGCCCTCATAGCTCTCAGTTTTAACAGTGTAAATACTTTCATTATTGACCTGACCTCTTTTTAATCAATCATGCAGAATTAATGAATAATAAAAATGTTATACCTGGTAAAGTAGGCATTACTTATACAGCCAGTGAAATTAGCAAACTGGGGACTGATGGGTGAGCCACCGAAGTAAAACTTCTTTTCACTTGCTTGCGTCTGTTCCACCTTCTCTTTGGGAGCGTTCTTGCTCCCAAGTCTGCTTTGATCTACTATTAGTTCATATCTGCAAAGGAAAAAGCTTCTTTAGACACTACCTGGCTACCATTTTACCTTGAGTTCCATTCCAGGTTACAGGTTTTCTTGTGAAATTGAAATAGAACATTCTGGCCAGTGAAAAGATAGCAATTTGCCAGACTCGTCATGAGGCCCAGGATAAAATAGATGAATATTTTGATATGCAGAAAAGTCTCTCTAGACCTCTAAAAACAAGAAGTTCAGATGACTAGTCATGAGCATTTTGTGTGTGTGGGGGGGTGGGAGGTGGAAAAGAGAAACATAACTCATGGTGATTATTTAATCACATCTGGGGAGACCGTTTTCATTGAAAAGCACATTGAATGGTTTTGATTGTGATTGGAAATGGACTCTAGAAAGGCTTATTAATGATTTTTTTTTTTTTTGTAATGGGCGGGCTCCACGGAAATAGATACAGAATCGCAGCTGCTACGACAAGAAATTTATTTCTTATTCTAGAAAGCTTTCTTCTTATAAAAAAGAAATTCAGTATTACACATTTAAAAACTAAAGTTAGAGCTTTCAAAATATGGCCATAAATGTAAAGTTCTTTCTTTCTCTTTCCCTTTCTTGCTTTCTTGCTTCTATTATTTTTTAATGTTTATTTATTTATTATTGAGATAGAGAGAGGCATGGACAGAGAGAGGCAGAGATAGTCGCAAGCAGGCTCTGCACTGTCAGCGTGGAGCCCAAAGTGGAGCCTGAACTCATGAACCATGAGATTGTGACCTGAGCTGAAATCAAGAGTCTGACGCTTCCCCGACTGAGCCACCCAGGCTCCCCTCAATTGTTTAATTAAAATCCAAATGAAATCAATGTTTTCTGATCTCCTTCTATGTGCAAAACACTGAAATCCATTCAGGAAGTACTATGTGTAGGTACTTCCCCCAAGAACGTCTGTAGCCTGTGGTTTCAGTGGAAAAAAAACCCTTATATTCTTGTGAAGTAATTATATAGTGGTTTATTTGGCATCTCTTGAAAATTAACAGCAACTTCCTTTTAAAAGAACATTATGTTGTTCCTTCTACCATTTTTCTTCTAGAAAAGCAATAAAATAGGCTATTATTCATAGTGGTCATTCAAGAGAATCATGCAAATAAAATAAATAAAACCGTCTGGTGGGAAGAGTACAAAGTGAGGGGCTGTACCTCGTGGGTGAGACAGAGGTAATGACGAAGTGGGACAGCCCGTCATGGTACTGCTTATCTGCCGACTGCACCTTGATCCCCTTTACATCCATGACCACAGTGCCGTTGTCCAACGAAATGGAGAACACATCTGACTGAAATTCAAGCACAGGTTTTTAAGTAGGGAGGCCAGAGATCCAGATGATGGACACGTTTTCAACTTCTACTTCGTGGTATTGCTTAAAGGAACACACGACGAGTGGGAAGTTTGTCAAATAATTTCTATGAAAACAACAGAACACTCTGTTGCTTATATCGGTGTCGTCTATAAAATCAGGCACATTTCAATGGAGAAAGGAGCCTCCTGTATCCTGAATGGAAGATTTCTGGTGTTTTGTCATGCTGAGAGTTGTCCCAGTGTTCGTTAACTCCCTAACTCAGACATTGCTATTCTGTCTTCAGTCTCCCTCTGGGAAAAGCAATACTTGAGTCTCCCTGGGGATGTAGCTAGACGACCAGGCAAGGGGTAATTTGCCAGTTTGGCTTTTTAAATGTTTTACTTTTCCTCTATAGAGGCAGAAGAGAAATAAAAAAGAGCAGAAGTTACCATTTCTTTTTCTGAATGGGCTTATTGATTGTTTAAAATATTGGCAAATTGATACTCTTGCTTCTCTTCCCTTATATGGGCATTGAAGGGACGGCCTCTACAGTTGAAGGGACGGCCTTCAACATAACTACTTTTTGCGGACAGAAAGTGTTATTTAACTAGCCATGGTAATGTGAAGCAGGTTGTGTGGGGGAGGTCCTACAAAGTGCTTTGGGATTTAAATTCAATTCAATATAAAAAAATAAGTATGAAAAGTAAAAGCTGCTTTTATAAATTATATTGTGACCTGCTCCATCAGTGTATATGTTGGTGATGATCTTTTCAGAGATAAATCACTTGGGTCGTGAGGCCACTAAACCTCTGCTTATCTTATTTTTGAAATAACTTGAGAATGTGAGCTCAAGTGTTCTATAGCCAGTCTAAGAATTTAATTTTATAAATTAAATCACATGCATAATTGTATATATACACAAAGGGTTTTTTTTTTTTTAACATTTTTTTGTGCTATGGACTCTTTTGACAGCTTGGTGATACACACAGGCCCCTTCAAAAATAACATTTTAAAATGCACCAAACAAAACATCTAGGAATACAAAGGAAACCAATTACATTGAGATACAGTTTCAAAATATTAAAACAATAAATCCGTGATATAGTAATACATGCACTTCTTTATTAAAGCATTAAATTATAAAATCTATCAGCAGATCTAATAACTACCGTAATTTAAAAGTAGCAATGGCCAAAAATGACATTTTGAGATATCTGTGAGAACTATAATGTGAAATGAAAAATACCTGTTATTTCTATTCATGATAAAGTAACACGTTCTGCAAATACTACTGTGGTTTGTTGCCAACATTTGTAATTGAAGAAAATGCTAAATTTTAGTTTGAGAAAATAAAATTTTTAAAAAATCTTAAGTTTTTCTGACCTAGGTCGATAGACGCACTGAACTTTCTCCATAAGCTCCTGAGGGGTGGCTCTATAAATCTTAGGTTCAGAACTTCTGATATGCACTGTATATAATTATAAAGTGTCTGAAATGCAGCACTCTATGCGTGTTCATGTCAGTCAAAATTAATTTGAATTGCAATTCACTTTTAACATGCATAAATAGTACCGTTAACAGACAAAACAAGCATCAGAAGGAAGTTCCTGTAGGGAAAAACAAATACTTACCCCTGAAGCATAATAAAATAGTAACCCATTTGGCTGTAACGTTCGGAAATTGAAACCTCCTTCAAAGCCATCGAAGAAAGATATTTTCTGAATGGAAGCAATGAAACTCTGTCCACTGAAATATGCCCTGCGAGATATCTGTGTGGCCAAAAAAAAGTGAATATAGGGTTTGAGATAATTATCAAGTGCTTAAAATGTCAATTTCCCACACACCAAAGTCCATGCCCATTAGTGTATATGTTGGTGATGACCTTTTCAGAGATAAATCACTTGGGTCTTGGGGTCACTAAACCTCTGCTTATTTTATTTTTGAAATAACTTTAGAAGGTGAGCTCAAGTGTTCTGTAGTCAATCAAAGAACATAGAAGTATTAATATTTTATGTTTTAACTTCTGGGTTATACTGGAATTTAGGCATGTCAACCATCCTTCTGTGTGATGGGGTTTCAGCTTCTGCACATCCTCCACCCTGAGTGAGAAAAGATGCCTACACAGCCTCTCTGGGCTTTGGAAGCCCATTGAAAACTGAAGCAAATGGACAAGTCATAGAGGAATTCCCACAAGCCTTTCTAGCTTAATGATTCTTCTTTTTGCTGGTGGCAGAAAGGAGCCCAAGATGTACCTACAATCACAGAGAAGCTGAAAAGAGCTTTTCCAGCTTTTGAGAATAAGTTTTGTGTCTGTTCATTTTTTATTATTAAAAAAGATGTGTGTGTGTGTGTGTGTGTGTGTGTGTGTGTGTGTCTATTTAATAAAAAGCTTTTGCTTGGTACTTACGAGAGAGTCTTCTGGGCATCCATAACCAACTCCCAGGGTTTCCGTCTGCTCTAATAAATTGAAATCTTTCTTTTGGAACTGGAAACCCTTCATGCATCCTCTGAAGTTGATATCTAGGGGAAGGTGTGCTTTGAGGGTCCTGAAAAAGAAAATTAGTCTTCACTGATATGATGATGATGATGATGATGATGATGATGATGGTGATGTTACCTTGCACATGTGGGATATGAAATTTGATTTTATTTATACTCACTTTAATAGCTTTCTAATTGTTCATATTCTCATGGTTTCTTCCATAAGCACATAGTAATATCTAATCTTTGTTTATAGAATGGCTTTATTCTTCATCAAGCCAATTTGTTTACCTTTTTATAATTTTCAAGATTCTTTAACTTACCTTAGCTCATTCCATATTTATAAAAATTCATTGAGATAGAAGGAAATGCTATTATTTCCCTTTTGTAGATGATTAATAGGTTGAACCATAAAAAATGGACATATTTTAGGTAAAAAATGGTCAACTCTTGGCAACTTCACATGGCTTAACCTATTAAATGAAACTAAGAAACATCAAGTTTTATTTTTGTTTTTGTTTTTGTTTTTTAATGTCACAAGAAGTAAGTTAGGATTTGAACCCAGGTATTCAGTCTTCCATTAATCCACTTGGGTCATGAACTCATCTTCTTGGCTATTTTGCAATGCAATCAGCTAAGGCTAGAGAAATGTCTTAGTGAATGTTAGGCTTTGGATTAATAGGCTAGTAAGAAATCCTTCATCGTTGAGATCAGGGATAGCATTTTGATCAACACTGTAATCCTAATACCTAACATATTATTAAATATTGAATGACTATGAAGCTAGTTTTAACCAAATTACAATGGCTTCAATGTATTTTAGATGAACACTGGCCAAACTAAGGAGTAATAGCCCTAACACATTTTGCTCCATCAAGATCACAAATAGAGGACCATACTAACTAACAGATTAGTGGATATATAATGGCAACCACAATGGTTAAAAGTCCCATGTGGCATGGCTGAAGGGGCTAAGAGGGTATCTAATTTGTAAAGGAAGCTTGAGGTTGGGGCCTTATCCCACACCAATTAGAATTTCTGGAGAGTGGTCACAAGCTAGAGTGTTCATAAAAGTTCTCCAGGTTATTCTAATGAGAACCAGCATTGAGAATGATTGGACTGGAATATTCTAAAGTTGCCTCTCAGTCTCAAGGGCGTCTGATGCTATGACTTGGTTGTAATAAGAGATAGTTAAATTTTTAAATACATGAGAATAAAATTGTAATGATACATGATTCATAAGCTTAAAAATTTCCATATCCTCAGATGCTATTTGGGAGTTCAAAGAGGTTTAAGACTAAAACAAAAGTAAAGGGACAGATGCTCTGCCTTTCTTCCTGCAGATGAGACATATTGCTTTAGACTATGTTGTAAGAGTAATACAATAATTAAAGAAACCTGTAGATCACATCTAGAAGATGTTAATTTAAGAAGGTCATGAGGGTGCATGAATGTGTGTGCATGTGCCTGTGCATGTGTATAGAAGTAGCAAGTGGGAGTGCTTTAAAAGTTTTACTAGACCTCTTCTGGATGTTGAATACTCAGCCCAGTACATTGTTAGAAACAATAACTACTTAACAAAAAACCCCCACCTTACCTGGATTGTAAAATTTCTGGGGGAGCCCCTCCAATGTATATGTCTGTAAAAGGTATTTTCATCTTTTCATTGTCCATGCTCTTGACATGTCGTCTGTCAACCACCAAAATCATTTTCTTATCATTGTGGTAAATGATTGAGATCTAGGAGGAATAATATATAGTAGGTCCTGATCATTATTTAATAATGAACTTTTTGGGGGTGCCTGGGTGGCTCAGTAGGTCAAGTGTCTGACTCTTGGTTTCGGTCAGGTCGTGATCTCATGGTTCATGGGATTGTACTGGGGCTCCACACTGATGGCATGGGGCCTGCTTAGGATTCTCTCTCTCTCCTCTCTCCATCCCTCCCCCTGCTCATGTGTGTGCTCTCTCTAAGTAAACAAATAAATAAACATTAAAAAATAATCAACTTTTGGAAGACTACTATGTTTTAGTTATTCTGATTATAACAGCTGGGACTCCATGTTCTCATGCTTGTTTGTTCACAAAATGGGGAATAGATTTTTCTTTCTTACAGATATGGAAGTCTTACTTAAATAACCAGAAATTCACATTTTCTGGAGAAAGATTTCCATATGAAGAAGAAGCTAGATCAAAAAATACTTTTGTCATGAGACCAGGTGTTGTCTTTTGCCCCTTTGAGGGGATGCAGGAAAAAACTATTAACAGCTACCTTTTGGACCCTAAAGTGTATGTTACCGGCTACCTTTTTTTTTTTTTTTTTTTTTTGTGACATCGTGAAAAGATTTAATGAATCTGCAAAAATGCTAGCCAGAGAAATAGTTTAAATATTCCTCTATCGTAAACCATCCTCATGAAAGCCATGGACTTTGAACTGAAAAGAGAAAAACCACCTCCTACTCTCTGCATTTTGGTTCAACTTAAAAGATATGTCTTTGTACATTTTACTCAATTGTAGATTCAGAGTAGTTGCTAATGAAAATAGATGAAGTATATTATCAGTATACTGTATAACTGTTTCAAGATTAAGGAGTAAGTATTCCTTGTGGGCTCTCTTTATAAGGAAATCCGTGTTAGTGTTTTCTAAGTTCTGGATAAATGGTTTACAAGGAACTTCTCTATTTGCTTACTATCTACTCTTTTTACATTTAGTAGTGCTCAAAGGATAAATTTAAAAGCGGCCTTTGCATCCACACTCTGGCATTTTCGACAAAGGTATAAAAGAATTCTATGGGGGTGCCATTGTGATCAAGACACTGAACGTTAAGAAGAGCCTTTTGGTCAATGAAGCAATTAAAATGAATCTTTCAGTGACTCTTATTAGAAACATCGATATGACAAAAACATTCACTCTTTTAAAGCAAATGTCATCCTGGAGTTGTGTGGTTGGGGCCCTTCGACGAAACAACTTTAGATGTGAAGGTGCTCGGTTCAGTTACTTTCCCACCTATGTCATTTGATCATCTGATTAGATCAATAGGTCTAAGTACAAACAAAACAAAACAAAATAAACAACACAGATTGCAAAGATTGTACCTCATGGTATTTGGCATCATTAATTTGAGCTTTCTTCAACGTGTCCTCAAGATGCACAGGGCCGTTGCTAAATCCAAAGTCATAGAACACATGTAGGTAACCGTTGCGCATTTCCAAGCTGAAGAACATACTCTGTGGAGAGAAAGAAGTTAATAAGACGTGGGCATCTGCTGTTATAAAAGTGTAGATTTAGCTGAATTTGAGAAGTAACACTAATATTTATCATTGAAACTGAAAACTAAGGAAGTCTAATGACATTCGTACCATGAAATTAAAATCACAACTCCATCCATATCAGCAGTAATGTCTCATGTTAATATGCTAAAGAGTTAATATTATACATAATTTGAAACAACCATATCCTGTTTCTTACTCGCTTTACAGATTAATGCAAATTTAAGTTTACCTTATTGACTTTTTAAAAATCTTGGAAACTTTCAGCAATTGTAACAGGCCAGCAAATGTAATTGCATTTCATTTTAAGAGAAAAATTGGTAATACTGAAAAATAATCCCAAGGTTTGCTGTAAAAAATCTTAAAACATTGTCAGCAAATACAGATATAAGAAAAAGAAGGACATTTCTGTATTATTTGGAAACATTGGATTTATGTAAACAAATATGAAATTATTACGCACTTGGGCCCTAAAAATAATTCTGTATCACTCATATAATTTACTGGTCAGGTTTTCTTGTTTTGGAAGCTTATATACAGAAGAATTGAATGGATTTGAAAAGTAAAGTATTATGGTAAAGTGTCTATTTGTCAGAAAGTGATTTCCTGAGTGGGGTTTGTATACTTCTGGGATGTGGAAAACAATCCATTGGGGGAAAGAAAGAAAATATTTCAAATTCCGTTTATGCTCATTTTAAACTCTAAAATAGAGGGAAAAAATTAACTTTTAGTATTTAATACATGGATCGATCTGGACCTTCATTTTGTCCTTTGGACAGATTTTCACGGACTTCACATGGTATGTGAGGCTTTGAGAGTAGAGATTTACACTTGAAGCCTGGCGGTGGCCCCTCACCCATTTCTTTGCTTTTAGCCTATTGCAGTTTATTGCAGGTTATGTGTGCCTTGGTACATGGATTTACATGTGAGAAGACTTAAATAATAGAATATTCACAATGGTTTTTTATGGGGATGCAGTGATGTGAAAATATTTTTGAGACACAGATGTTTGCAGATTACTTCTTGCAAATTACTAAGAATGCTGTCACGTTTAAAGAGGGTTACACGTTTTCTTTATAAAATGAATTATTCTAAATGTGTTGACCTTCATTTCTGATGACAAATGTCTTTCAGTGGTATGAAATTTACTAGTTACTTAAAAAATACTTTATCTGTAATTTCAAGGGAGGAATATTATAACAATGCATGAGAATGTGGCTTTTGGAAATGTTTGTTATTTATGAAGTTTTTATTTTAATTCCAGGGTAGTTAACAAACAGTATTATATTGTTTCAGGCATACAATATAGTGATTCAACAATTCTGTACATCACTCGGTGCTCATCACAAGCGCACTCCTTAGTCCTCATCACCCATCCTGCCACCCACCTCCTCTCTCAGTTTGTTCTTTATAGTTAAGAGTCTGTTTCCTGGTTTCTCTCTCTCTCTCTCTGTCTCTCTCTTTTTTCCTTTGCTCATTTGTTTTATTTCTTGAATTCCACATAAGAATGAGATCATATGGTATCTGTCTTTCTCTAACTTATTTTGCTTAGCATTATACTCTCTAGCTCCATCCATGTCGCTGCAAATGACAAGCCTTCATTCTTTAAGGTTGAATTTTATCCCATTGTATATATAAACCACATCTTTATCCATGCACCTCTCGATGGACACTTGGGCCACTTCCATAATCTGGCTATTGTAAATAATGCTACTATAAACATAGGGGTGCATATATCCCTGTGAATTCATGTTTTTGTATTTTTTGGGTAAATACCCAGTAGTGTGATTACTGGATCATAGGGTAGTTCTATTTTTAATTTTTTTGAGGAACCTCCATACTGTTTTCCACAGTGGCTGCACCAGCTTGCATTCCCCCCAATAGGATTCCTTTTTCTCCACATCTTTGCCAACACTTATTGTTTCTTGTGTTTTTAATTTTAGTCATTCTGATGGGTGGGAGGTGATATTTTGTAGGTTTTTTTTTTTTTTTTCTCACTGTAGTTTTGGTTTGCACTTCTCTGATGATGAGTGACATTGAGCATCTTTTCATGTGTTTTTTGGCCATCTGGATGTCATCTTTGGAGAAATGTCTATTCGTGTCTTCTGCCTGTTTTTTAATTAGATTACTTGTTTTTCAGGTGTTGAGTTGTATCAGTTCTTTACATATTTTGGATACTAACCCTTTATAAGATCTGTCGTTTGTAAATATCTTCTCCCATTCCATAGGTTGCCTTTTAGTTTTATTGATTTTTTCCTTTGTTGTGCAGAAGCTTTTTATGTTAATGTAGTCCCAATGTTTATTTTTGCTTTTATTTCCCTTGCCTCAGGAAACACATCTAGAAAAATGTTGCTATGGAGGATGTCAGAGACATTACCACTTTTGCTATCTTCTCGAATTTTTATGGTTTCAGGTCTCACATTTAGGTCATTAATCCAATTTGAGTTTATTTTTGTGTATGGTGAAAGAAAGTGGTCCAGTTTCATTCTTTTGCATGTAGCTGTCCAGTTTTCCCAACATCATTTGTTGGAGAGACTGTCTTATTCCCATTGTATATTCATTTCTCCTTTGTTGAGATTGATCGACCATATAATCGTGGGATACTATCTTGATCAATGCAGCTTTGTAATATAACTTGAAGTCTGGAATTGTGATGCCTCCAGGTTCGCTTTGCCCTTTCAAGATTGCTTTGGCTATTCAGGGTATTTTCTGGTTCCATACAAATATTAGGATTGTTTGTTCTAGTTCTGTGAAAAATGCTGTTGGTATTTTGCTAGGGATTACATTAAATATGTAGATTGCTTTGAGCAGTATAGACAGTTTAACAATATTTGTTCTTCCTATCCAGGAGCATGGAATGTCTTCCCATTTCATTATGTTGTCTTCAATTTCTTTCATAAATGTTTTACAGTTTTTAGAGCACAGGTTGTTCACCTCTTTGGTCAAGTTTATTCCTAGATATTTTATTATTTTTGATTCAATTGTAAATGAGATTGTTTTCTTAATTTCTCTTTCTGCTGCTTCATTGTTAGTGTCTAGGAATGCAACAGATTTCTGAAGAGAAAGTAACATTTTTGAAGAAAGTTGCACTCCGGAGAGATGATTTTTAAAAAACGTATTTGGAAATTTTTCTATTTTTTTGAGTTTATGTGTGTATTTTGAGAGAGAGTGAGAGAGTGCGAGTGAGGAAGGGGCAGAGAGAGAGAGAGAGAAAGAGAGAGCAAGAGAGAATATCAAGTAGGCTCCATGCTGTCAGCTCGGAGCCTGATGAGGAGCTCGATCTCATAAACTGTGAGATCATGACTGAGCCAAAATCAAGAACTGGACGCTTAATTGATTGAACCATCCAGGTGCCCCCCAAGTTTTCTGTTGTTAAGTGAATTTGTTGATGAAAACAATATGTGTACTACCTATAAAAACTCTCATATCTGCACTATTGAAATAGTTTTAGAAAGAAATTTCTAACTTGTTTACAAATCTTTCAATTAAAGATTTTAATAGTCTTAAACTCTTTGGTTTGAGTTTACAAAATGATGCAATATCTGATTAGCTAGCAAGAATTGGCATCAGGAAGGATGGAAATGTACCAGCCAAATTCAAAGACAGCTTTTGCCAATTAGTGAAGGAGATTGAAAAATGGTATCATGATTTAGTAAGCATAGCCAATGACACACATCTTATATTTTTATTTTTGAGGTATCTTGTTCAGTTTTGACATCCAATTAAACTTAGTATTGAAAAAAACTGGACTTAGGACAAGACTTTTGAGTCACTCTACCTCAAAGATTTAATGAGACTTTCAAAAATACATAAGCATATCTAATTATATTGTTTTTATTAACACTGCCATTAACAATAATATTTGTATCGTTAACAAACAGAACACAATTTTATTTTATTTCATCTTTATTTTAAAATTGTGTTTATTTTCATTCACTATTTTATCTTTAGATAAATTGTCTTTATTCCTCATTTTGAATACATATCCACAATAATATGGATTATTATTAATAATAGTCATTAATAACGTACATCATTACATACTTTCATGTATATCGTTAATAAAGAAATGCCATATATTTATAGTAAGCATGCAATTTTATTTATTTACTTTTATTGATTAAGGCATATAATGTAAAGTGAGTGCTAAACTTCTGCAGATCTTGGTGCTGATTTTCTGCAAAATCCCCCAGTTTATTAAAGGGGGCTATATTTAATATGCAACCCAAAATGTAGTGCACGGAAATGCATCTCAGGGCTGCTTTTACTGACTTCTGGCATCACTTCCCTAAAGAAAAAGAAATCCAATTTTGCTTTCTAAACTAAACCTTCAGCTTGGAGGCATGACACACTCAACCTGGGCAGGCTCCTAGGAATATACAAAGCAGAAAGTAAAGGCAATAAAGGAGAAGATAAAGGACTTTTATTTTTCTCACCCCATTGACCATCAGGAGCACGAGGCCGTTGTCAGCTGGCGTTCGAACTTCTATGTCAAAGCGAGTCACCTGACCGAACTTCCCTCTCCTTGTGATATCCCTCACCACGGCATAACTGGAGCCATCGAAGAAATAGCTGGCAGCCCGACTCTGAGTGAAGGCCAGTTTGTCTCTGAAATAAAAACGCAAGGATCAGAGGAACACGACCATTTGTATTACGCTTTTCAGGTGTGGCCCTTTGAACCCATTGCCATGACATCTTCCATGGACCTTACAGTATTTAAAAATGTGGAATTTAAGACATAAAACAGATGAACATGGGCGGGGGGAGGAGGGCAGGGGAGAAAGAGAGAGGCAAGCCAGAAAAGAGACTCTTAACTATAGAGAACAGGGGCGCCTGGGTGGCTCAGTCGGTTAAGCGGCCGACTTTGGCTCAGGTCATGATCTCGAGGTCCGTGAAGCTCGAGCCCCGCGTCGGGCTCTGTGCTGACTGCTCAGAGCCTGGAGCCTGCTTCAGATTCTGTGTCTCCCTCTCTCTCTGCTCCTCCCCCGTTCATGCTCTGTCTCTCTCTGTCTCAAAAATAAATAAACGTTAAAAAAAATTAAAAAAAAAAACTATAGAGAACAAACTGAGCATTGCTGGAGGGGAGGTGGGCAGAGGGATGGGTTAAATGGGGCATGATAGGGATTAAGGAGGGCACTTACTGTGATGAGTGCTCGATGTTGTATGTAAGTGATGAATCACTAAATTCTACACCTGAGACTGATATTACACTGTATGTTAACTAACTGGAATTTAAGTAAAAAACTTGAAAAAAATAAATGAAGTCCCGAAGTTTGCATGGGAGACATAGAGAAGTATTTACAGGTAAGTTAAATGAATCATTTTATTTTTTTTTTTTAATATTTTTAGCTTCAGGAGTAGAATTTAGTGATTCATCACTTACACGTAACACCCAGTGCTCATCACAAGTACCCTCCTTAATGCCCAACACCCATTTAGCCCATCCCCCCACCCACTATCCTCCAGCAACCCTCAATTTGTTCTCTATAGTTAAGAGTCTGTTTTCTGGTTTGCCTCCCTTTCCGTTTTTAGCTTATTTTATTTTTCTTTCCATTCCCCTATGCTCACCTGTTTTCTTTCTTTCTTTTTTAAGTTTATTTATTTTGAGAGAGAGAGAGAGAGAGAGAGAAAGAGAGTGTGTGAGTGGGGGAGGGGCAGAGAGAGGAAGAGAGTCTATCAGTGCAGAGCCTGATGCAGGGCTCAGTCTCATGAACCCTGCGATCATGACCTGAGCCTAAATCAAGAGTTGGATGTTTAATCCACTGAGCCACCCAGGTGCTCCTCATTTTGCTTAGTCTAATATACTCTAGCTCCATTCACTTTGTGGCAAATGTTAAGATCTCATTCTTTTTTATGGCTGGATCATATTCCATTATATACACATCTATAGAGGAATACATATCACATCTTTATCCTACATGAATTGTTTTCAATGGATTTCTTTTCCACCCTATGTGCTAAGACAACAGAAGTTTCTAGTGAAACTCCAGTCTCTGGAATCCTAAATCAAAGCTGCAAACAAATTGTTTAAGACTTTTCATAATTGCGCATGCTCCTCGGTGGTAGGGAAGAACTGAAATGATTTTTGCGGGCATGACTATTACGCAGTTTCAAAACTAGTTTCCCCAAAGAAAACATTGAGAACCTGGATATTGTTCCATGTTTGTCTCACTTGCTGCCCTCACGTGGCCATCAAAGGCTTTAGTACACTTAACACTTTCTTACCTGGCACAGGGCACTGACTTGGAGGGATCCATGTTATAGATGCGCTTGAAGTTGTACAAGCTGATCACATCATTATTCAAAGTGGCCAATTCCAGGCAGCCGACGAAGCCAGGCAGGTTTAAGCTTGCAGGGAGCTGTGCAAGACAAAGCAAATCAACTACCCTGTGATCATACGTCACGCAGACGATACAGAACAGGTAATGAAACAGCAGGTCAAGGGGACCAACCCACTGATAAAATATCTTCCCGTACCCGTGTCTACTCTGTGCCAATAATTTAGATAAACAGTGATTTTTCAGTTGTGCATATCTTTTTTATTTTTTTCATTTTAATTTTTTTAATGTTTATTCATTTTTGAGAGACAGAGAGAGACAGAGAGTGAGCAGGGGAGGGACAGAGAGAGAGGGAGACACGGAATCTGAAGCAGGCTCCAGGCTCTGAGCTGTCAGCACAGAGCCTGACACGGGGTTCGAACCCACGAACCGTGAGATCACGACCTAAACTGAAGTTGGACGCTCAACCGACTGAGCCACCCAGGCACCCCTCAGCTGTGCATATCTTAACAGAGACGATGGGATTTGCTGGGTATATACTACCTATCAGTCACACACTGAGCAGTAAATTCATGACCAAAATCAATTCTTACAGCAGCTCTGTGAGGTAGATATTCCCGTTCTGATACAAACAGAAGGAAAGTAATTCTTAGAGATGTTCGGTAATGTGTCTATAACTAGTATATCGTAGCCCTGGAATTGAAATCCTACATCAACTCCCTATCTGGCTGGGCCTTTGATTTTTCTTCCCTTCACCAGATCTCATATCTCCCGCCCCCCTAGTTCCATCCCTTCCCTCATCTCAAGCATTTTATTTCATGTCTATATTTGTTGAGATAACTGAGTTGAACCTGTGATCTGTGAACCTGAAGGCTAGGTACAAATCCACAAGGTACACACACTCTGTAGTAGTGGGTGGGGGTAATATTAATCATATACGCCTGTTATCAGAATGAAATGAATGTTAGCTATCTATAGTTTGAAAGGATTTGACGCTATGAAAATATGGGTAGTAGAGACCAGATTTATATAACAAATTTCTAGATCAGAATTTTACCACCCATTGAGCTAAGTTCTTTCTTAAAATATCAAGACTTCTAGGTCAGGGGGGTGGGCTAGACGGATGATGGGTATTAAGGAGGGCACTTGCTGGGAGGAGCACTGGGTGTTATACGTAAGGGATGAATCACTGACTTCTACTCCTGAGACTAATATTACACTATATGTTAACTAGAATTTAAAGAAAAACTTGAAACATCAAAAAAAAAAAAAGTATCAAGATTTACAGCCTACCCCCACTTTATGAATTTTTAAAAACAATCATTATAGATTGTTAATAACTCCAAATATAGCTGGATAGCTTACCTTGAAGTTTGGAGGCACTCCACCAACATAAAACACGGTGTCCTCGGGGTCCAGATCCAGCAAGGAGTCATCTCCTGCAAATTCTCCCTTTTTAATAAACTTTTCCTCTGCAGTGCTACTTAGACTTGGGACTGTTAAAAACACCTTTCCGTGTTTTCCTACCCTGTAAAAGAATTTCACATTTTATTAGCCAGATCGTTTGTAGAAAATATGTTGTTTTGAATATCAAAATGCTAATGTTCCCTCATGGCAGAATTGGTGATTTGATTTTGTCACATGCATATGCATTTACAGAATGTCAAAAACCAATAGAAAGAGGAAAAAAGACAAAAACTTCTAATATTGATTGCTATTTAGAAACAATGACTATTTTTTCCCTAATCTTTTGTTTTCCACACACGTTGTGTTCGTGCACGTTCGATAGATTTCTTTTTTTTTTTTTTTAATTTTTTTTTTTTAATGTTTTATTCATTTTTGAGACAGAGAGAGACAGAGCATGAACGGGTGAGGGGCAGAGAGAGAGGGAGACACAGAATCGGAAACAGGCTCCAGGCTCTGAGCCATCAGCCCAGAGCCTGACGCGGGGCTCGAACTCACGGACCGCGAGATCGTGACCTGGCTGAAGTCGGACGCTTAACCGACTGCGCCACCCAGGCGCCCCAGATTTCTTAATGAAATTTACACGTAAGCCCTGGGCTGTGGCTTCACTTTACCTTTCAATCTTGACAATGCTGAAGTAAGCAGGCCAGGAACTGACGGGTTTGGAGTCCAGGGGAATCTCCACATCCTTAGTTCCCAAATTGTAAATGTACACCAGGTTATCATTTTTGATTGCAAGACCCATGTATTCTTTTTTGGCCTGCAACATCAAGAAGTCACGTAAGTAAAATTCATATGAAGGAATATCATATTTTGTTTTCATTTCTTTAAAGGACAGTCAGCAGTTCAAATGCTTGGCCGTATACAAGGCATGTCTGGCCTGAGTTATTACAAGGTTGCTGCTAGGTTGGCCGGTGCCTCTTCCTTTCCAGCCTCCTGTGGCTACATGAGTCTGCTGCCCCCCTGTGTTTGTCCGAGGGCATCCTGGACAGGCAAGCAGGCAACTGCAGGCCTGTGGACATTTGATGCCTTCCGGGAGTGTGCTAATCGTGTCTGGTTAACCCAGGGACAAAACGCAGCCTGCCAATACCTATTGCTGTGCATCTTCGAGCAGGTGCAGCATCAAACACGGCAGGCCTCTGTGTTGGGAAAGTCTTTGAAATGCTACGTTCAGTCAGCAGTGTGGAGCTGGTAATGAAGCAGCCCCCGAAATATCCCACAGAGGGAAGGAATTCCTTGTCTTTAAATCACTACTCGAGTCTTGGCATTAGAGTGATCTCTACTTTGTGAATCACCAGAATGGGAATTCAAATTGTTTGCATAGGTAGTTTTGGTTTGAAGGCAAGAGAAGAGCACCTATCTTTCCTTTTAACTGTGTTCTCTCTTTTAAGACGTCGTGCTCTTACGTGTTTGCTTCCGAGGTACAGGATAAACCGGTCTGCAGCCCCCGCCAGTTCTGGCTGCTTCACGGGAGGAGGCTTCATGTACAGGCTCAGGGACGTGAAGGTCTTTAAGTCATCCATACTGGTTTTGGGGTGTACCTCCACTGCTGACTGGCCATCGAACATCATGGAGACTTGGATCTGGAGTTACACAATTATTCTGTTAAAAATACCCCGCAGAAATAGGCATAGCTCTCTCTCATGGTTCCCAACAGGCTTCCCTCAGCTCCTATGGGCTCTCTGAGCCCTACTCCCCTCCCGGCCCTTGTTCCCTATGTCCTCACCTTGTGGGAGAAAGGAGTTGAGGCAGATTATAATATAGTTGTTTAAATTTAAAGTGGGGTGAAGGGAAGGGAGCCGAAGAAAGTGACAAAGCAGATCCAAGGCGAGAATAAATACGACTTCCACAATGAACTACGTACTTGGTTGGGGTGAACTAAAGAGCTTGATGGGATACCTGGTCAGTTATGCTGTTCGCAAGGCCTATAAAATTAACAATTAATTGATCAGGAGAAGTATAATTAATCTTGGGTACCAACATGGCTAAGACTTTCTCCTCAGGGGCTTCATAAGAGGAACATACTTGATCACATCTGGACAGTTGGGAGGGGTCTATACCCAGATTTGAAGTCTCTCTCTTTTTTTTTTTTTTTTTTAACGTTTATTTATTTTTGAGACAGAGAGAGAGCATGAACGGGGGAGGGTCAGAGAGAGAGGGAGACACAGAATCTGAAACAGGCTCCAGGCTCTGAGCAGTCAGCACAGAGCCCGACGCAGGGCTCAAACTCACGGATCGAGAGATTGTGACCTGAGCCGAAGTCGGACACTTAACCGACTGAGCCACCCAGGTGCCCCCAGATTTGAAGTCTTAAATGGGATCTTGAAACCTGGCTCTGCCACTTACTAGCTATGTAATCACGAGCAAGTCACTTAACCTGCAGTCTCTTCAACTGTGAAGTGAGGACAAAAATTTTGCTGAATGAAATAAGATAATATCTCCAAAGTGCTTTGAGCTCCTGGCTCTATCATTATCATTCCTGTAATGATGAGTTCGTTAAGATATTTCTTATAACGATCCTCAGAAAGGCATCACAACAAAGCATAATTCAGTAGATGAAATCTACGGAGAGGCCCAATAGGAAAAGCTGAACTGGTTCAGGGTGATTTTCTGAGTATTCAGAAGTGGATGGACTTTTTATAACCATGTCATACAAATATTTCTGAATAATTAGATGTATTTATATTCATTATTTAATATTGATTTGGTTAATACTGATATTTAATATTGATTTGGTTAATACTGTAGCTATGTGCTAGTTGAATACAAATTAATCATCTTGATAAACAGTTTATGGGATTAAAATTTTTTTTGTAAAAATTGAGTCTGAGAAGGAAATACGTCTGCACAGAAATTGTCTCACTTTGAAGAGCCAACTGGGTTCCCCAAGGCATTGCCAAGCCTCTTTAGAAAATGGTTTTAGGTGATTAAGGCCCCCAACTTCTTCCCCATTTAAACAAAATTACCAGAAAGCCATCACAGAAACCTAGCTTTGGAAATGCCATTTCTTCACCATCACCTTTTCTTCAAAGGTTCTCCAAGGAACCTAAAAAAGGCGATTTGTGGGGTGGGACCAATTATCATATATCATTCAAAAGTTGGATATATTGACCAATACTAATCTCCTCTATTACAAAATAATTGATTTCCAGTACTCCTTTCTGTCAGCACTTAGGGGCCAATGGTCTGATCAGGCCAATTCGCAATTGAGAAAATTGAGAAAATAAAACCATATAATTTGGCTGTAAAAATGATGCTGGTCTATACATTAATAAAACACAAATGAGAAAGAGGGCCAAAAAAAAAGCCCCGCTTGCCACACTGAAAATGCTGACGGCCGTGTCAGGGCATGTGCCTTCCACTACCAGCTCTAATTAGGATGCTGCCTCTTTGCCTCTGTGCAAGCATCTCGGGGAAGGGTCTTCGTTGCGATTGTCCAGTTTATGTGGTCTGTGATTCCCCAGGGAAGCCTGTGGGGGGAGGTCAGTAAACGCTTCATATCATCAGTGTTGTACCTGAGAATTCCTTGAAGAGGTAGATGGGCAAGATTTTTCTATACAGTGATTGCACTAAGACAGCTGTTAAAATAATTAATAATAGTACCAATAATACATTGAGTCTTCTATTGGGGTTGGTTTCACTCGATTTCTTTTGCTCTATGAGCTTTGTTGACTAGTTAATTCTGTGGCCCTTAATCTTGGCTACACATAAGAATCACTGGGAAGTTTTTGAAAAATACAGGTGCTGAGCCCATCCTCTAGAGAGCCTGATGCGTTGCTCTGAGGTTGGGACCAGGAATTGGTTTAGTTTTTAAAGCTCCTCATGCAATTCAAATGAACAGATCCAGATGGAGCTTAGAACGACTGAGCTGGGCAATACAGTAGGAAGGTTCCGGGCTCTGGAAGCTGCCTCGAGACTGGCAGTTCGGTTTCATGGTTTCACTATCCCCGACTGACTGACAAAGAAGCCTTTCACTGTTACCTTGCTGGCGACGCTTCTGGTCTGAGCAATAAGCTCCCGGATCCTCTGGATGCTGGCAGAAACGTTGCTCGCAGGCCGCTTCTGTTCTACGGTGCGAAGCTGATCCAGGAGCTGAGGGACAACCTCTGTCAAATTTCTTACTGCAGTTAATAAAAATTAACCACTTGAGGAAATAGCTCAACTATATCAACCAATATTAACTATATTTAAGGTATCAGGTGAAGAGACAACAAACACATGGTTACTTCTGTTAGAACTATAAGAAATTATTTGCAATCCTGCAAAACGAATAGTTAAGCCCAACGCATAAGCGATTACTACTTCGTGGCATTTATAACATATATCGGTCTAAAAATTATATGGAAAGTAAGCTGACTTATAACTTACATATCTAATTTTTTTTTTTTAATGCTTATTTAGTTTTGGGAGAGACAGACAGAGTGTGAGTGGGGGAGGGACAGAGAGAAAGGGAGACAGAATCTGAAGCAGGCTCCAGGCTGTGAGCAAGCTGTCAGCACAGAGCCCGATGCGAGGCTCGAACTCACAAACTGCGAGATCATGACCTGAGCCGAAGTCAGACGCTTAACCGACTGAGCCACCCGGGCGCCCCTATAACGTACATTTCTAAAGGGCAGGATCCATGACAAATATACAGGTGTTCCTTTCACTATACAGCACGCTATACAGCACAGGTTCTGCTTGTATTTCTTTTTCTTTTTTTAAGTTCACTTATTTATTTGAGAGAGAGAGAGTGTGTGTGCACCTGAGCAGGGGAGGGGCAGAGAGAGAGGGAGAAAGAGAATCCCAAGCAGGTTCTGCGCTACCAGCCCGAGCCCAGCGCAGGGGTTGGACCCATGAACTATGAGATCAAGAGTCGGACACTTAACTGACTGAGCCACCCAGGCGCCCCTCTGCTTGCATTTCTAATTGAACTGATACAACAGGTTGCAAGGAATGCTGGGCACAAGGAGGTGGAAGAGGCTATCCCCCAGGATGCCTGTTCACACATCACACTGCCGCTGCACTGGTCCAAGAGGAAGTGGAGCTAGATGGAAGGAACAAGGTAGCACCCAGAAAAGTGGCAGTCGTGCCAAGGTGAGGGTGGGCAAGATTATTCTATATAGTGATTTCACTAAAACAGCGGTTAAAATAATTAATTATCAATAATAATAATAATAATGATAAATTGAGTCTTCTGAGTCTATGGGCCCAGAAAAGGGATGGTACAAGGACATCACACTAACTGTGTAGGTTATTTATTTATTTATTTATTTTTTAAGGAATGACATACACATCGAAAAGAGAACAAATTATATGCATACAGCTTGATGAGAGAAGCCTAAAACACAACTTTCCCTAAGGTTTCATGAACTCGACCAGTGGTTCTCAGTGTGTGCTCCCCAGACCAGCAGCATCGGCATCATCAAGGAACCTGTTAGAAATGCAAATTCTTGGGCTCCAACGCAAACCTGCTGAATTAGAAACCCTGGGAGTGAGGACCAGGTGATTCTGAAGCATATGAAGGTTTGAGAACCACTGTACTAGAGAATGAACATTTTTTGGGTGTTTGCCAGCTAAGAGCAGGGCCATGGTCATTGAGCATTAAGAGCTGGAAAAGAGTAAGCTTCTTACTAGAACCAAACTAAATTCAGATTCAGGAGAATATGTCAGTGAGGACCAAGGATGTTTCTTTTCTCTATTTGGGAAGTAAGGTGCTTCTCTATCATATTAAGTAAATAATATATCATATTATCAGTATGATAATAATTAATTAATTATTAATATGATAATAATTAATATGATATCAATTAATATCTTTATCATATTAAGTAAAATAATAGCAATTTACTTATGTTATCGTATTGATTAATACAGAGGTAAATATTTGTTGTTTGGATTACTGACTACAGTAGCCATTTTATGGTATAATAGTCTTTAAAAATTACAGGTAATAAAGTATATTTATTGTAGTACATTAAATTTTGAGTATGGGAATGTATGTAAAACAGGGTTTCCCTGTCCTCAATTTTGTCAGAGAAAGGGAGTCACTTTTTATTTGAGTCTTTATAAGGTCTCTTATACTGTGGTATGCTCTTTTATTTACTTTGCTTTGAACCACAAGATGCTGTTTGAGGAAAACACGGAGGCCTGAAACAATTTCAGTTAATGCTAGTTCTGGATTACTGGAATCATGGATTGGACTGAAGAAGGAGGAAAAAAACTTAACACAGATTTAGTAAATATTCCTTTGGCCCTATCTTTATAAATGCAAATGTTGGATGTCATGTAGGCAAATCTTTTAGCGATCAAGTTCTAAAAGTAATTAAGTGAGTGGTTACATGGAGAAATTACTCCATGTACTTAAAAGATATATACTTAAAAGATGAACATAAAAGAGTTATCTTCCTGTTATGGGAATGGATATTTGTGACCCGGAATAAAATTTCTAGTGACAGGCGGCTCATATGTGGATTAGTAAAGTTGTTTCTTAACTCAGATGGAAGTGAAGGTATTATGTTCTGCAAAGCCATGGTAGGGAACCGAAAGTTCTAGTCATGACAAAGACATTGATATTTAAGAGGCAGAAGAGATAGAATAAATGTAGTAATATGTGATTTTAATCTATGTGTAACTAAACAAATTAGGGAGATATCAGAACATTTCATTATCATTGCTATAAATCTGTATTCAAGCTGGCTAACAGATGGTTCTTCTTAATGTTTATTTATTAAAAAAATTTTTTTTAACGTTTATTCATTTTTGAGAGACAGAGACAGTGCATGAGTGGGGAAGGGGCAGAGAGAGGGAGACACAGAATCTGAAGCAGGCTCCAGGCTCTGAGCTGTCAGCACAGAGCCCAATGCAGGGCTCGAACTCACGAACTGCGAGATCATGACCTGAGCCGGAGTCAGATGCTCAACCGACTGACCCACCCAGGCGCCCCTATGTTTATTTTTGAGAGAGAGGGAGAGACAGAGAGAGAGAGCGCGCACTGGGGAAGGGGCAGACAGAGAGAGACACAGAATCCGAAGCAGGCTCCAGGCTCTGAGCTGTCAGCACAGAGCCCGCCTCAGGGCCCAAACTCAAGAACTGTTGACCTGAGCTGAAATCTGAGACACTCAACCCACTGAGCTACCCAGGCGCCCCCAAACGGTTCTTCTTAATGGGAACCTTCCGTTATGTTTCGCCATAGTCAGTACTTGTTGGTAATAACCTGCTTTACTCAGGTAAGGAAAAAGCAAGGCAGTTTAGTAAATATTTTTCTAAAATGCAAACCAATATTTTGTGATTGACGTTCTTCCCCAAAGGATCAAACTTACATTGATAAATATCAGTGCTGCCATTACTTCATTCGGAAAAACAATGATTCTTAACCCATCTATCTAGTGTCTATTTGTGTGAAATATATATATCTCCTATGCACACACACATACATATATTGATAGATGAACTGAGCAAAAGTTTTTCTTTTTTCCTAAGCTAACTTCTACAATATTCCAATCGAAAACCCAAATGAAGCAAACTGCCTTCTTAACGAACGGATGTGTTGCACTTAATGGTCAGTTCCTCAACTGGATGCAAACCATGATACCTGCATCTCTGGCAGAGGCCACTGCAGTGTTGTAAGCAGAAGAGTCAAAATTCTGCAGATTTTGCGACCAGCTGGTCAGATTGTGAGCCATCGGGGCGGCTGCCTGCTGGACTTCCACTGTGGTCTTGTTAGCTTCCTCCGTGATCAGCCTTGACTGACCCAGGCGCTGCTGAGCATCACCTTCACACAGAGCACAGGGACATTCACTTTGCAGAGAAGCAGGACATTGGTTGGGAACATTACCATCCATTTAATCACTGGGATAAAACAGACCTGAGCTTTTGGGTTTTTAAGCTGCACAAAGACCTGTAAATGTATGTTAATTATAGTGTAAGTTAGATGCAGAAGAAAATTGTTAAGTAGCATTAAAAAATGAGCTTGAAAGACTCTAGAGTCTTATTAAAATCATGTAGCTCACTGAAAACATTTTCAAATTAGAAGTAGATTAAAAAAAGTAATTAGTATCTCTTCAGGTTAGAGGCATTGCGAGAAAGCCACAGAAAACACATATGAGATTTTAAGTCATAATATGTTTATGTCTGAAATGCATTGTAAATATCACTTTCTTCTGTGTGGAGCACCTTTTACCATAAAAATGATGCTCTAGTGCAGAAGTAAATTAGTAAGGAAACTGATTTTTAAATAATAAAAGCAAGTTTCCAAATAGTATATAGAGTGGCATTCTATTTTCATTAAAGTTATATATTCAAAATAAAAATAAAAATAATGTAAGGTTACAGCAAAGTGTTTTTTCCTAGGTAATGAGATTATAAAAGGTTTTTCTTCTTTTGTGCTTTTTTTTCTTATCTGTATTTTCTCATTTTTCTATAAATCATGTATTACTTTTGTAATCAAAATCACTCAGGTGAAGTTGAGGCTTTCTTTTTGTTTAAGTGGAGAAATATTTAATTCGACCTCACATGATCTGAACTCTGACGGATGTAGCTTTGAATCCTGGGTCTGCTTCTTTTGGGAGTTGTGCCTTTTGGAGCAAGTTCCCAAACCTTGACAAGCCTCAGGGTTCACATTCATCTGAAGGCAATGGTGATATTTTCCCACATGACAGAATGTACATAAAACACAGCCCAGTGGCTAGTATGTCATAGCTCTAATGGTGCTGATGACAGGGATTCTCGATGGAAGATACCCCCCTGGCTGGGGTTTTGGTGCACTCTGGTACAGTAGTTGGATTTGCTCCATGTAGTAAAATACTCTCATCCAGCAGTATCTGTTAACTTTCACTATACCAGGGAAGGCACATGTGGTTCCAAGCCCATCTTCTTAAGATGCCACTGTAGTCCCAGACTGGGCAAAATGAGTGCTCTTGTGTCTCTATTTGGCTTGTTGGTCTCCCGACTTGTACCATAAGAATGACACGGCATATAACAATTAGGGCCAGAGAAACCCAGTAATCAAATTAGGGCATGCTTATTAATGAAGAATGATGTCCACAAGAAAGTAGGTTACCAAACAGTATAAGCAGCATGATCCCATTAAAACACACATGCACGTGTGTGCACCCACACACAAGATAGGAGGAAAATGCTCTCAAATTTAATGGTCACCCCTAGATGGTATGATTATAGTTTTTATAATTCTCAGTGTGTGTGTGTGTGTGTGATGAACATAGTTTCTTTTGTCATCAGAAAACAATATTTATTTATAAAAGGACTGATAAGGAATCATGTATTCCTTCTTCAAAGCTTTATTTTAATCCCAGTGAATAAACAGATGAAGCTTAAGTTCTTGTCTGTGATCCTTACCTCTCTCCGTGGCTTGTAGTCGCTTAATGGCATCATTCAATCTGTTTTTAAGAGCACTCTTCCTTGCTAGAGCTCCACCCACACGCCTGTTGGTATCAGCTACTGCCTCATCATTACCTATGGAGAAGAAGCCAAAAAAAGGTACCAGTAAAGCCAAGATGCTAGGGGGAAAAAAAATCTCCATTTCAAGATTTCAAGGAAATTTCAAGGAAAATTCTGATCTATATCACGGAATCATCTGTAAAATTCTCAATATGATATGAACATAGAACACCAGTTCTGGAAAGTGGCATCTCAGTTAAGAGGTACAGGATTATAGAAAAGTAGTAACACTGCTTGGGAATGATTTAGGATGCCATAAAGTGACTCGTGAAAGGTCTAGAGATAATGGCTAACTTCTTTGAAAAATATAGCACTGCTGTGACTAATAACTCCTAGCAGCATGGTTGATAAAGAGCTGAAAAGAAAAGACCTACCTCTATTTATGGTGATGACTGTTATATAAGAAGAATTCTTTTTTATGGTTTTAATAAAATTTTAATTGATGTACAACATACATCTAGAAAAGGGGGCACATTATAAATGCACAGCTTGATGAATGTTCACAAACTGAGCACAGCATATAAGCAGTATCAAGTCAAGAAAGAACATTATTGGTCCTCCTAGTTTCCTGGGATCTCTGTGATTACCCAAGGATGACCACTATTCTGAACGCTATCTCTGTTAGTTGTGTCTGTTCTTAAGCTTTATTCAAAAGAAATGATACAGTATTGTAATTTTCTACATCTTTTGTATCTCTGTCTTAATTTCTGTAGAGTTAGAAGTCTTAATATCTGGTAGTTTAAGTCTTCCAGCTTTGTTTTATTCTTCAAGGATTGTGCTGGCTTCTTAGCTCCTCCCACCCTCATTTCCAAAGAAATTCTAGAGTCATCCTCTATATATGCATACAGTTCTGGTACTTCAGATGGTATTATATTGACTCTACAGATAAATTTGGCAGAATTGTCATTTTTACAAATTTAAGTCTTCTAGTTAATAAATACAGTTTTTATTTATTTTTATTTAGATCTAAATTCTCATTTTGATCTCCATTTATTTAGATCATCTTTAATAAGATTAGAGATCTTATATTTCATCAGCTTTATTCCTAGGTATTTTATGATATTGTAAATGGTGTTATTTTATAAAGTTAATTTCTAATTTTGTTGTACATAGAATTAAACCAGATTTTTTACACACTGAATTGGTAATGTGGGGGGTATCTTTGTCTTGTTTCCAGTCTTAGTGGGCAAACTTTAAATACTTCAGTATTAATACGCTTGATGACCATTATTTTATTATTATTTCTTAGATTACAGAGGTTTCCTTGTATTCTTAGTTTGCTACAAGTTTTTTTATTTTATTTTTTTATTTTATTTATTTTAAAAAAAAAAATTTTTTTTTTCGACGTTTATTTATTTTTGGGACAGAGAGAGACAGAGCATGAACAGGGGAGGGGCAGAGAGAGAGGGAGACACAGAATCGGAAACAGGCTCCAGGCTCTGAGCCAT
This sequence comes from Leopardus geoffroyi, assembly GCF_018350155.1. Classification (NCBI taxonomy): domain Eukaryota; kingdom Metazoa; phylum Chordata; class Mammalia; order Carnivora; family Felidae; genus Leopardus; species Leopardus geoffroyi. Next base: position 101,177,606 of record NC_059332.1, read on the forward strand.
CAGCCCAGAGCCTGACGCGGGGCTCGAACTCCCGGACCGGGAGATCGTGACCTGGCTGAAGTCGGACGCTTAACCGACTGCGCCACCCAGGCGCCCCGCTACAAGTTTTTTAAAAACATGAATGGGTATTGAGTTTTGGTAAATGATCTTCCTGCATGTGGTGACATGATCATATGAATTTTCTCCCATATTCCTAAAATGTGGTGAATTACTATTGATGTTTTAAATGTTAAACTATCCCTGAAATCTTGGAATAAACTTAACTTGATCATGTATTATCACTTCTATGTGTGTTAGATTTGATCTGCTAATATTTCGATTAGAATTTTCACATCTCCGTGAGAGAATCTGGCTTATAATTTTCCTTCTTTATAATGTTCTTATCAGGTTTTGTATCTTAGTTTTGTTGACTTAATACAACAAGTTAGAGAATATTTCCTCTTTTTCTGTTTCCTGGAAGAATTTATACACAAGTGGTGTTACTTAAATGTTTGGAAGAATTCACGGGGAAAGCCATCTGAGCCTTGAGATTTCTTTGTGGGAAGGGTTTAATGACTGATTAAATGTATACATATTATTTACATATAGGCCTATCAGATTTTCTTAGTCTTTTTCTTAGAAAACTATTCTTGAAAGTGCGCTTATAGCATAGAATCATAATGGGTTATTTTGGAGCAAATCCAAGCAAGTCATGATGTAGTATCTTGTCTGAACTGAAGGATGAACTTTCCCAAGAATTCTTGGTTCATGCTTTGTTTATTTCCAAAGCATCAGGAAATTTATGCTTTTTGACAGACAGAGAAATAATTTCTTCACCTCCTATTATACTCTTTTTCTCTCCTATAGGCTTGTAAATATACTGTCTCCCATGGTGTACTTTCTCTTTCTATTATACGGTCTTTGGGTGTTGGTTATCTTCCCCCTTTGTGTATAGTGGGTATACAATGAATGATGCTGAATTGATTCTGTCACCAAGTACAATGTAAACAAAGTACAAGCACGTCTTTCTCATTTCCTCTGGGTAATGCCAAAAATTTTCCAGAATTTAAGGAGGGACTTAAACATACTTTGTACTTGAATTATATCCCCTCTCCCTCTTTTAGTTTTGTTTTTTAAATATTTTTAATACAAACAATCTTTTCAGCTCTTCCTTTTGGGTCTTATAGCTGCAAAAAACACTGGCTGATACACCAAGAAAGAATATATTCAACTCTATATTTGGAGCCCTTGATAAAAATAGGTGAAAAAAATTCTACTTTGGGCTGGAAGTTGATAAGAAAAAAATGTTTCACAAAAAGTCTGTCCTATTTGAAACTTATTGTTTTACATAAACATTTTTCATTTTACAAATGAATTCAGTAGAAGTCTCCTTTAAATAGCAGCTTCCTGAGTTTATTATAGGTTGCTAACTATTTCATAGAGATAATGAAGAAAAGGAAGTCTGGGATATAAAGATTACTAATTGTTGAAAGTCATTTGGAAATGAATTAACAGTAATTTGAAATTGTAATGAAACTCAGTAGATGAATATAGTTTAATCTGAAAATCTGAATTTATATCACAAATGTGTGTTATCTAAAGGGAGGCAAAGTTCTGGTCCACGCAGTCCTAACTCCCCATTGGTGTCCCTTTTGCAAATAAATATGTGAAGAAATTTAAGCAAACAAGATCATGAAATACGTGACCAGAGCTGCGAAATATTCAGAGACCTATACGGAGAGATTTTCTCTGTACTTAAAATATAGAGCTTTGAAGAGAGACCATTACCAGAAAAGAAAAATTGTTTTCATGAGGTTCAATAACTCAATAATGACAAGATTAAGAAAATTGCAAATTATCAAGGAGGATAAAATATTTAAGTCACTGTCATGAAGATCCACATATTCTGGTCTTCACATCACAAGAAACAAAGCAGTATATAGACATGGCAACATTTACCTAAAAATATTTTCCTTTTTAAGAGCACACTTAACGTGATGAGCACAGAGCAATGTACAGAGTTGTTGAATCATTGTATTGTACACACGAAACTGATATGACACTGTATGTTAATCCTACTTCAGTAAAAAATATATTTTACTTTTAATATTCTCAATTTTTGCAGGTAATATTCTAATTCTTTTCTAAAAAGTAAGTTCAAGATCAGACTTATATACTTAATTAGAACATTTTTATTGCCTTTCTTTACCCAGCAAGCATAAAACAGTAGTTGCTTTATCATAGCTGTTTAAATATTTAGCATATAAAAAAACAAATGCATTTTTTTCTCTAGGTAGTGCTCTTTGTAAAAAAAAAAAAAAAAAAAAAGAAAACATACGGTTAGAATTGAGATTGATTGCTTTGATAAAATTATGTGACGTTTTTTGTTGCAAACTTGGTTTTTTTTTCAGGTGGTGGTTAGAAGTTAGCTGGATAATGGATTTCCATCCTCATTAGTCAGTGAGCCACCATCCTTAGGTATGAGGTCATTGGCTCAGAGATGATTAATGTTTAGTGAAATTCTTAATCACTGCAATTGTTTTTAAGAGTAGCTCCCAAGATTCAGAATTGACAAAAATGATTTCACTTTTATTTTTTCTTCCCTCTCCCATTTTGGATGGGCTTGCTTTCACACACGCAAACACTAGCCTTTAGAAATGCTTCTTCCCATATGGCCATTAGGCTTGTCCCAAATATCATAAACTTGTAGAACACAAATACAGGAAAGAGCGAATAACCAGATGGCCGTGTGGTGTCCTATCTTCCTAACTCTCCCAATGCTTATTCATTAATTCCTGTAAAAATTTAAAGGATCTTCTGAATAAGTCTCCTGAATAATATCTCCTGAATAAGTCCAGGAAGATTGACTTATGTCCAATATAGTTTTAGTGTTAAGTGTATTTAATGGCATCATCTCCATGAAAATTGGTATTTATGGTAAATTTCTATTAATTAGCCTACTTTATTAGCAAAAGTATCTATCACATGTTTCACTACATGGAAGGTTTTTTTTTTTTAAACCACAATTTATTTTAAAATATCCCATCTTTGTTTCTTTTATACCTTGAATTTCAGCAGGAACTACTAATGTGCTATTCAGTTGAAAGATGATTTGTTTTTAGAAACTTAAATATAGAGAACAGAAGGTTGCTGGAGGGGGAATGGGCTAAATGGGTAAGGGGCATTAAGGAATCTACTCCTGAAATCACTGTTGCACTATATGCTAACTAACCTGGATGTAAATTAAACAATAAATAAATTAATTAAAAAAATAAAAATAAAATGGGGAAAATAATGTAAAAAAAGATCATTTGTTTTTTAATCCTAGGATTTTGAAATCTTTATCCACATGCAGAAGCACTGTATGAAAGGAGAGAAGCAGCTATAAATCAGAAGGAAGGTAGAAAACATATTTACTAGGGTCTGTCTTTGCTTGCAGTTCTCTGGCTTGATTGAGGAGGTTCTCGCTCTCATCCTTATGGTAAATAATTTGAGTATCAATCCCACTCACAGCCTACAAAGGAATTGTATGGAAAGAATAAGAATGACAGCAGAAGAAATCCACTTCTCATGGATTGAAGATTTAAATGACACCGTTTCTCTGCTAAACACCAAGCAAGACTCGTACAACTTCATTTCCATAGCTCAAAATCAAAGTCAAATGTGAACAGGAAAAGATAAAGTGCATGACATTTTCACGGTAAACATTTTTCAAGGAAAATTCAGTGAATCTAGAACAGTGCCTGGTCAAGTCCCCTCTGAAGTACTTGTCAAATAGAAGCCACTCAATAAATAGTTTTTGAGTTGAAAAAATGTGAATGTATGCATAAAGCAACTTCTCTATCAGCATGGGGTAGTCTTAAATATGGTTTATTCAGGGACTGTGGTTTAAAAATGCTGTCAAAAAGACACTGGCATTTGCTGACAGGAGTATGGCACATCTTGAACTACTGAAACCTTCATAACACAAATAAAATGCTGTTTTCTTAGTTTTCTTGCCCTTTCTGCCATTTGTATTACACTGGAAGCTCAAGAGATGACATTAGAAAACAGAAAACTCATAAGCTGGGAAACGGCAGCATGTAAATGAACTTTAAAATAAGGGAATACTCGGTGTGTGTGTGTGTGTGTGTGTGTACACCTGGATGGCTCTGTTGGTGGAGTGTGTGACTCTGTCTTGGAGTTGTGAGTTCTAGCCCCATGTTGGGTGTAGAGATTACTTCAAAACAAAATCTTAAAAAAATAAGGGAACACTCACATCATAAATTCGGTCAGTGATGTTCAAAGCCAATTCTGCTGTGTCATTGGCTTCG